>NC_056526.1:108127109-108145389 GCF_019175285.1 Sceloporus undulatus
CTAAGTAAACAAGCATATAATTGCCCTCACAATGTTTATTGTAGATATTAAAAATCTGAGTTTTTAAATTCATGATGATTGCTCACTATGGTAGGACAGACATCAAGGATAAAGGTTCTGATCCAAACCTTTGTAGAATATGCTAATTTTCTGTGTTTGGTGGATGGGACAGAATCCAAAATATGAGTTGCAACCTGCAATCTGAAGTGACACAGTGTGGATAAAAGTTAATCATCTCAGCAAGAAAGATAATTCAATCTGTTCATGGAATAATTCCAATGTTCCAATCATGACTTCAGTTAACTAAGGTCCTGTCTACACAAACCAGGATACTCTGGAGGCAGTTGGGAATATCCTTGTCCTGGAGATGCCCTAGCCCTCCACCATTACCTAGCCCTTTGTTTCTATCCTGGATTGGCTGTCTGCAGTCTTTTCACTGAGCTAGCAGTGCATTTGCCACCACTGTGGGTCACTCACTTCTGAGGTGACCATTGCTGGGTACCTTGTTCTGACCTCAGAGTGAGTGATCTGCTGTGGCACCAGCCACTGCTGTGCAGAAATGGAGGACTCATTCAAGAGGATTCAGAGTATGAGGTAGGTTTTAAAAGTTCATTTTATGGTTGTTATGCCCTGGTTGTAGTGCAGAATGCATCAGATGTCATCTTGCGTGAGAACAGGGGGTTGAGCTACGTATGGTCTGAACAGAATAGCACCAGAACAGGGGGAAAATTGGGTTTTTAAGCCTTGAAGACAAGGCATAAGGTACTGACTAATGCTGAGCTTTGCTTGAAAGTATTTGTGAATACTATTGGAAAACAAAGTCTGATTCCCATTCCTATGAAGAGAGCAATCTGCCAAGTCTTTGTACAGAATAAATGCTGAATAGAATGCATTCTAGACCATCAATTCCATTTTTTATATCCAGCAGAGGTTAGTGGAACCTTACCTGTTCCAATGAACATGACATCATACTGGCCGTCCTCAGCATCCACCCGATCAACTACAATTTGTGTGAACTGATAATCCAAATCTGTTTTGACCATAATGGGACGGTTATTGATAGGGTATACAGGGTTATACATAGCAGGATGGCTTCTTGCAAAGGTGATTACTTCATCCGGAAGGTCTTTGGTTGAGTCAAAGCCACCAAATGTTTTACTTGGGCACTGGTGGGAGAAGAAGGAAAAAAAGAGCATTGTCAAGAGAGTAGGGGTTCAATTTTTGCAGTTTCTTGGTCTCTTGTGGGTCACATTCCCCATTGCCAAATTTTTGTTGCAAACTGCAAAACCCTTTAAAGCAAGAATGTTTTGCTTGTTTTGAAGAGTTTTCTCTGGCCTGTCATTAAATTTTGGAAATGTGCTTTTGAAATAACCTGGGAATCACAAAAAGAGATTGGAAGTACATCTGACCCACAAGCCATTGGGTTCCCTTGCTCTACTTAGTAAATTACAGCATTGAAATTCCCATTGTAGCCTCCCTCTTCTGCATTATTCACACATGGGCAAGGCCTAAAGATAGTTGTGGACCCATATTATGATATATATTCAGTGTCTCCATGAAAGGAGAAATTAACACTTTCCAAGTCATCACTGATACCCTTGTTCCATTTCTGCATTAAAGTACAATTTAAATTTCAATGTAGATTTAAATGTGTCACTTGAAAACAATTTCTCTCAAAATAATATGTTTTTTCTGCAAGTACATTTGACGGTATTTTTTTAAAGTCAAGAAATGTATCACAATATTTTTTTTTTAAAAAAAAACCCGCTAAAGCTCTTGAATAATTTAGTTCTGTATTGGAACAAGGAAGTGCAGCTTTGTCCAGTTCTTACTGGAATTGGCAAATATCAGTTTCACAAAATGCTGCTTAAGGTGTGAGATCTGCAAAATTGCATGCCCCCTTCTAGCCCAGCACAGTATCCATCCCTTTTTCAAATCCCAGTTAATGTAACAAACATGGTAGATGGTACTAGATGATGCTGAAGGGCTGTTGTAAGGATTACTGAACTTTCCAAATAAATTATGCTGGTAGAGGGTTCTTCTGTAAATCTTCAGTCTCCCCCCAAAGTGTTCAGTTGGAATACTCAAACCATTTGATTTAGCTGCCTAGAGCAGTGATTCCCAAAGTGGGCAGTACTCCCTCTCTGGGGCAGTGGATGGTTCCAGGGGGGCAGTGAGGGAAAAGGGGGCAGTGGAGGGGGGCCTTCAGTGAAAGTATTGGTGTGTAAGAAAGACAAAGCAAACCAGCAGCCTTTAGGACCATAGCGGGGGTGAGGATTGCATGAAATGTCTTTTCGGGATCCTCAAAAATCACCACACAACCTTGCTGATCATTTTGTGTGATGTTGTCTCCTGCTCTTTGCCTGCCCATGTGAGTTCACTCCCTTACTGGTGTCTTCTACTAGTAGTGGCAGTTGGGAAACTCTTGTGAGGAGTGCTAAGTATTGTTATTTCTGGAGTGTGGATGCAGCCCCAGATGTCAGGCCTCAAACACAAATGATGGAATTACACAATTTACCAGGCCTGCCTAATTCAAACTGCTCTCTTGCCCCTTCCTTAAATTTATACAAAGTGCTTTGAACACTAAAAAAAATTTTTTTTACCAGTATTGGTTCTGGAATCTCTATGTCCTCCAGCACAAGTCTGCCAGAAGTTGATCATAAAATTGTGCCAGAGAATCTAGAAGTTCCTAGAGAAAACACTTCTCTATGCATTTGGAGGTTCTCCACCATGATTCTATGATCAATAGAGTTTATCGTACAGGCCCTGGAATGGTCCTGTTGTGCTACGAAAGGGGACATGATGGGAATGGAAAGCAGCATAGAATGCATCTTACCACACAGGGGAATGCCAAAATGCCGAGGCTGGAAGTTCCCATCACGTTCTGGATGCGTTCCCCAGGAGGCGATTTTCAGGAATGGTTTAGAAGCATTCCTGAAAATCACCCCCTCAAGGATGCATCCAGAACATGATGGAAACTTCTGGCAGTGGCGGCAGCGTTCCACTGTGTGGTAAGATGCATTCTATGCTGCCTTCCGTTCCCATCATGCCCCTTTTTGTAATGTGACAGGCCTGTTCCAGGGGCCTGTGCGATAGACCCAAAGGTTTGGCAGATGTTGACCATTGGATGTTGGACACTTGAGTTGCACTAGAGGACCTGAGGATTCCTAGAGAGGTGTTCTCTCATTTAAAAAGAATAGTGGTATTTTTAGTTGTGATTCCCCCCCCCCCATATTCATGGAATCTAACCCCAACGAATGCGGAGGGACCACTGTAGTAGCATTATATTTTATGTTCACTTCTTTTATTTTAAGAACATTCAAGTGCAACAATGTCCTCAAAAGCTTGTTCATTAATATTTACCACTTGAAAGCCAAAATGTAATCAAACAATAATCCTAATGTTCAATAGGGGAAACAAAAATTACCATGATTATTGCCTTGTTAATATTCAACAGCAAGGATTTTGCTTAAAAAAATTGCAGCATATTTCATAGGAATAGGAAAATGTTCATCATAACAGTAAGACAGGTCTGTGTGGTCTAGTTTTAATTGACAGCATTCATCATTTCATTGTGTGCTTTCCCTAGCAACACAATTTCAGTACTCTCTTTTACTAGTGAATTTGAACACCTGGGATAATTGCAGACCAAACATAATTAAAAATGAGAAACACAGTGGGAGCTTCCCTTCTTCTTTTCTTTTTTTCCAAATCAGTGCCACATTGATTTTAGCCAAATCAATGCAACCAACAATTATTAAAAGTCTTTTTGTACCCTGTAGCAATTTTGTGTTTAAATGAATTCACATTCCCAAGCTAGTTCCTAATTTTCCAGATGGAGCACAATCCTGATTACGTGCATTAATTAGATAATGATTAATCAGATAATACATGTGAAATGCTTTGAACAAGAAAAGTAATTTAGGAGTGCTAAGTATTGTTAATGCAGCTGGGGATTCATACACAAAAACATGTGTGAATAATGTGTGTGTAATCTTTTTCATTTTTTAAATGGAATGACTTGACCATTTCTAAGCAGCCATCCATAAACCTCAAATTTACAATGAATGAACATACCACAAGGCTATCCAAGGGCTCTGTGGGCCTTTCCTCCTCTCAAATTCCTTAGTTCAATGGTGCATGGTGATCCCTAAGGAAAGCTAAGTGCTAAATCATTTTAAAGGATCCTTCCTATATACACTATATTGATTTCTTGTTTACATTCTTCATGTTTGAAATGGAAGCAGTAATGTGAACATCAGTGTTTCCTTACACTTTCTGCAAAATGCAGAGCCTACCAAAAGCTCTGCAATCAGCGAGGAGTCAAAAATGAGAAGCATATTTCACAAACATTTTAATTCTTTCTCTTCCCCCTCCCCACACAAACTGAGTTCCTCTTGTGATAATTTTTACATCTCTTTGTGAAAGGGTGCAAACTGTCTTCAACCTGTTTCCCTTTTTAGGGTGAGGTGGGTGCATGGCTGGATTGAAGGCAATTAGGGGGCTGCTTCTTTTTACTTGGATGATTATCTAAAGGCACATCCTGTTGAAAATAATGCAATGAAGTTTAATTTTCTGCATGGTGTTTCTTTCAACGAGATGCCCATTCTAGTGTGATGATGTTAGGGCTCAGCACTGAGCACTCATGGGATCTTCTTGCAATATTCATACAATAATGTGTTCCCCTTTTCTTCTGATACATCAGGAACAATGGCTGGGAACAGGAAAGCTTAGAAAGAGCTGATGGTGGTACTACAGTTGTGCAGTTCCTGGATCATTTTCACACTATACAATTATAACACTATGATTCATTTATTAATTAATTCATGAATGTTATTTAATTATATTCCCATCCTCCACCATCAACTATATTCAAGATGAGGTACAACTTATTAAAAACAATTAAAAATTAAAAATAATAGAAAATATGATTCCACGTTACATGCTATGGCTTTGGAGTCCTGGAACCTGTAGTTTGGTGAGACATTAGAGCTCTCTAACTGAGAATTCTCCTACCTGAACTGCGAATCACGAGGTTACAAAGGATGCAGTTAAAGTGGAATCATAGTGCTATGATTATAAGTGTGAAAGAGCCTCTGGTTCACAAATCATTGCATATTTTCCAGCTTTGTGCAAGGAGGCACCTAATACTTCCTTCTGCAAGGTGCTGCCCCCAGGGCATAGACCTCCTACCTTCTCTGAACCTAGGCCTCCCTGATTCATATACCCACACCAGTGAGGCTTTTCATTCTCTCCACATTATAATGGATCCTTTAAAAAATAATTGCAAAACTTGTACATGGTCTAGTAGCACCTGAAAGTGCAGTGTTGTTGCAGCTAAGGATAAGTGTGGCCCTGATCTGAGTTTGACTTGGAGATCACTTGGATTTCCTTCAATCTTTCAAAGAAAAAAAATGGATGTACGGAAAGTACACATGGGTTGTTTATTGGAGGAATCTTGCGCTACATATTGAATCACATCATGTGCTGAAAGCCTAGAAAGAAATAGAAGATATGGAGCCATAGGCTGCTGACACATTGCAGAATTAATGCAGTTTGATACCACTTTAACTCTCATTGCTCCCTCCTATGGAATCCTGAGATTCCTATGGAATCCTGAGAACCATATGATTCACAGTTCAGGGAGGAGAATTCTTAGTGGATCCACCCCACACTCTCAGAACAACTGGGAAGAACTTATTAGAGTATGTAAACACCAGGTTAACAACAACTTCCCACAGGGCATTTACTGCTGTAGCTCCTAAATTATGGAATGGCTTGCCAGAGGAGATCTGCCTCATTACCATCTTAGCTGCCTTTAAGATGGATCTCTTCTGGCAGGCCTGTCCACCCAATCTGCTATAAGAGAGTTAGAAATACCCCACCTCTGTTTGTAAAGATATGTATTTTAAATGATAAATTAGTCTATGTATTGTATTGATAGCAGTTTCACTGTTTTACTGAGTGTAATTTATATGAAATTGTAGTTTTTTATCTTGTAATGGTGTTCTATTGTTGTATTCCTGCCTCAATCTGCAAATTATTATTATTATTTGTAATTTGTTATGGCATGAGAGCTCTGTGACATATGAGATTGTGATAGAGGAAATCATTTGAATTGTGGTTTTAACAAGTAGAGGCCAAGCATTAACTTAATCTCTAACTTTGGTCTGCTGAAATCACTGTATCCCCCTCCCCCACATTGAGTGTCATTTTGAGAGTGATGCCTAAAACTACAACAGCAGTATATCAGGAATAAATATCCCCCTCTCATCTGACCATTCAATGAGTGCACTTACAGTTCCTGGCCGTGGGTATGGTACTCTTCCTTGGAAAGGAACCCACTGATAGTTGGGACCATCTCTATGGGCGTATGGACCCAGGAACACCCGTCTCACATCAGTCATGCTGTACATACAGACAGCTGATCCTTTGAAGATATTGCTAATGTTGGAAAAAGCAGATAATTCAAAAAGAGGTGCTTAAAAGGTGGATAGTTTCAGAAATAGCCAGAAATAGCAATGTTCAGATGTGCTTTCAGGAAACAAAACAAAACAAAAAAGGTAAACTTGATACAATTCAAAGCTTTACAAATATGGTATAATTCAAATATTTCATGTAGACAGTGTGTTATGGGTTCAGTTTCCCTTTCCCTCCACTTCCAGTGATTTTGGATTATCTTTTCCAATGTTACTCTTGAATTCACTCTGGATTTTAGTTTGGAATTTAAAGGAGCTATTCATGGTATTGCATCTATTTGGGGGGAAAGGTTTGACAACTTGGATAGCTGGTTTAACCTTTGAATTGAAACTTCCAGTAGATTTATTGCTTTGCTGACCTGCAATTCATAAGCTCTTTAGGTCTCCAATCATATGGCTAAGATGCACTTTCAATTCAGCTAGTGGAGCTGCCTATGTGCTTGCTTTCCCATCACTCCAGGATTTCTTCACATGTGGCTCAGCCTCTTGGCATTTACAAATCGCACAAGAAATGGACTTCTGAAAGGGCTGGGACTCACCTAAATCCTCATTTAAAAATTCTCTCACAAGATCCCAAGCAAACCTTTACTTGCTAATGAAAGCAAACATTTTACATTTGAGATGATACAATATGGCCAATGCTAAAAATAGGGCTAACCCAGGGGGAAAAATATGTTCTTTCACACTGTGTGGCCACTGGCTTGCTTATAAGATGTCTTGCTTATAAGAAGACTCCCATTCATTAACCTTTTACATGCACTGGATGCTAGCAGTTCAAAGGTTAAGAAAATACCTTCCTTCTTAAATGGCCATGGAAACAAAGAAATCATTTTAAAACAACCAGCCTGCATAAGCTTCCATATAAGTAAAATGATATGTTCTGTACCTGGAAGTTGTAAACACGCCATAGATTATTGGATTTTTAGGGTCTTTTGAGTTCATTAGAAACACATCCTCTGTCAAAAAAGAAAAATAAGAAAGGGACAAGGATAAAAAAGCAACTTAGACATATTAGAATGAATCAGTAGCTGGCTAGAGTGTGACTTTGCATTCACAAAAGATTTGACTACTTACGGAGTTCATCAAAGTGCGTATCAATGCCATTGGCCCCTGGCACAGAGCACATCAGGCGTGCTTTGAGGAATGTGGTCCATTTGTTGACAAGGCTTCTGTGGCCACCAAAGTCATTCTAGAAAAGGAATAGTTCATCTAATCACATTAAAATAATACCTGATTTTAAGCATGAAACAGCTCATTCTTGGCTATGAGATGAGGAATCCTTGGAAGAAGTAAATCTGGGTACAATAGTGTTTCAATCATTTTATGACTTCTTGTTGGAGTATAGACTTCCAGAACTAGATATAAAAGCTGACAGTTTATCAAAGTATCTTGGACAGATACTTAAATATTCTTACTTGGCATAATTTTTGCTGCATTTGCAGTTATTCCTTGATACACATGGATTAAGGCATATAGATTTAACTTTTTTTTAAAAAAATGTTGTTTGCCTTTTGTGGCAGTCAGAGAAGCACCAGTCAATAAGGAAAATTACCAAAGTCTAAAATATTCACAGATATTTCGACCAACAAATGCTATCATTGAATATAAGCCTTTCACTCCAAATTATGTTCTAAATAAAATAAGGCCTTGTCTGCACTAGCCAGAATGCTCCAGAGACAGCTCACAGTATCTTGGCACCACAGCTGCCCCTTCTCCATTACCTGATCCTCCATTCCTGTGCCATAATGGCTGTCTACATTGGGCCGCTGAGTCGATCTGCTGCTGCTGTGAATTTCTAGTTTCTGAGAGGTCAGAATGAGGCACCCAGCAATGAGCCAGTGTTGAACACCTCGCCCTAACCTCAGAATGAGTGACCTGCCAGGTGGCCCAGCAAGATGCTTCTACAACAGCCACTGTAGTTCAGGAATGAAGAGCTCTGGATCTTCTCAAGTAATTTCTTTTAAACTACATTAAATGTGTTTTCCTCTGGTTCTGGTTCTGTCCAGTCACATTGTCCAGAACCAAGAGTTGGTCTGGGTGTCATCTAAACAGCATGTGGAAAGAACAGGCCTGTTGGTCTGTGCAGACAAGGCCTAAGCAAAGTGTCCTTTAAAAGTATAGGACAATGAGGTCAATTTTCACATGATTTAGTCACAATTTTACCTTGCAAATCTGTCCAATTCTGGCATGTGTGGCTTTTCCAGAATGCTCCCCATCAATTGCATTTTCACGGAAGAAAAAATACACCTTGTCATCTTCTGGGTTGTCACTTTCTGGGATCAAATGGGCACTAATAAACCTAGGATCTGAAAAGAAAATGTGCATTATAGCAATGCTGCCTGGATTATAATAAATGAAGTGAAATAACAGAATACCAATAAAGAGTCTATAAAGAAGTTTTAGGTCATTAGTGTTAAGGATCTTGCTTCAAAGGTCTGGGGCTTTCTTGGTTTCATCAGATGAACTGTAGTTCACACACACTGTAGTTCACCAGATATTCCCTGTTGACTTCCATGCGGAAAGCAAGCAGCCTATAACATAGAATTGTTTTCAGATATAACAAAACAATCTGGACACACAGTAGATACAAACAAAGAAATCAGTTTATTCAATGTATCATAGGAAGCTCTGAGGGTGGGGGTGGGGATTGTACTAGGTGTGTGTAAAATCTCCTTTCCTATTTATTTTTATTTTTAAAGCTTGTGTTGACTGCTTAGTCTTGACAATTCATTCCACACTGCTTTTGTCCTGGCACTCTCCTTCGGAATACCATTCAACTAAGTCTGTTAAAGTGTAACAAAAATGTATGGTAATAATAATTATCACAATGTGCATGAATACTGGGTTGATTTTTCCACTTTAACTTACTGGCATATCATTAGAAATGAATCTGAGCAAATTCATTTTGGGTAAATACAAGAATTTAAAAAGACAGATGATTGTGAACCTGCACAAAATATCAGCATCAGCCCAGCTTTTAGCCTCACCCAACATGCTGAAACCTATACACAAAAAAGGTTCAAACTTATAAAAGCTCCTTTAAAGTTCTGATTAACACCCAAAGAAGATTCACTATCCTACTGATGTCACTGCAAAATACATTAAGTCCCCTATCTCTTACCATTGAAACAGTGAACTGATAGTCATTACTAAAAGTCATTGAACTAAATTCAGAGGATCAGGCCTATGACACCAGTTTATGGACTTAACTGTTTTAGTCATCATGGAAGTATTGAAGGTATCCAAAGAATATAGTCTGCCCTTATGATGATATCCTAGATTTTGTTCTGGTGCTCCCTCCCTTACTCTGTCTTAAGACAGTACTTCAGTTCTCTGTGCAGACTACAGAAGAAATCAGACTTTTCTCTCTCCATTACACTTTATCTGGTGTGGTTTTCTTCCATGTTTGCTAATCTGGAGTTCTAGATGCTGTTATATACATGTGTAACACAAGTTGAAAAGGTGGTTTTAATGTGAATAAAGATCCCACTTTGGCTTTTAAATACTACATCAATCCACAACAATATGCCTTGGCACATTACACATCTCCCCATGTGGCAGTCCATCAAGTATTGTGTACACATTCTAATTTTTAAAAAAAATACTAGAAGTTGACAAAGCTCTTCCCTTCCAAACTCCTGAATAAACTGTGTTGAACTGTGTAAAAAATAACAAACTATAAAAAGGAAAGAAAAGAAGAATGACTAAAACATGATTAATCATGATCAAAGAGGGATAAAGCCCCAGTGGTAAACATTGTCAACATTAATCATGCCTCAGATCTCCATGCCAATTCTAAAAATAGAATTTGGTTTACAAAAATTATAGGAAGAGAAAGGGTTTTTTTTTAACACACAATGTATATTTTCTCAGTTCTTTTACCAGAAGAAATATTTGTCATAACTCAATCAGTACTTTATGCAAAGTTTCTTATTTTGAGTGCCCTCTTCTATTAACCATTCTTTGGTATTTTCAACTTTGGACTGAAATTAAAACATCTTGAAAATGAAAGGCATACCTTGATGGAGCTGGCTCTAAAATTTATTGTTTTTTTAATAGCAACATTTTTCCTTGCATCAGCATTTCTAACAAGTTCATACTTGGATTTTGTTTGTTAAATAAAAACTTACTCTAACATGCTATACTTTAAAAAAATTTCATTTACACTGACTGAACAGCAAAAGGGGTAACAATATAATAAACAGAGGTGCTATACAGAAGAGTGCAATGGGACGCTGTCATCATGTGCGAGGGGCGGCAATTCCAGACACCCTTTGCCCCTCGCATGTGACGAGGGCGTCAAAATGATGGCACCCTGTACAAATGGGCACCACCATTTTGATGCAGTGAACGCTTAGCATCCACACATCACGACGCTATTGTGACATCACGAGTGCACCATTGGTGCACTGTGGCATCACAATGGCACTGCAATAAGAACCCACTTTTTGCGGGTTCTTTTTGTGGTGTAAGGAAGCTGCGTGGTTTGTCCACTGCAGCTTCCTCTTGCAGCATAACAAGGCGTGGGCAGACCGCCCTTTATGGGCGGTCTGTACCCCGCCTTACATTGCCTACAGATAAGTCTTATTTGTGTTATGTATAGTAGATGACAGACATACACTGTTAGTTATCAAGATACTTATTTATGTATTAATTTCATTTGTAGGCTGCCTTTATCCCAGAAGGGACCCAAGGTGGCTCACAGAGGGAATTTGTTTTTACAAACATTAAAATAAAATTCAAAATAGTTAAAATCATCCAAAGAAAGAAAGAAAGAAAGAAAGAAAGAAAGAAAGAAAAGAAACCAAGTATAAAACCACATAAAATATACAAAAGCTAAAAGGCACAATCAAAACACCCTCAAAGTCACCTTGGCATGATCAAATGCCTGCTTAAATCAAAATTTCTTAGCTTGCTGGCAAAAGCTGAACAGGGAAGGAAGCTCTAGAAGACGGGAGCAGCCATTGAGAAGGCTCTCTCTTGTGTCCTCAACAAGTGAGCCTGAGATGGTGGTGGGATCAAGAGAAAGATCTTAGTCCTCAAATAATATGAGTGTTCTAGACATTCCAACTGTACCACACAAAGGGAAGTCAGGATCATTCCCTATATGGTCTCACAGGATGTATCCCTCAATCTAGACACTATGCTTCTAAGTCATTTTAAGCTAAATTAATTTACAGAATACATTTACCAAAGCTGATTTTGCAATTAGCATATTATATTAACTCTGTTAATTTTAATGTACTGACAGGACGTATCTTGGCAGAGTTTTCCAAACGACTGAATTCACAGAATCACAGAATCATAGAGCCAAACCACTGCCATGCAGGAATACATCATCAAAACCACCTGGACAGATAACCATCCAGCCTTTGCTTAAAAACCTCCAAAGGGAGTGTATTCCACTGTTGAAGAGCTCTTATTGTCAGTAAGTTCCTCGTAATGTTGAGCTGGAATTGCTTTTCCTATCGTTTGAATCCATTGCTCTGGGTCCTATTTTCTGGAGCAACAGAAAACAATATGACACCCCTTGAAATATTTAAACAAGGCTATCTTATCACTTCTTAACCTTGCCACAGCCTTCTATCCCAAAGGATTAAAAAAATGCAACTTAATTTAAACTCTAAAATTTACTGTATGCAAAGAGATCTTGTAGCACTTTTGAAACTCACATAAGTGCTACAAGATTCCTTTTGCATACTGATTTTGCAGACTAACATAGTTATACCTTTGAATTCTAAAATGTATGGAACTCAAATATCTTCTGGTAACATTATTCCCCCAGCCCATCCCAGAAGACATACTATGAATCCACTATGGCGATGTTGCTTTTCTGTTCTTATATTAGAAGTTGAAGCTGCTGCTAATTTGGATCATGTCCTTTCTCTATTGCTGAGCACATTGGGAGGAATGCATGCCAGGCAAGAGGAAATCCACTTTCTCTGCTTATTCTTGCATCTTACAGCCCCCGTGACCCATCAAAACAGCTCCAGGGCATTCCCTAATCCTCCATATCAAATTCTGAGGCTACACAGGAGGTTGACTTCCCCATTTATTTGACATAAGCAATTCCTTCAGGTTAAGGACTTTACTGGATTCCACCCAGTAAATACCACATTATGTTTCTATTATCAATGGGAACATTAATCTTGATAAATTAGATTAGAAAAATTGTGACAGAGGGACAATGTGACTGATAGAAAATAGATTGTTGGAGATACCTGCCTTTTTGTTCAAACATTCCTTTCTGACACTGCTCAAGTGTAGGCTATGGGGATAAATAGAATCATAGAATTGTAGAGTTGGAAGAGACAATCCAGTCCAACCTCCTGCCATGCAGGAACTCTTAATCAAAGCATCCCTGACAGATGGCCATCCAGCCTCTGTTTAAAGACCTCCAAAGCAGGAGACTCCACTACACCCCAATGAAGAGTGTTCCACTGTCGAACAGCCCTTACTGTCAGGAAGTTCCTCCTAATGTTGAGCTGGAATCTCTTTTGCTGTAGCTTGCATCCATTGTTCTGGATCCTAGTCTTTGGAGCAGGAGAAAACAAGCTTGCTCCCTCCTCAATATGACATCCCTTCAAATATTTAAACAGGGCTTTCATATCACCAAATAACTAATGTCCATTTTAGTAGGTGAGCTCTCATTACATGCTAAGATAATGTGAAAGGGAGAGTCTGTGTTTTTCATACTGGCCCCTAAAGTAAGCTTCCCACTTGCTCTATCCTTCTTATGGGGGATTTCCCCCCTTTTTTTGGGGGGGCGGGTTTGGAAAATTGTCAGATGCTTTATATTCACAAAGCCTGTTAAGAAAGAAGAAAGAAAAACTGTTGAGCTGTGGTATAATTATCAGTTCCCAAGGCCTTTGTTCTTAAGGAAACAACAATAGTTTTGATTCTCCGTTAATGACTAATTATATGATGAAGAAAAAATGAACACAGAAATTCAGTGAAATTATACTGTAATTCTCCAAGTAAATTAGGTTTCTCACAAAACAGTCCCTATCAGCTGCCTAGCTTCTTTAATCTCGAGGAGGCAATTATCTCTTATAACCAAGTTTAGATGAGATAACATATATTTTTTTAAAAAACACATTAATCTGCATTTACATGCCTAACTTTAAAGAAAAAGATCCTTAGGAGCAGGTCACATACATTATTTCATTGCTTGATTATGATGATTGCCTTGCATGTATGAATTGGCTAGCACAGGTGATCACTGCAAACAGAACTTCCATTATCATTTAGTGGTAACTCCAATAATATTTTTTGGTGATGAGATAATAAAATAACGCATGTCTATACTTGAAAGAGATGAATTCTGAGATCCAGATTTCCTCAGCGAGATTCCCTTGCTGGAGCCCACACCTTGAATATTCATACCTTCTTGACCATCGAGTAGGTACTTACCATCCAGGCTCAAACAGATTATTGCCCAGAGGAAAGGACAACACACACACACACACACACACACACACACACACACACACACACACACTGGTGTTCCTTCTCATTGTAGGGATAGTTGCTTGCTTGCTTGAAGGAAGAGAACAAGCAATAAGAAATGTCAGTAGGATCAGGAGGCTTTAGGAATAAGCAGAAGACCTCTAAAGGGGATGCAACTGTTCAGAAATGCCATACCTCATACTACTGCTGGTAAGAGTGACCGTACTGCCAAAGATTTCCTCATGATGCAAACCAATGCCAAAGCAAACTTGAATATCCCAAAGCTTTCCTAGACTTCATACTTCAATATGATATGAGATGGCCATCTGCCGGGTATGCTTTGATTGTGATTTCCTGTATGGCAAAGGGTTGGACTGGATGGCCCTTGTGGTCTCTTCCAACTTTATGATTCTACGATTCTACGATTCTATATGTTAACTCACCTAGGATTTTCATGTGCTCTCAAGCATGCAACAATTGCCTCAACACATCCCAATTCATTTACTTGCAATTAATTGTTTTATGTTCTAGTTTTCTTCAATATTACTTTATAGTTGTATTTTAAACATTGCCTAGTTTCATCTTTCTAGACTTAGAGACAGTTACAAATCTAGGGTCACATTGAATATATTTTTGTGCATCTTATAATTAACTTTCACAGCTCGGGGAGACAAACTTGACACAAAATCTATTAAAGGAAAATTAAATCTGTGCTACACTAAAGTTTGAAATAAGCACTGGCTGGATGATCATAGTTGGGATTTTTTTTTTTACACTAACCTGTCATGTTAATGAAATAACACGAAAATCATCAATGCATAGAAACAACAGTTGGCAGAACAGAAGACAAAAAAATATTCTTCATTACCTCTTTTGGTATTCAGTGTTATCACATCAATTATGACAGGCCTGTTTGGTATTCATGTGCTTAGAATGTGTAATTGTGAATTTAATTTTGCAACAGAAAATGTGAACAATAAACCCTAGTATTTTAGTTTACAGCATCTTATTTATGGGCTTAGCACTGATGTGATATTGTTGTTGTTTTTGGTTTAAATTGCAAATTAGGGAAAAGGACAAAAATAGTTGGAGTCAGAGGGAAAAGAAAAAGAAATGGAATAAACTTGTTTGATCACAGTCTCCATCTTGCTGTCAGTGTTTGAGAGCTCTTCTTCCTTTGTATTTTAAGGGTCAACTCCAGTTCACTGAAGACTGTCAAGCATTTGCACAAATGCTTGCTATGAAATTCAGCTCTAATATGAATTGCTATGACTCCTGAAATGCAGTGATTCTGCGTGTCAACATAACCTTGTTTTTATTAAGGTGGTGTCCGTGAAAGGGAATACAGTACTTGGTTAGTTGGAGGAGAGCACTTGTGTATTTCTAAATGAAACATTAGAAAGCTTAAACAGAGAGAATGTATTTCAACCGGTTTGAAATTTAAGCATGCAGGAATTAAAATAAATATTTATCAAGGGGAAGTGCACATTCTAAGCTATGCACATACACCAAGCCATAAGACCCATTGAATACAGTGTGACTAGGAACATAATCTTCCATTATTACATTGTCACACACAAGAAAGAATGAACAACCCAAACACAACTCAAAAACACCTTTCTCCCAACTGGATGAGATTATTAGAATTTCTGCTTCTATTTTGTGAGTTTTCACCCCTAATTATATATATATGGTGAAGATTTTGTTAGCACTTTTCTGCATGAAAACACAATTTTATGCAAAAACAAGGTATGAAATAATTTATAGAAGTTAACCCATTTTCTTGGTGGAGTGTCTTGAGGTATCATGTGTGAGAAAATATGGGACTATTTCATATCCCTTCAAAGGGCTTACCTTTGAGCAGTCATGGGAAAGTATTATTCCTAAAACCGGAAACTTTTTATCAACTCCCAGCCCTCAGCTTTTCAATATGTGCTAACATGTATTCATTGTCTTGATCTCAAGATGCTGTGCAACTAACAAGTAATGCCATAGATGGCAGGAAAATGGCTAACATTGTGAGACTAGAAATCAGAAATATGTGAATACAAGCAAGGATATACTTTTCTCATACCAGATAGTCCGATATGCTATTCTGATTTTTGAATTTCAAAAATGGAAAGGGAAGTTGGATGACTAGAGAGTGTAGGAGAAAGATAGCAACAGAGGAGGAAAAAGATGGCATTTTGGTTAAATAAAATAATAATAATAAAACTAAGCCCCATATTACAGGTTGCAGTGAAATGCCAGAAAACGTTGAGGACTTCTGATGAAAACCTCTGCTGTGCCTTGCAATTCTTTGTTGCAAAGAATTGAAAAAGTAGCTGTGTGCGGAATATAGATAAGGGGCTAGATTATAAATGAAATAAATAAATGAAAATATTCTTCAAGATTGGTAGTCACATTGTATCCTTCCACCTCATCTATCTTGCTGTTGAAGTAATTGAAAATACATTTTTTAACAAAATAAAGACAAGCTGTGCAAGCAAGGAAATAAATCATCATGTACATAATTCTGACAGCACTATTGTTGGTTAACTTGCTGGGCTCTAATGGATAATGCACACGCTTAAATTTCAGCAATTTTCAGCCCATTATGTTAATGTCAGGTGGTGCTTTCTACTGCCCTCCATCCCTGTATCTGTAGATTTCATTTTAATTTATTAAACTCTCTCTAATATATTTTATTTCCCTGCCTTGCAGGACACCTTATCCGTCTGTTGTCAAATCTTCTTTTTTTACAGTAATCTTTAAAGCATTTTATTATTTCCTTCTATGTAGCCTATAAACTCAATCCTGCTTTCATCTTTTTCTGGTCCCTGGATGCCTTGTTTCCTGCATGGAATCTGTATGGAAAAATTTCACTTGTCCAACCTATTTAAAATGATAGTGTTTATAGAGTAATATTGCTACAGAGATCACTGTGGGAGAGCATAGTTTTTAAAATAAGAAGGCCTCAACTTTAGACCCTGGCTATTTCTGGGATGGTGGGACTGGAAAAGCACTACAACTCAAGAGTCTGAATGCTGGCTATGAGGCACAAATGGCTTTGCCTGATATAAGCCAGCTTCCTATATCTATGTAATTGCAGCCAAAGCTACATCAAAAGGACGCTGCTGATGTTACTAAGGGTGTATCCACACTGCAGAAATAACCGTTTGACACCCTCTTAACTTCCATTACTCAATGCTATGGACTTATTTGTCATTCAATGAGCTATTTAGCCTACTCTATCATAGAGCTCGGGTGACCAACCAAACTCCAAATCCCAGAATTCCATAGCACTGACCATGGAAGTTAAAGTAATGCTTTATTTCTGCAGTGTGGTAGCAGACTAAGTGCCCAGACTGACCCCTGATATTCAAAATACTATGGCTTGCTGGGTCCAATGAAAAACTGGTGAAAGGCAAGAGGTATTTTTTTAATTCTTTCTCTTTGGGTTGCTCTTCTGCTGTAAATCACCACTAAAAACTGGTTTTAATGTGGTAGAATTTCCCAGAGAGGTAGGAGAAGTTTAAGACTCCACTGTCTTCCTTACTGATCTTCATCTGAAGCAATTGTGGCTGTCTGCAAAATGGAAAAAAGAAAGAAAGAAAGAAAGAAAGAAAGAAAGAAAGAGCAAAGCTATCCCACCAAGAAACCACAGGATTATACACATAATGCTCCTAACTACAAATTCACTGAAAATTCTATCTCACAAAATGGCTTTGAACAGTATTTTCACAAATACCAAAAATACAGGTATAGGCTTGTTTTTTACCATCAGGAGACTCATAATACAGTGTGCCCGCATAATGCGTGGGCATGCTTTACGCGGACTTGAGAGTACACGCTCAAGCCACGGAGAGCGCACTGGGTGCAAGGGGTGGCGCATCCCATTCAAATGAAGGGGTGCATGCCCGTGGTGCCCCCGCACTCCTGCGCTGTCGCACACGAGCCCCATTCAAATAAATGGGGCTCCAGCATAAGCGGAATTAGCCTTACGTGGGGGGAGGGTCCGGAAAGGATCCCCACTGTCAATATTTTGACTCAAAAACAAATTTATTAAATGTGAATCTTGTGGAAATTATGGGCCTGTACAGACAAGCCAAAATAAAGCTGCTTTGGGTCACTTTGGGAATATGTTGTTTAAATGACACACACATCTTAAGAGACCAGAAGCTGTGCCAAAGCTGCCCTCCAGTCCTTAGAACTGGAGCATGGCTTTGGCATGACTTCTGGTCTTTTAGGACATATGCATCATTTAAACAGCATACCCCCAAAGTGATACCCCCAATATTGTACTACATGGTGTATGAATTGTTCCTTCTGAAATAGTAGGTGGTAGTTGAATGACCTGCATCTCAGATTTT
>NC_056526.1:108145399-108147366 GCF_019175285.1 Sceloporus undulatus
AATTTACAATTTAATTGTCTGATACATTTTGTTTTGATTTTGATTTTGATTTTTACTTGTAGACTGTGTGTGGGTGTGGATTTGGGTATGTTCCATGTCTACACATATAAAAATAATGGTGGGATAGACGTTCATGGGTATGATTGTTTGAATGCATTTGAAGAACTCCTTTGGGCGTGAGCAGATACCTGAATACTTCCCTTTTCTACTTGATTAAGTAGAAAATTCAGCACAACAACATTCTAAGATAATAAAATGGGCATACTAAGGTAAATGGAGAGGACCATTTTAGACTCAAATTGAACACAAAAGTTTATATCAGATTTGTCTCAGCCACCTACTCTACTCAACATAACACAGATACTTCAGGACTCAGGAGACAATCAAATACTGCCAAAGGCCCACAAAAGTCTCATCAGTCAATTACTCTTTCCCATTGTGTTTTCTGAAAGTTAGGAAACCCATTTTTCCACCAGGAAAATAATAGCTGTGAATATTCTTTTTATCGCTGTCCAGCAACTACATTGCCCATAGGTCTATGTATCTCAGATGCTATTCCTAGGTGCGACAAGTCTTCCATGAGGCTTATTGTTTCCAGAGTTGATTATGGCTATACAGAATACTCAAGAACACTTCAATGTTCCTTGTACTTGGAATTCTTCCATTGCATGACTTCCAAGGACAAAGGTCTTGCAGAGATAGATATGGTCACCACTACCACTACCACTACCATCAAGTAACAATGCTTTTTTTTAAAAAAAATAAATTTGGTAGGGATGGGGTGCCAGACATGTCTCGTGGAAAGAAGTATGACACACACACCTTGCACAGAATGCTGGAGGTGCATGTTGAATGTTCATAGGGTTGTCTGCAGGGCTTTTAGGATAGAAGTGTGATATCACTACAATGCAAAAGGTTTCCAAATTTTGAAATGGGGTTGGGGAGAGAGATAGCTCCATATTTTGCTGTGTAAGGACAGTTTACATTACATCCCCATTTGTCCCACACTGTGGCTAATGTCACAATAAAGAAACTGACAAAAGTCTGCAAGGATATGTTTATGATTAATTTTCATTCATTTCACTGTAAACTAGACTGTTATGCATTGCTCAAATGCAGTTTCATAACACAGAGGAACTGTTGATTGACACCCATACATTCATACATTTTAAATGCAAGAGTATTTAAACAACTCCATACTATCAGTTTGACATCAGTCATGACATTATTTAATTTTCAGAAATCAGAGGTCAAAGCTCTCTGAACTATAAACACTTGGAAAATGGACTCTAGTCCCATGACACATCTCTGCACATGCTGTAATTTAAATCGTATTGTTTGCCAAGCTAAAAAGACTGCACAGATCCCAGAACACACAATCAGTAATCACTCATTTGACATACACATTTCCAATGCAGTTGTGTAGCTATAATTTAGTTGTCTTCAAAGCATAAAAATCTATAATGACTGCTCCCCCCCCCCCCATTCATTATTACTCAGAAATACATCCCACTGTTATAAATTATCCTGGACATAAAATGCTGTTTGAAAACACTGAAATTCTGGACCATGCCAACAACTATCAGGTCAGAATGCACATGGAAGCCATTGAAATCTATAAACACCTGGACAATTTCAACAGGAAATAAGAAACTCTTAAAGTAAACAAAGTTTTTCTGCCAGTCCCAAAAAACACCAAAATCAGGATCCAGCAAATGCAAATTAAAACCACCCAGGCAGGGTGAGGGGGATTCCCAGTAGACACCAGGAGCCCTGGTGGAGCAGTGGGTAAATGCCTGTAATGCAGCCATTCACTTGAAACCACAAGGTTGCGAGTTCAAGACCAGCAAAAGGGCCCAAGCTCGACTCAGGCTTGCATCCTTCCGAGGTCGCTAAAATGAGTACCCAGACTGTTGGGGGCAAATTAGCTTACTTGCTAATTAGCTTACTTGCTGTTCACCACTATG
>NC_056526.1:108147466-108197811 GCF_019175285.1 Sceloporus undulatus
AACTGTTGGGGGCAAATTAGCTTACTTGCTAATTAGCTTACTTGCTGTTCACCACTATGATCTTTGGAATAGCGGTATATAAATAAAACAAATTATTATTATTATTATTATTAAATAAATGGACACCTTGTAGGCCTTGCCATTCAACAATAGAACAGTACACAGATTAACATGCAAATCGCCTCCTCTCAACCAACAGTTTATATACCCCACTCCCTTCCATTCCAGCATTCTCTGAAGATGCCAGCCACAGCTGCTGGCAAAATGTCAGGAATAAACTCTTCTAGAACATGGCCTCATAGCCTGGAGGGAAAAAACCTAAACATCTCATTGTGTTATGGAATGTATTCCCATGTAATTTTGTAGAGGGTTACAGCCTAAATGACCTTCAGGCTTAGTTACTCAATCTTAAAGCTTTCAAAATTGGGAATTATAAAAATTATGGCATGGGATAGTCTTTGGCCTCATAGGGGCTGTGCAGACCTCCCCTAAGGGGCAGCCTGCAGCTGTCTCTATTTTTTGCCAGATTGGAGCCACAGCATCCACATACCACAACCCCAATCTGGCCTTTGCAGGGCACAAAAGGGAGCTGCAAAAAGCTGCATCATGTGGATGCAAGTGCAGGAGGAGTGCTGTGATGATGTACGTCGTCCACCATGTGGTACCACATTGCCCTTGGGACAGAACCAGGGCATGCATTGTGTAGACACTACACCCCAACTCCACCCCCAACCTGTCTTTTAAAGTGTAGGCCATTGTGTGCATATCCATTATTTCACTACATGATTACAGGTGTTTATCCCCCCCCCTCATGAATATGCAGTTATTTACTCAGTCATCCTGATGAACTTCAGAAAAACCCACTGCAATAGAGTGCAGTTGCAATTCAACCTACTTCCTAGTTCTTCAACATTCTTACTATACTCTTATTCTGTACAGAAAGTTTAAATGTGTACACAGTGGATATATACACCATCCTTCCATGACCTCTATTTCAGTATATGTATTGACCAACCAAATCTAATATACAAACTGATCTCACACACAGCTTTGGAAAACAGTAAAAATGCACACTGAAGTGGAATCAGGATGATTAGCCCCTCCATTTATACTACCTACATTGACATTGAGAACCTGCATGGTTTAGTCTGAGCACTCAATTGACTCAAGAGACCAGGTTTAAAATCCCTGCTCAGTCAGGAAAACCCAGTTTTGGGACAGTCACACTCTTAGCCTCAGAGGAAGGCAAAGACAAATCTCCTCTGAACAAGTCTTGCCAAGAAAATCCCAGGAGAGGCTTGCCTTAGGGTTGCTATGAATCAGAAATGATTTGAAGGCATACAGCACCAAACATTGTCATGTGCATGGTTTATATATGCAGGAATAACCTCTGTATGTAGCTTCTTGTGTCAATTTGGACCTCTGATCACATACTGAATGTGCTAGGGATATAAATCTTCATAAATTTCATTCTTGCAGGCAAGAATGTATAATGTTATCATGTTTCTCTTCACTATGACAAAGTAATCAAAAATTGTGCCATTCCCAATGACTATTTGCAGTTTGTGACCTATTTTGTATGAACCTGGATATCTGTTGCACAGAAAATAATATTTTCTGAACAAAAAAACTTAGGAAAAGGTTACTTGTACAGTGATGTTTCTACATTGCAATATTTATGGAAATACACCTCTTCCAAAGCATTGTCACAGTCTACACATACAGGAGCATATAGATCAGAGCCAGTGATTTCATGTATATATTCTTCAGTCTACTAACTCAGCATGCCATCACACAAAGAAATAGTTGCTCATGCAATTCTAAGGCCATTTGTCTCATTAAAAAAGAATTTATTATACAACTGGAAAATACTGGAAAACAGTCTTGTGCTGCTTGCAGATTTATCAGACTAGAGGCCCCTGCTTGGCAAGGAATAGACACAGACAACATTTGGAATGGGAAAGTCCAGTATTTTACAAGTTACTGCTGAAGAGGTACAGCTTAGCCTGGGTCCTAACCTGCATGCTGGTCAATGAAACCCATTTTCCCCATTCACCTGGTGGATAAACAAAATTCATGAATATGTGGATATATGTGGATACCCTGCCATAAGAAGTGAGGCAGACTGAACTGTCAAGATGGGTCACAGTCCTATACGCTAAGGTCTCTGAAGGAGACATTCCCAGACAATGTTTTAAAAAGCATGTAGGCTGCTTATCCATCCCAGGTTGTGATGAGAAAGTTAACCACTGAAAATATTAACATAAGTTTCAGTGTGCCAAATACCCTAAAGCCTTACACATAGGGTGAGTGGGTTGGAAGAAACCTTCCAAATGAGAGTAGTGTGGTAAAGGTTTATGCTCCTGACTTTGAGCAGCCTTGTTTTTTCCTCACCATTGCAGAAACCCATGAAAACCACAAAGGTTTTTGGGATCATGAAAAACATCCAGCCACCAAGAAAATGGTCACCAATAAAACCCTATTGAGGTTAACTTCATAGCCATAGATCACAAACAGGCTCTCATTTATTTATGTCAGTGGCCAAAAAGTTTACGGTGCCATTCAACATCTTATTCAGAATGTCATAGTGTAGATGTGGCCAACTATATACCTGCTTATCAAACTCCCCAGATTTAATAAGTGGCTAGGTTTCAAATGAATGATAGAGTGCTATAGAATTTGTTTTAAAAAGCTGTGCACATGAATAGAATCATTGCAGGATAGGTAATTCTACTTTAAAGAGCAATGATTAACACACTGTACAATAACCCAGCATAGGCATTTCTTTTGCTGTAGTGTGGTTATTTAACTGAGAAACTGATACAAATGCAGAATGGAACTGCAATATTTCATATGCATCAGACAATAAATCATCTGAAAGTTGTTCATATTTAATTAATCTATGATGTGCTTGGCTTTCTATTCTTTATAAACTTATTTTGGCTAAATATGAGGTGTGAGGAAGAAAAAAGAGTGAAGTCAGTAACATTTTGAGCCTTTGAAATCTCAAATAACATGAAATTGAACTGAATTCAAACATGTGTCCTTACAGTAAAATTTTGAGGAATTAATGAGGGAAGCCCAAAAAGTTTCAACAAAACTATCAAAATATCTCATGGAAAGAGAGTGCCAATGGTGAGTTGGTTTATGCATATTTCTCCTATCACAGACTATGAATCTCTTCAAAAATGTTGTGGAAAACATAAAGTGTCTAAGGGGGAAAAACAGTCACTTACTGTACTCTATTAAACACAGTTGATAATCTGGCTAATAAAACGATAGTTATTGTCAATTAAATGAATGATGATATTTATAAATTCATATTTTTGTATATAAAACAACTAAAAAGTGAAATTAATAAATCACAGGCATTCCCTTAGTTAGAACTGCATAAATTACATGTCAAAATAGTATAATATTTACAATAGAATGCAAATATCCAAACATGTTGAGCAATTGAGGAATATGCCTATACTCTTAAAACAAGCTATGATTACAATTTTATGTGGACTTATTCACTGATTCCACCCACTTCTCACTGAATCACTGAATGTTCAGGACCTTCAGAACCCCTTCGCCACCACCATTCCCTTCTCCTTTTGTGTCGTGTCTTTTTAGATTGTAAGCCTGAGGGCAGGGAACTGTCTAAAAATAATAATTGTAAGCCGTTTTGAGAGCCCTTAGGGCTGAAGGACAGGGTATAAATACCGTAAATAAATAAATAGTCTGGAATGAAGATGTAAATGACTGGATGACTTTTAATTTTGTTACATGAAACCTGCATATTTTGGCTACTTCCTCATTGTAATAATGTTCATGATTAATAGGAATACAGTATATATTTTATGCTGTAAAAGAGCCTCCTGCTTAGCCGTGTATTGTGTTTCCAACACAGCATAAGGCAATTAGCATGAAGAGGCTTTATGCAGATGAACATTTCTAATCCATCTCCTCCCCACCCCTCCTTTTTGGTCCATGTGCCCTAGCCACATCCACTTAACCTTTGCCATGGTGTCTCCAAAGAAGAATTTGCTTCACTCCATTCATGCCCAGCTCTGTTTGGCAAACCACACTCTTGCTTCGCAGTGGGCTTTTGTAGCGAACACACTAATCTGATTGTTCTTCCACTCTACAAACTCTGGGTCAACAATCAAGCTGTTGCCAGAAACTAATTAATTTGCAAACAGTTCCTATTTTCACAGAGGGAGATCTATTGAGAACCATGTCAGCAGAGGCGATCATGCTGCAGTGACATGCATTGTTGAGGCATCACTTCTCAGTGCAATTCTCTCCACTCGTTTTTGCCACACACATGAACTTAAATTATGCAGTCAACAGTAAATCTTTAAATGCTCACTAGGCATTGAATATGGTGGGCCCCCAAAAGAGGAAACTGACAGGGTTAACACTAATTAAACTAATTGTCACTGAAGAAGTGGGGAGAGTGTAAATTCAAGACACAATGTAAGATATTGTATTGTGCCATTTTACTATTTTTTTCCCTTCTGGAGTCAATATTTTGTCACAGGAGTCATAGGATGTAAGATTTGTGATTTTCCCCACTTATTTTGTTTAAATAAACGGTAAGACACTCCTACATCTTAATGCTCTGTTTACTGTAGCAATTAGTAAAATGACTGAAAATATGCTGAAGTCGCAGATTATTCATAAAGACTAAATTAGAGGTGGCCAAAGGGTGGCCCATAGGTTGCACAGGTGACCTTTATATCCCATTTTTCTGCCCCACCACCCCGAATATCCCATCACATCTGGTTACTATCTCAGAAACACTACATGCATTCTAGGATATACATCTGAATATGAATGTAAATGCAGATATAGGCCACATACAGACAGGCCAAAATAAAGCTGCTTCAGGTCACTTTGAAGGTATGCTGTTTAAATGATACATGCATCCTAACAGCCCAGAAGCCACACCAAAGCCATGATCCAGTTCTAAGGACTGGAGCATGGCTTTGGTGGAGCTTCTGGACTCTTAGGATGCATGCATCATTTAAACAGCATGCCTCCAAAGTGACCCAAAGCAATTTGGCCTGTCTATACGGGCCCATAATTGTTACTGAACCATACTGCATTACTTTCAATGGAATGTAAATTTGTATACCAACTGAATTCTACCATTACCAGTGATATATTGCAACATGCAACCTATCTCTTGATCAGAGTATAAGTCTTTTATGAAATGCTAGCAGGCAATGTAACCACATGGCCCAGAAGGAGCAGTCTCTGGCTGGTCCAGCCATGATCAGGCCAGGACCCTACAATTGCATGGCCTGCTCCCAAAGCAGGCTGCTGCAGGTCCCAAACATCATGACTCATTTTTAATGTGGACCTTTGGACCACAGAGCGTCCTCAGCACAGCTTCCAGCCACTTTGGGGGCATGCATCATCTAAATGGCAGGCCCCCAAAGCAGCTGAAAGCCAGTTTATTTGGCCCATGCATTTTGAGCCATAGTAAAGTACAAAGTACAGAGAAAATTAGCCCAGTAGATTCTACAGTGTAGATTAATCCCCTGTTCCCCTCTTCCATTTAGAGTAAGGGAAAGGAGAGGACTTCTATTTTACTCACATCAATGGTACCACAGTTTTGTCTGTGGGCACATGGGAGATGAAAGCAGATGGATGTCACAGACATGGTGTGGTGGTGTGGAACCCTAGACACAAAAATAATATGTATGCACATGTGAATATGAATGTGTGTGGGAGGGCTGAAAGTTAAAATTGGCTTCATATTGTATATTTGATGTTAAGATTGGTCTTGGATATGAAAAATGTTGACTCTGTAGATTGGACTGCTAGCAGACCTAGTTGTGTACAGTTAATTGCAGTTACAGTTACAGTTACAGTCTGATTTCTGAAACTAAGCAGGATTGGATCGGAATTGTTCCACAGGGAATTTTGATAGATCCACAAGCAACATTGGTCAAATCCTGATTAAGTATCAAACTGCAAACAGTCTTCGACAGCTGCACAATTTTCTAAGACTTTCTTGCAGTGGAAAGAAATTGCAAAAATTACTCATGGCTTTATTTAAGAACAAAGTTAATGAAAAATTACATCCCAAGCTCATAGCTGACAACACTGGTCTAGCTGATCTAAGGGTCCAGCTGCCTATATAAGGCAGGTTCTTATTTGTGGGGGGAAATACCCCCTGGAAAAATTCATGTTCATGTTGCATATAACACAGCTGGTATTGGGACATTCTAAGCCATTAAAGTAAGAATATATACAAAGAATATATACAAAGTTTGCATATAAGACAGCTGGTATTGGAACATTCTAACCTACCAAATTAAGAAGCTAATAGTAAAGAATCGAAAGGGCTGTATAATGGTTATAAGAGGATGAGATCTATGTTTCCTATTCCAAAGAAAGTGAAATGTAAAAAAAAAGCCTCCTTCTTCTTCCTCTCTCCTTCTTCTAATACTGAATATTTACTCAGTTTCTTTACTGCTTGGTTGCTTATGTAACCATAAAGACTATCAAGGACAAAAAAAAGTCACAGAAAGGATGCTAAAATATCACCGTGATGCCTTATTAAACCATATAGAGAGCAAGGACAGTCCATGTTAAAAGGAAAAGCCCATGCCATTTGAATCTCTGGATTAAGTAGAAGAGAAGGGGCAATACAACTGAATTTTGATGGGTTTTGGTTTTTACATTGAACCATTCCTTTTTGATGACTTAGAACTTCTTTGTTTCCTTTTTGCCAAAAGTAAATACTACACAAATCAATCTCCTTCTCTGCTTCTCTCTCTCTCTTTCCCTCCTTCTCCATCTGAGGCAGGGACAAAGGTAGAAGAAACTGTGTTTCACTCTTTGGAAGAGAAAAAACAGCATTCCCTGGAGCCTGTTGGGGAGTTCCTCAGGTGACAAGGATACTGTACAATTTGGAGGAAGGAGGGGTGCTGTGAGATAGAAAAATACACAAGAGTGAAAAAGATCCTCTAGTCACTAGTATAGACCCATTGCTGAGGCCCAGGAGATCAGCTAGTGCTATGTCGATGTCCATCTTAGAAAGTGGTCCAGAGGGTTCCATAGTGTGCTGGGTTTCCATCACATACACAATAGCAATATAGCAATAGCAGGTACATTTCTATATCGCTTATCAGTACACTTAAGCACTTCCTAAACAGTTTACTACATGTAAGCTAATTGCCCCCAACAAGCTGGGTATTCATTTTAGTAACCTACTTAAGGATGCAACGTTAAGTGAACCCTGAAGCCCTGCCTGGGATCGAACTTAGAACCTTGTGGCTGTAAATGGCTGCAGTGCCAGCTGCCATGTAAAGAACAACCTGAGTCTAAGGCTGCTATAGGTGTGCACATGGACACATACACAATCACACACACACACACACAAAATTTGTATTAGCTTCATAGTATATATTTAATTTCTCAATGACTTTTCAGTCTCTGTGCGAGCTAATGTATCTCCTTCTATCTTCATCCAGCTTCATTTCCTTATCGTCTCAGTTGTGTGCTTAGTGATAATTTAGGAAAATCTGCTCTCACATTCAGTGCTGAGAGACTGGCAAGTGCATGCAGGAAAAGGAGAAATGAATGACGCGACGTCAGCTGTGAACCATGGGGACTGTGGACAATGATTGTGCTTTCTTTCTGCATAAATCCTCTTGACTCAGCTGTCAGTGTGGGGATCTATTCCACAAAAGCAGCTTTTACTTGCATGACTGAGCTCTACACTGCTTGGACCAGGTTATCCTTGGGATTAATCAGTTGGGGAATAAGAGATTATTCCAGAAGACTATAATTACATGCTGACAGAAAAGATGGAAGAGGGTGGCAAATCTTCCCTTCTGCACTTGAATTCTACCTACCTTGATTAAAATTAGGGGTAAAATAACAAGTAAAATATTTTGATCCTTCTCTCACAAAGTGAACATGCAAACACTATCCAGGGGTGTTCTCATGTTGCTAACATCAAGCAGAGCCATATGTCTGGCAGAGGTTTGTAGTTGTTATTTACATTTTGCTAGCGCCTACAGGGCTCCCAATCAGTGAATCATTATGTCTGGCACAGGGTGCCCATTTAATTAAAAGGCATCCCTGCTTTTCCTTTCTTTTTAAAGTTTACACTACAAGCCCAAAGCCATTGTGGAATTTCTTTATAACAGCAGGCAACCATTGGTTTTCAAAGACAGAACTTTTGCACTTTCTACATTTACAGCTGGAGCTTCTGAGAGACCAAAAGGTGCCGTGTAAGCACTTACATAAATATGTCATTTGAAGTAAATAAAAACCACATGTTTGAAAAGACAAGAATGATTTCAAAAATGTACCAAACATTTAGAATCAGGGACATCAAGCTCACAGGTGTCAATTGCACAGCAAAAAGCCTTCTGAAGGAGACTAACTTACTTCTGAACAGCTAAGGACCCCTTCACACTACACAATTATGGTATGATTATAATCTGAAATTCTAATCCGGAGAACTCTATTACCTCACTGAATGATAAACTCCAGGATTACACAGAATGCATCCATAGAAATTAAAGTAGAATACAGCTTTTTAATTGTGTAGTGTGAAAGGGTCCTAAGTATGTGAAGAAAATGTTACCCAACAGGCACTAAGGTAGTGCAAATCAAAACTGATCTGAGAGAAGTTAGAAGCAGGAGTGCATGGAAAGGAAAACAGAAGGACTAGTGCCAGGGCAATAGCCTTGTGTATCCTTACCACTTGGATTAACTATATACAAAAAAGTTCTCCTTGGATCATTTCATTTCAGGAGAATTTGAGAGAGCTCACACATCTCTATAGTGAAAAAAATAAAAGCAGTCAGATGGGATTATATTCTTACACTGAAACATCCCCAATAAAATCACTTTGGAGAGACAATGGCTGAAATTCGTTTCTAGGTATGACTGTTTCTAGGTATTGCAGTATGCTGGTGAGGGGACAGTTCTGGCTGTTTATAAGTTGTGTGCCTCCATGTTCCATCAATCGTACCTAGAACAGCCTTCAGTATGGGATGCAAACCAACAACAACTGGATTATGGATTTACCCTTGCTCCTAAAGCCACTATTATTTGGATTCTGGAGATTTTCCCAAGTGTTAATCAGTTATCTTAAAATAAATATGTTAGTCACAATTTTACTCACAAAGATGACAAAAACACTTTGAAGCATTAAGAAGCACAGGCATATTATAACAGTGTGTTTTATCTTTCTTTGGGGTGTTTGTATGAAATATGTCAAAATAGGATTGGATTGAATCTAGATCTCTTGAGATTCTTCCATCTCATTGACTCTTGATTCTGAAATGACTATGATCCATACGGTACTCTATATACACTTCAGATTCTGTATTATTACATTTTAGCTCTTTTCTAATTGCTATAGAATTTCTATAGGATTTTATAGTGTGTTTTATTTGTTTTAGTATTACTTTGTGTTATTCTGAAATGGCCTAAGGGTTAATCAATAAACATTTCTGACTTCTTAAATGCCTATGAATGGGATATTGTAGTTGCCTAAGGCATACTTGATTCAAACGTTAGGATTTGTTTAATAGTCCTGACCAAGTGTATCTTCATTTTGATACACAACCTAACTGATTTCTATCAACAAAAAGGAGCAATGCCCAAGGAAATCATTAGAAATTGTTCTGCAATGGGAGAGCTGTGTCTTTCCCCCATCCTTTGGCTTGAAATCATTTAACCATGTTGTGTATGTATCTATGGCCCTGTACACATTGGCCATTAAGGGCAACATGGGGGCAAAGTCAGGATGTAGAGTCCTCACAAAGCATGCCCAACTCCTCCCCCCGGGTGCCCTGATGCGGCACGCTGTTCCACATGGTGCATGGCATCGTGGCACTCCTCTGGTGCTGCGTCCATATGAAGCAGCACTGAAGAAATGCCGTATAGCCGCTTTTTGTGGCTCTTTTTTGCACCCTCAAAAACTGGATCAGGGCTGCGGCCCTAAACCCACTGCCATGTACAGCCCCTGAGTGTATATGTGAAGAAATTGCAATTTTCATCAGTCTGAGTCTGAGAAAGTGTGAGTTGTCTCTTTAACCATCTTAAGGAGTTGTCTGCTTTCCTAGCAACTTGATTTGAGAGCTATATTTTCTGGGGTGAGTAGTGGAACATAAAACTTATCCCCTACAAAAAAACCCCTCATAAATATTACAAAATGCCATGTCTGCAGTGACCTTATTCCAAGAAGGATACTTGCTTCCAGATAAGTATTGTTTTCACTACTTGGAGAAGTGGCATGCACGTATTGTTTTAAACACATGAATATAATCTACAGGCAGGAAGTTCTTGTTTCCAGATGTGCTGGTTTTATTACAAAGTTTGATCCCACAGTGGAGAGCAGGAGAATCACTTTGTGCAACATAATATATTTCTGGCTAGCAGACCATTATCTACAGAATAGGGTACCCACCAAAAGTACAGATGTTGACCACCTCTGTTTGCAAACTACAATGCAATTAAAAGTAAAGCACACACACTCCTAATAAGTTTCATTTGTTTGTGGCACTAATAGGATGGTACTGAGTAGTTGGCATAAACATCTCAAGTTGAAAAACACAATAAAAGGAAAATTGCATTACATGCTAACATTACTTATTTAATAAATATATATTTTTAAACAACAGAATACAATATATGCTTGACTTACCATTGAGCCACCGGGAATCATGTTGCTCTGTCCTGATTGGATGGTGGTGTCCCAGTGTGCGGAAAATGGCAAAATCCCTGCCCATGAAGTCTGCTGCAGTTCCAGAATAAAGTTCACCATCTGTAACATGGCATGAAATTGCCCTCAGTATAATTCAATGAATGAATGAACCCACCATAGCAATGTATTATAAAGCAGAAAACAGAATGCCAATGCATGACATACAATTCCCACTGCAAATTATTTGCATGGCTGAAAGTCTAGCCTACACCTGCCATTAATTTTAGGAACTTGCCTGATTATTATATCTTTTGGCCAAGGGATCTATTCCTTGTAGGCTTTTATAGAGCCATTTTCCTTATGAGGAGATAGTACTGAAAATGACATAGCTGTGATGAGGCTTTATCTGAAAACATGTACGTTAAGCAGAGCAGCAAGCATTTAGATCAGTAATGTTAAGTCTAAATTCAAATGCCAGTGCTGCCTAGAGTATACCTACTGATTTAATTAAGTCTTGATGTATCATTCAGTAGTTGGTTTAATGGGTCTGCTCTGCTTATGACTAGCCTCTGAACTTAAGCCTATGTTGGTTAACTCCAAAGTAAATATAATATGATCATATACAACCAGCTGTGGTAGTTCCAATAATTGTGTTTGGAGAAAACATTTTTTCTGTCTTACCTAATAACTGACACCTACTGGAATGTCTTCTTTTATGTCTCAGAATTTGGTCTTGGTGTGAACATGGTCTTTAAGAAAATCTTCCCATTTCCTTATCAGTAACTAAGTAAAATAGTGTCTCCCAATAAATCTATCCTGGACTTTTTACAGTAGAAGAGATACCATTAAACAAGGTTTACATAATCCTGGAAGATTTAGCACAAAGCAAGAGTAGGGGCAGGGGAGACTCTTATATAGTGTTGTTGTGTGCCTGTTGTATGGTGGCACTAAGGGGAATGTGCAATGGGGTTTTCTTAGCAAGATTTATTCAGATGGGATTTGCCATTGCCTTCCACTGAGGATAAGAGATTATGACTTGCCCAAGGTCACCCAGTGGGTTTCCATTTACAAGCAGGGATTTGAATCCTGGTCTCCCAGAGTCATGGTCCAACACTGAAAGAAAGCACCACATCACACTGGCTTTATCTCTTATACAGACTTATATGTTATGTGATTAGCTTCCCAAAACAATTTCTTTCCATACTGATACTTTAGTAATTGAAATTACACTGTAATAGTACAGTCTCCTTGAAGGATGTCTATTGATTTAGGCTATAGGACATCTCAGATTAAGAGTTCTCTTGAATATAGAGCATGCAGTTCTCCATGTGGCTTGGTTTTGTTTACTCAAACCTGACAAGGCCAGAGGAGTGGGGAAATTTAATCCTTTCCTCTCCTAGTTCTGACCTCTCTTAGATTTCCCTACCCAGAATGTGTGCGATGTCAATGGGATTTTTCTTTTTTCTTCTGTTTTAAAGTTAAACTACTTTGATCGAGGCATTACAAAAATGATTGGGACATGATTATTTTTTTCCATAGTGTCCACTGTGGAACTGAAGAATTCTTAGTCAGGCAAGGAAAATTCAGAAATTATTACTGAGTGTAATAGGAAGCTAATCACATAATATATAATGCAGAAGCTTCAGCCCTCCAGATGCTTGGGCTATAGTTTCCACAATCTTTTGCCACTGGCTGTGCTGGATGAGGCTGATGGGAATTTCAGTCCAATACCTGGAGGCTCAAAGTCTATTCACCATTGGATTAAAAATTTTCCCTTGTTTGTCCAGATGTCCTAATGTTAAAAAAGTAAACAACAAGAACTGGTTTACTGGTCTACTTGAAGAACCTGGTGGTACACAGCTGGACCTATTTATTTTATTATGTGCAGTGAGTGTACCCACCATAGGTTTTGTTCCTACATTATGAGAGAGAGCACCGAACAAGGAACATTGCCTCTTGGAAGCATAAATCATGGAATGAACTGACTGACTGTTTTCAGGTATTCAATTTGTCATGGTCATTGTGAATGCCCTAAACAGAATTTAATATTACTTTGGAAACAAGCTTCTTATTCCAAAGCATGCTTCTATTTTCCATGCCAATTTTAGAAGATATTTCCATGGTGGGGCAACCATGTCTGATCATGCCTGCTGGGAAAGTTCAGCTGCCTTCCCTTGAAAGGCTAAAAGCATATTATTTTCAATTGGATCGGCAAGAACTATGAACTATGTATCATAAAAGACAGGAAGGGAGAAAACATGATAGTGGAAATATGTGGAATGAGAAGAAGATTAAAAGCAATGAGACCTCTTGTGCCCAGCAGGAGGTATAATCAAAATCAAGTGGAAGAGAACAGCACATTAATTACCTATTTATCATTTTTCTGTCTCATCTGCCACTTGCTATTTTTAAAAGGAGAGACAATCACTTAATTATAGCCCTTATTATGTACTGTGCTTGAGAAAATGCCTTTGATGCCTCTGTTAGCCTTTACTTAACTTTACCCCCATTTGCTTGTCATCGGCTCTCAAGAGATTTTGGATAAATCAATATAAATCAAGGGAAAGACAAGAAAACTGCATTTATTTCATAGCTGTCAAAAGGGAGGAAAAGGTCATCCAGAAAAAGAGATTCAGAAAGCCTAACTGAGATATATATGCAGATAATGATTTCACAGCATTTAAAGACAGGCTTTTTGAATGTTGTTTTCTGTACTAACAAATGTCTAACATTATTATGGGAGGGAGGAATGTGTATGCACATGTATGCATCTGTGTGTGGTGTGAGAGAGAAATAGAAAAATATGTCCAATATGTTCAAAGAAATACTGTATCTCCATTTCCACTTTCCCATGGACTCATCAGGTAGCCACTGCAATTATCTGTCAGAAACCTAAACTGTGCACAGTGTTCCCTTACCAGTTCACAGCCTGTACAGACTGGCATTATACGCTGGCTTTGGGGTGGAGTGAGGGCATGGCATCCACATGCTGGCTGCCCCTACTCCATCCTGATGAGACGGTGGACAGAATCATGCCATGTCTTCGGCACAGCGCTTACATGGACTGCGCCACGGATATGGCGAAAAGCCATGGTGGCTAGGGTGTCCTTTCTGCAGCTCATAAAGGAGGTGCTTTTTGTGGCTTCTTTTTGCACCACAGAAAGGCCAGATATATAGTTGCCGCAGCCCCAAACCGGCAAAGAAAGGGGTGGCTGCAGGCTGCTCCAAAGGGGTGGTCTGTTGAGCCCCTAGTCTCCAAAATGCAATGCTTAGGAATAACTAGCAAGCATTTGCTTATATGGGACTAAGATAAAGTGTTCTCTCTAGGGGTGAATCTACACTGTAGAAATAATGCAATTTGAAACCACATTTAGAAGATTTTCAGACCAGTGCTTAAGCACTAGTAAAACACTACTAAATCATTTAGGAAGCATGTGTGTGTGAAAGCCTGACATGCCTCCTAAACATCTGGTGACAGTCGTCTCCCCTCCAAAATTCCTGAATCATTCAGCAAGAGACAATTTCCTATGAACCCAAAGTTTCCATTCATAGGAATTTGCCTCTCCCTGAATGATTCAGGGATGCTGAAGTGGAGTCGATGATCCTCTGATGTTTAGAAATTGCGTTATGCTTTCACACACGCACACTTCCTAAACAATTTAGCAGTATTTTACCAGCACTTAAGTGCTGCTCTGAAAATCTTTATGGTGCTGTGTGGCTCCATGCTATGAAATCCAGGAATTTGCAGTTTTATAAGATCTTTAGCCTTCTCTGCAAAAGCATACTGGTGCCTCACAAAACTACACATCTCAGGATTCTGTAGGATGGAACAATGGCAGCCTAAAGTGGTGTCAAACTGCATTATTCCAACAGAGTAGATGCACCCTGGGGGGAAAGTGCTACCAAAAATGCCAGCTATCAAACAGAGCTTACTGAAGTTTTGATAAATTTGGTTTCTTCATCAATCTAAAGCAGTGTTACCCAATCTTGTAACCCCAAACTTTGTTTGGCTTTTACCTCCAGAGGCCACAACCAGTATGGCCAATGAGTTCTTAGTTCAACAACATTTTGGGGGCCAATTGTGGGAATTCCTTCTCTAGAGTATGGCAGGATGCTGTGAACTTTATAACATGAATGGAAAGGAGAGGGGGAAAATGGATTCCTTCAAGCAAGCAGTTTTGCTTACACTGACACCAAGGAGATGGGGCTGGAGCACAGGTATCTCCAGCCTGTTGTTCTCTGCTTGAATAGCAACCTCAAATATTTTGACCCTGTTAATTTTCAGTAGCTAATTGCTTACAAAGACTCACAAAGACTCTCCATAAAAGACTCTCGTTGGTTGAGTTCTTGAACAATGTGCTGCCTGACACAAGTCATTATTGTTATTGTTACTCTGTATAGCAAAGTAACCCATTACATTGCTTATTACCATCTATCTTCCTCATATAAGGTGGCATGATTTTTTTTCTATTGTTCATTGAAATATAAGAATCCTTGCTACTCAGGGCACATATTTATACACTCCTCTATACACAAAGACTCTATACACAAAGATGCTAGAGTCTCCCGCTCTCTGTTAATGAAACACTAATTGCATTACATGAAGTGTGCATGGCTTCTTCCTACATCCTCTGTTATGTGGTAACATAAGTTGCTACTGGAGCAAAAACTGTTTCCCTCAGTTAAAAATAGAATAAAATCCTCCCCCTCAACCACCTTGTATAAGAATAGCAACAGAAATGGTTATGTTGACAAAGACAACTTCTCCCTCTCTTTTTCCTCCTATTAGCCAATTCTTTTCTCTACGTACATGGTGTCCTGCTCTTTGCAGTGGTTAATGGAGACTTCCAAAATCATGCTGGGTTTACACACAATAGCCTTTTGAGAAAACTGCTGTAGTATGGTGTTAAGGAAATGTGATCCCATGTATTTCTTTCTAGATGCAGGCATGTTTCATATTTCTTCAGTGACTCCGGGGTGCTTCCCAATCCACACTGAGGGCTTGATACTGGGACTTAGAAATTTTATCCTTAAAATGCACCTGAAATTCACTGCCTACAACAGGTACTGCAACCTTTTTCTTTCCTGAACTGTCCTTGCTCCTAAAGGTACATTAGAAGCATATAGTTGCTCAAGAACTGCTTTTGCCCAAAACTTTGAGAAGATGCTTTTTGGACTGCAGTTCCAAAACTTCCCAGTAACCCTGCTTTAATCCTACATGTAATGACATTCAATCTCAACTAGTTAATCCAGAAGCACCTGTGCCAAATGGTTTGTATCAATAATAAAATACCAGAGCCTGGCCACTCCTGAACTGATGACAAAACAGAGCTGCATCAAAATGGCTTTCTTCATTTTAGCATTCTTTTGGGAAGGATCATTCTGGCCATTTTCCATTGGATATGAAAAGGAGATTAAAAACATTAGAGTGACATACTTCTCAATTTGCTTTTCAAAAAACAGCCCATCACCTATGCTGGATTCACACACAAATCTACATAAAATTGCATGTACACATGCAAAGAAAGTGAGAGCACTGCTACCCTCTGGTATCAAGAGACATCCTTATCTTTGATCTCTTTTCCTTAACACCTTGATCTCAATTCCTTTCTGTCCTTCATGCAATAATAAAATATTTGTGTGTGTGTGTATTTTAGAAGCCAAACCAAGCTAAGCCAAAAGAAACAAAACAACTGTATTGCTGCAAGTTTTCACAAAAATGGAATGTGAGAAGCTATACACTGATGACTTCATTTGGCAAATCCCCACAGAGTTTCATAATACTGCCTTGTCATCACAGTCTTTTTTGATTGAATATTCATGCAAATATAAAATCAGATCTATCAGAGAACTGAGCCTAAAATTTATTTTGCTTCAAGAGCTCATTTATACACCACTCTTTTCAGGTGTATTTTTCTTCTTTTTGTTTTGAGTAAATAAAGAATGCAAGTGATTTCAAGGTGGATAGTCTTATATTTTAAAGAGAACTGGGGGTAGCTATGTCTTATTATTTGGACTTCCAGGTGCAGGACATCCAGATATTCTACATCACACTCTCTGCATAAGGCTTTAAACATCAAAAGAATCATATAGAACTTTGTTTCTTTTCCTTAAGTGTTAACAGTATATTAAAATACTCCTCATCTTAAGAAGAACATCTGGTGACCAGGATTTTTTTTCAAAGTCTTTCCTTGATGCTCCAATAAAATCAAGCAATTAATCACTATTGAATTTCCTTTGCTTTTCTAATATTATCATACTGTCTGTCATGTTCATAGTTAATTTTGCTAGTCCTCTACCACACCCACAATTTTCTAATATGGGTGGGACCAAAGTCCAAAACACTGACTGTGATCCAAAGAGCACAATGCCCAAGGGCTTGAGGATTTTGTACAGAAATCTTTCATCACCTGTTCAGAAATAACTTCAATTGAATGATGAGGAGAGCAGGACTATACCCATTGAAACCAGCCCCCTCTTAACTAATAGGTGACTGTGTGTATGTGATTTAGAACTTCAGTTATGCAAGTTATGGCTTGTATAGCTAATATCCTACTACTCTTGAATTGAAGTGAATTTTTGAAGTAGTTAATGATACAGGAGTCAAGGATGTAGTCAAGGGTGGGTTTGTGGGTCTGGACCCCCCTCCAAGCCCCATTGTAATCATGGCACTTAGTCTGGACCCCCCTTCCTATAATCCTGGCTGCGTCCCTGCAGGAGTTTACTGTTTTAACTAGAAGTAGGGGTAGAAATGCATGATTTAAGTTCTGGAAGTATCATGGCTTCTACCTGCAATAGCCTCTAACCAAACTTGCATGATTGTTCTAGTGGTACATTTAATCCCCACACAATCTTAATGCTGGAAATTCCAAACTTGCACATCCATCAATAGAAATTGCGGGTACTTATTGCTGTGCTGGATTAAGCCTGTCTGAACTTGTAACTCAATGCTGGGTTGGGAAGTTCAAAAATGAAAGAAACAGGAACTCTGATAACCATCAGGAAAAGGAAGAAGAAGCTAACTATAGATAAAATACACCCACATTTTATATAGCTACATACCTATTAACAGAGAAGCTGTCAGCAGTTTAGGATCATAGGGGCTCTTTCCTCTGCCATTTTCAAAATGCGACTCTTCCAGCTTAAAAATATTATCCTGTTGAAGAGGAAGGGAAAAACAAGTAATCTCACAAAGCAATGATATAAAGGTAATGACTGCTGCTAAAATATGGAGATTATTAGACCACTAATAAACAACATATAATTGATCACTTGGGGTGTAATTTTTCACTAATTTTCTTCTTAAAGGAAGCAATTATTAATTTTACCAATTTTGTTTACACTGTTAGAAAGTCTTCAAAAATCACACTGTCTTTGAAACCTATTCCTAATTCAGAACTTCTTTTGCTCAAAATATGTACATGGTTGTTTCTTGAAGCAAACAGCCTGTTCTGCACAGAGAACAGCATTTTTTTTTATTTTGCACAGAAAATTCTGTTTTATATACAAAAAAACAATCACATGCAAAGTTTGCACAGAATAAGTTTCAAATTACAAAGATTCCCAACTGGTTTTTGGTAATATTTTGAACATTTTCAAATATTCTTTCCTTCAGAATTCAGAATTCTGTTGTTCAATCTGCCTGTGCTGAGATCATACTTTTTTCCAAGTATAATATGGCTTTATAAAACTATTTTGAGAAGAATTATTCTACATGATGAGATCATACTTTTAAATACTTTTTTAAAAATGAAACTTTGAAAGTAAAACTCAATACCCTTTATAGGACTCTCAAAAGAAATTGGTTCACTACAATGTGTTAATTCAATTTATTATTTTTACAGAGACCATCCTACATCATCCACAGTCTCATATGCATGGTTGCACTAATCTATCTGTATGCTTCAACAGAATTATGGGATATATAGCATAGAAATTACAGAAATGAAATGTAGGGCGACATTCACAAAAGAGCAGTTGTTCACATTTATAGCTGTGGGAAAATATATGCATAATGCAAAGTTAATTTGCATAGCCTGAGAGTGAATTGGGATGGTCTAGGATGGCATTAAAATTCCATGAATTCATGTTTTCCTTTAATTTAGTTTATCCATGTCATTAGAAGAACAGTAGGACTCACTTATTCAGATACCCCCAAAAGGTGAACTAGGTCACATAGAAAAAGCCTGATAAATGGACTGATGTCTGCATTAAAGTATGAACTCAAAGAAGTTTATAAAGTAAAGAACTTACAAGAAACATAAAATACAACTGTGTCAAGCTTTCCAGTTACAGTTGTGGCGGGGGGTGTGTGATGTGCAGTGGGCGAACTCTCTTTTGTTTAATACAGTACTTGGCCATAAGCTTCATTTATTTATTGCTTCTCAGGTCCTATAGGCTCAGGCCCATGGTCTCCCTGACTGAATCTATCCATATGGCATGCAGTCTTCCTCTCTTTCTACTACCTCTATCTTCCCCAGGACCATTCTTTTCTAATAAGTCATGCCTTCTCATTATATGACCAAAGTATGACAGCCTCAATTTAGTTATCTTGGGCCTGATACATAGCATCCTAAAAGGACGCTCTGCTGGCGCCTCCTTTTCTGTTGGTGAGAAGCTGCAGTGGCAAAAAAGGAACCCGCAAAAAGCAGGTTCTTTTCCTGGTGCACTTGTGACGCCTGAATGCACCAATGGCGCATGCGTGACATCACAAGTGCACCACGACATGCGGACGCTAAGCGTCTGTCAAGTCAAAATGGCGGCGCCCATCTGTACAGGGTGCCACCATTTTGATGTACAGAATATGTGCTAGGGTTGCGGGGCATCTGTAAGCGTCGCCCCAAGGCAACCCTAGCACGTATTCCTTACGTTCTAAAAGACCCATCTGTACTGGGCCTTGGCTTCCAGGGAGAATTCAGGCTTGAATTGTTCTAGGACACAATATCTTAACCACTTTTCTCCTGCACCACATCTCAAATGAATTAATTTTCTTCCTATCTGTTTTCTTCCCTGTCCAGCTTCAACATCTATACATGATAATGAGGGAATATAATGGCTTGAATGATTCTAACTTAAATCAGACCATATTTTTCCTGATTACAAGTAAGAGCAGATGGAGAGAAGAGCTAGACAAGCAGATGTGATAAATGGGGCCTCTGAGTAAGCACGCAGAATACCTCAGCAATTTATATGATCAAAATATTTTATTATTGTTATATACAGTTTGCTTTTTATTAGATGTGTCAAATTTCTTTGGACAAAATGTTTCGATTTTGGAGATCTAGGTAATTTAGGTAATTTTAAATAACAGTTAAGAGATAAATTGATATTACAGCTACCCAGCATTCTCTTGCTTCTTGCATCTGAGTGCCCAAGGTGATCTAGCAGAAGTGGAACAATCCAAAAAAGGAAAGAATGTCATGTTATCCTTGACAGATTAGTAAGGACATCCAAAATGCCATACCTCTGGTATTCCAGACATAAGATACCATCAAGGATATTGAACAATTCTCAGAGGACACAGAGAATTGGAATCTCTTTGTATAGCAACATTCAAGCTTGTCATGTATAATATATCACCTGCTTTGCTGCCTGACTTACATACAGTGACCTCTGGAAAAAGAAATGCTATGCTGTTCAATGACTGACTGTTCCTGCTAAGCAACTTATTAAGTCAATTGCATATGCAAGCAAGAAGATCCACAATCTCAAAACCAATTGAATTGAATGCTTACCTTATTAGCTTCTAATTGAACTCATCCCCTCCTCTCTATATTTCTGATGACATATTTAAATACAGAATTGTATGATTGCCGTTAACAGAGATGTCGCTTGAATGCTAATAACTTACTGGTACAGACTACAAACATTTTCCATTTTCACATTCAAGATTTTTCTATTTCTTTTTGCATTTATTTTGCACTCTTAGACACACAAACAGTGTGTGTGTGTGTGGGGGGGGGGAGAATCCTGCATCACAGGAAATAATGGAAAGACTCATGTCTAGTTCCAGCTTTTTATGAATTTTCTCTTATTTCCTTGAAAATAGTGCACTTCCTAGAATGCAAGTTTGTTCAAAGCTTCTGTTGAGGCACAAAAAGTACCTTTTGGGCTGGGAGTAGGGAATTTTCACAATTCTTCCTTAGGAGTGAATTAAATGAAGTCAACATTGTTTGAATTAAGACTGAGCTGAAAGAACACAAGACCAAAATATCACAATGTGAACCAAAAGAGGCTTTAAAGTCCTGTTTGAGGTCAGTAAAAACAGGTCTGCACATTTGACAATTCTGGATAGCTTGTGAATAGGGGCAAAATCTTGTCCATCTAAATACCTACCTAATTTGCACCTTTTGGACTAATATGTGGATTAGAACCCAGTTATCCTTTGGATTACATAATTATCCAAACCTTACAATGTAGATTATCGCACTTGCCTTATCCCATTATTTTCCCAATAGGATACACATGCATTTAACTGTCAAAAATGGGTCTCACTGCATTCTCCCATATGCAACCTGGGCTTATCCTGCAGGATAAGCCTGTGTTACATATTGGCTGCATATGGACTGCATACGGGAGAATGCAGTAAGACCCATCTTTGACAGTTAAATGTGCATCAGGAAAACAACGGGATAGCATATGTGCGATAATCTCTGTACAGTAGTTCTCAGTTCAAAAATTATATACAAAAATGTATATAAGAGGGAAAGTGGGTAAAAAATGAATATTTTACAAAAAAATTTGCATATGAAAATTAATGCAAATATTCAAATCACATTTTTTCTTAAAATCAAAGACTGATGTGGAAAATTGACAGAATGAATTACTGAACAACAAACTGATTGAAATGAAGATATTAAAAATAGACTGATTTTCCATACTTGATAGGGCCACGATGTAGTCCTACATTTTCTGGACAATGTAATAGAACAGGTGGGATAGAACAAACTGAAATTTAATTCAGGAAAATTAATGATGATGATGATGATGATGATGATGATGATGATGATGATGATGATGATGATGATGATAGTTATTATTATATTTATTTATGTCCTGCTATGCCCCAAAAATTGGGACTCAAAGTGGCAGACTATCTGGAAATAGTCTGGAAGTCAGTACTGGTAAAGATGTCAGCTGTCTAAATGATGCCGAAGAATTAGAAGCATGAAAACATCTCTCTGATTTTGAAGCTACTGCACTGCTTGCCAAAGGTTTCATGCCTAATTCAAAGTGTTGTTCTTAATATTTAAAGCTCTGTAGGGGACCAGTTTATTTGTATGGTCATTTTCAGCTGATTTTTGTTGTTGTTGTTCTTATCTATTGGGATGCCTGGTTGTAATGGAAACTTCAAACATGTCACCATTCCTAAACATGTTATGTTTCTGCAAGCACTCTGCACAAACACACCTGCAACCAAAAGTGATGCAGCCCAGGAAAAGCTTTACCTGCTGACCTCCTACTTATATAAGTTGGTCTAGCAATAGTAATCAATAATATTAGCACAGAAAGCAAATGATAATGACTGATGACTATGAGATCCACTATCCAGTAAAGCTGACATCCAGTTAGGAATTTATGAACAGTCAGATGAGTTTCATGTGGCTAACTAAATTATTCAATTACGTCTTGTATATATGTGCATAGTAACAATTGTTCTGAAGCAAAACACACTCCTTGCCTGCTGTTAGCCTACAAAAATCTAATACAGCATCTTATGCAGACAGCATCTTATGAGACAATCCCTTCTGGGTAGGAGAAGGCTGAATGCCTTTCTTAAGATACAGCTCACCATCTGCAGTTTTTGGAAGTGCTGGTATTAAAAATAATTTTAGTAGAAAAGCAAATAAAATCTGCTGCTTAGTTAATCAAAAGTACACTTTCTAATGTATAAAATGATGTTTAATTAATTAATCTTGATAGATTAATCAAACACATATCCACCATGAAATCATATGCAACACAGAGCTATTTATATGTATTAAAAATATTCTGCTTTACAATTAATATAAAAAGGAATGTTGATAAGCCTATGTGCAACAGCTAAATTCATACCTTAATTATTGAGAAACCATTACACAATGCAGAGGGGCATGGTAATGATCTTCCACTTTAGCTTGGTTAATCACCCAAGGTGGTAAGAAGTAATGATCCATGAGAATTCATTATACAATAACTTACAGTAGTTTCCCACATCCAAGCAATGTCAACATTATCTTCCGAATAATATGTGAACTTAGGTGATCAAAAGCCCTGGAAATGCCAGCTCAATTAACTTAATAGCCATGAGACATTAAAACATCATAAATCTGGTCTTTCAGATTATCCTAGTTTTAAAGCAAAGTGTTAGCAAATATTCAGTTACTGGGATTGCAACCTGACTTTCTATTATGGACCAAACCATTTTATCAGATGCAAGAACAGACCTGACACAGAAATGTGTCCAAGTAGCTTATCAACTATAGGACCCTCCTGGTTGTCACAAAAACTTCAGTCATTTTTGACACATAAGTCTAACTATCAAATATATTTGGCACTTGGGTAATAGCAACAATTAATATTGAACACAATAAAGTGTCAGAATACATTTCACATCTGATGCTGCATGTGCATCATCATGGTGCACCGCGTATAGACGGGCATGTACCATAATGGCACATGTGTGATGGAACTAGGGCTTTGGGCATGTAAACGCTCAGCCCTAGTTCAGCCCTAGTATGCAGTCCAGCCAGCACAATGTGCCAGTCTGTACTGCTCCTAAATCTGTGGATGCTCAAGTACCATTTAATACAATGGCATAGCAAAATAGTGTCTCCTATATAAAGTGGAAAATCAATGCTATTTGGAATTTATACTTTTGGGGGAATATTTTCAAGCCATGGATGCTTATGAAAGAAAATTCCATAGCCTGGGAGTACCCACTGAGAAAGTTCTCTTAGATGTCGTCACCAAGTGACTATGATGGCACCAAGAGAGATTTCAAGGATCTTAGACTTGGATAGATTTATCTAAGTAAATATAGTGTTTCAGATAATCAAGACTTAAGCAATTTAAGACTTTACAGTTCATGCCCAAAACTCTTAAATGTGTCTGGAAACTATGCTGCAATCCTGAGGTACTTGGATCTAAGCTACACTGCAGAAATAATGCATTTTGACATTGCTTTAACTGCCATGGCTCAAAGCTGTGGCATTCTGGAATTTGTAGTTTTGTGAGATATTTAGCATTCACTACCAGAGAGCTCTGGTGCCAAAATGCACTACAAACTCCAGGATTCCATAGCACTGAGCCATGGTATTTAAAGCAGTGTAAAACTGCATTATTTCTGCAGTGCAGATTAAACCTTGGGCTGCAAAAACCCATCACAGGAGCTTGGGTTTAGCATCTGTATACCACACTTATCAGCTTTATTCCAGGTTAACCATAATCATGTCCCTGGGGAATATTGTTTCATGAGGATATATGATGCAACAATTTTGTATGAAAGTTCTTTAACCCCCATCCCTTTGAAGAACTACAGTTCCCAGTGCTTTCTGGGAAGAGGGCATGGCTATTAAGTCATATTTATTCTGTGATGTAGAGTCATTCGTTTTGAAACTCTTAATTGCATATATTTAATGTCTTTCAAAAAGCATTTCCATGGGCAATTGCTGATGCTCAAATTAATTCAACAGGGCTTAAAAACTGTTGCACAGTACTGGGGAAAAGGTTATCTACACTGTTCAACATTTATTTTAAAACCTAATCTATTGAAACAAATTGGCAGGATGAACAGCTGGAGCATAATTATCTGTTCTTGCTACATTGCATTTTGATAGTTTCCTCTAGAGATCTCACATCAATCCTGTTGTAAGAGTTGACAGTGAGAGGAAGAGTGGGGAAGATAAAAGTGGAGGTTGAAACAGAAGATAATAGAAGACAATTCAAACACAAACATTCAAATATACTAGATAAGAAACATGTAGGCTCTTTGAACAGTTTAGCACCTTTTTGCCTGTTTTCCCTCATTACATTTACCATATCAAGCTGATCAGATTCTTGGTCCATCTTGCTCAGTACAAACTTCTCTGAAATCCACTGAGCCATGACTCCAGCATATGTAAAAATGTTGCTTAAAATCTGAATATATGCAAATGTGCATAGGAAAGGCCAACACTGTTTCCTTTAGATTGCCGGCTGCCATCCATTTTACTGCCATGCAGTATTGTCTCTGGTTGTTCTCATAATGGATTTAGAACAACTAGTAAATCACTCACTGTCTAATCTGTGGTCTCTTGGGAAGACCAAAATTAATAACAATTGTCAAATTTTAATTGCCAAGAGGACAGTTTCCTATTTAATAAGTACCCCACCCCCAAAAGGTTTTTACTAAGTCTTTTTATTATAAACTGAACTAAGTTTCATCTTAACTCATAGCTATTTATATGTCATATAAACATAAATGAAAACTCTTAACATACTTGTGCTGCATATTTTTCTTATTATCAGCATAAGCTTATAATCAGAACTGAAGTTCTTAAAGAGGGCTTGTGGCTGAATACTGCCTTTAAGCCCATGTTTATACCAAAAATTCATCATCCCTAAATTGTTGATATGCAAGGAACACCTGCAGTTACTTTATGGTAAAATAATCTCCAGAAGCACTTGCCTTTATTATTAGTATGTTGTCACTAAAGTCAAGTTTACTAAGATACATTTTGTGATAAGGGCCCGATACAGACTGGTGCAAAGCGCCAGCCTGGGGCCAATTTTAGGTCTCAGGAGAGCAGAGCATCCACATGCTCCCGAACCCTACCGTGCACCGTGGGCAACATCATAGTTTGCCCCTGTCCTTATGGGGCCGCCATGATGATGTACGCACAGCACAGCATCCAAACAGTGCCATGCCGCGTGGACATCATCAGCGCATGCACAAACCCTAAGAAGAACCTACCAAGAGCGTTTGATTGCTGCTGCTTCCATTGGGGGCAAAAAGGGGTGATGTCTCACCGTCTCTTTCTCCCCATCTGTATCCCCCTAAAATTAACAAATTTCAGCACTGAATACTGAATCAAGGCTTTGCTATATTTATGCAAACGTATGTCATCTTTCGTTCCTCTCTAAATTCATCTGGGTAACTATCTCACTTATTTTCATTTAGGATACAAACTCATCTCTAAACAGGCTGCATTCACACCCACCTTTTCCTGGAAGTCTTTTGACTTTAAGGTTCATTGCAAGCCTGAATGCATTTAATTAGCAGAAAGCCAATACAGAATATAGAAGTTTGTATTTGAGTAAACATCTCCCATGATGGCACTACCTTTCTGTGGTGATGGGATTGCCTACATTCACCAGCACATAATTTTTCTTTTGACGTATATTTTTTCATGTATATCGAACATTAAATCAACATTCAGCAAGAGGGCAGTTTGTACATAGTACAGTGCTCCCTCGGGTTACGAAATTAATTCGTTCCGCGGCCGCTTTCGTAACCCGAAAAGCCTTCGTAAGCCGAAATGCCATAGGCGCTAATGGGGAAAAGCCGCGATTCCGTGTGAAATAGCGCCGAAAAGCACCAAAAAATTTTTCGTAACCCGAAAAAACATTCGTAACCCGGAACAATTATTTCCTATGGGATTTTTTCGTATCCCGGAAATTTCGTAACCTGGGTATTTCGTATCCCGAGGTACCACTGTATTTAAACACACACACACACACACAAAACACAAAAACCTGGGAGCATGGGAGATTTAAGCAACATAAGCCCACTTAGGAGGAACTTTCTGACAGTAAGGGCTGTTCGACAGTGGAACAAACTCCCTCAGAGTGTAGTGGAGTCTCCTTCCTTAGAGTTCTTCAAACAGAGGCTGGATGGCCATCTGTCGGGGATGCTTTGACTGTGATTTCCTGCATGGTAGGAGGTTGGACTTCATGGCCCTTGCAGTCGCTACGATTCTATGATTCTATGACTTATCTACTCCTGCTATTATTTAAATGTAAATAAATTCTTGTAAAATAACTCTTCTCAGTATAATATTGAAGCAGACTCTAGTGCTCTTATTCGCAATGTAGGGAATTCTTTAACTACAGTAATTGACATAACTCTTACAGTATTTATAGTCAAGACTTCAGCACTCAAAAATATATTTCCTTGGGTCTCACTTAGAAGGGCTCTGTTCAAACAAGAGTAAGAACACATGAATGCTTTAATTCCCTATGGTCTTGAATTCTTAACACCATTCAGACATCTGTTTAAAAAGTATTTATTATTTCTGACACTACTTCATATATACAGAATGTACCCCTGAAAAAAATCACACAAGTGCCAAACTGATCATTGAAGGTCAACCAAATAACTTTTGGGGAATAACATTACATATCCCATGATATATAGGAGTGCTTTTTGTATCCCTCTTGCTTCAATATGAGTTTATTGATATTAAAATTCCTTACCTATCACTTCTCTCACATTGCCAATCTTGGTTGAGCTATAGTGCTGAAAAATATGAGTGTTGACTACTGATCTATTCCAGAAAATTCTCTGGGTTCTTCCAGACAGAGGATTTCTAAAGTTCACAGTTTATGGGCACTGTGCCATTATTCTGCCTTCCCCCAATGGATTTCCTCTAGCAAGAAAAAACAATGGAGAAAATGTAGCTAAGCGTGGGTGGTCAGAAGATATTGTTGTCTGGGATGTCTGTTAACCACTTAATACCTGTGCATGGACAGTGTCACCTCACAATAAAGGTCTTGTTTGGGTGTACACAAATGCATATGATGTCAACATCTTATCCTATGTCTTCTTTTGATAAGCATGCCAGAGTTTCTCAATACAAGCAAGCACTTCAGACAACAGTACTAACATGACTGTATGACATAACCTGACAGTATGACATAATCAAATTACGTATGCTGGGTCCTTGTTATCCACTGGAGATTGGTTCCAGGACCACCACCCCTGTGGATGTTCAAGTCCCATTAAATACCATGGCTTAGCAAAATGGTGTTCTTTATATAAAATGGAAAATCAAGCACACAAGATGTTGGCAGATTGGAATTTATACTTTTAAAAAATATTTTCAAGCCATAGATGCTTGAATCTACAGATAAAAATGTCCATGGATAAGGAGGGCTGACTATACTTTCTTTTAGTGGCCAGTTGTCATCCTCGCCTGAAGAATGAGATGAGTCAAATGCTGTATAAAACAAAGCATGGTAGGTGGGAGAACATTGGCCCTCTACAGACGGGCCTAAAGTGCGCCCCTGTCACGTGCTACGGGTTGACCGAGGGTGCACTGTCCATACTGGCCTCACCCCTAGCACATGATGGGGGAGTCAAAATGGTGGTGCCCTGTACACACGAGCTCAGCCATTTTGACATGATGGACCCTTAGCATCCGCACATCCTGGTGTCCTTGTAATGCCGCAAGTGCGCCATTGGCACATTGCAGCGTCACAAACACGCTGCAAGAAGAACCCACTTTTTAAGGGTTCTGTTTGTTCCGTGATGGAGCCGTGCGGTTTGTCCGCTGCGGCTCCCTTGTGGAACAAAGCAAGGCGCTGGCAGACTGCCCTTTTTGGGCAGTCTGTATCCCGCCATAATCTATTTGATCATGTTTGTTCTACGTTTGCTGTTTTTGGTTTTCCTCTGATGCAGTTACAATCAGTACTATGTACATAGGAAGGTGCTTGCTTGCTTGATTAAATAATCAATTATAAAACAGAATATAATTTGAAAAGTGGAAAAAAATAGCTGCATCCAACACTTTCTCATGGAGAAGGATTCTACCTCCTTCTCTTTGATTCCATTCTTGTAGCAGCCTGGAGTATCCTGGCCCTTCAGCTACTCTGGCCTGTCCCTGTTACCTGCTCCTCCATTTCCACACTGCAATGACTAATCGTCACAGGTGTCCTTCTGGGCCACCTGGGCCATTCACCACTGCCAGCCACTAACTTTTGAGGTGAGAATGACTTCAGAAGCAAGTAGTAGTGGCGGATGCACTATGCAGTGCAGTGGGATGTTTGTGAAGACAGCAGACATGGAATGCGAACAGAGGGCTCTGGATCTTCCTGGAAGATTGGATCAACAGGCAAATTTTCAAAATTTATTTTAACATAGTTCTGATGCAGAATGTTCCAGACATCATCCAGACCACTGACACCAGACCTGAGGTTTGGGCTGTGTGTCATTCGAACAAGACAATGCCAGAATGGGGATGGGGGAACATGCCTTTTTTGGCCTGTGTAGACAATGTCTGAGTTATCTCTAATTTGATTATTAGACCCAGTGATTCAGATATATATTTCTTAGAAGTCCAACAGAAGATGCTATTTTTTGATAAGGGAAAACTGATTATCAATTTGGTAATAGCAAGACATTTCACCATAATGGCATTTCAGTCACCATAGACCAGGGGTAGGCAACCTGCGGCCCGCGGGCCGGATGCGGCCCGGCGAGGCCTTGGGACCGGCCCCAGCCCAGTCCTGCCGCCGATTGCCGCCGGGGCCTTTGGGGGGCAATTGTCTATAGAAGCCTCAGAAACATGCATTTATATTAACATTTTTTTTAAAATCAGCAAATTTTTTCGCATGTCCTCCATTTTTTTTAAAAAAGTGTCTTCCATTTGAAAATTTTGTCCTACATTTGTCCTGGTTTATTTATATATTTAATTTTTTAAAATTATTTACTTATTTATTTTTTTGCTTCGGCCCCCCCAGTTGTCTGAGGGACAGCAACCCGGCCCCCGGCCCCCAAAGATTGCCCTCCCCTGCCATAGACTTTGCCATTCAAGTGCAATCCACTGCCCGGGAAAGGTTTGCTGTGTTGCTGGCCCAAAGGGGGGGGGGGAAACCCCTACAAAGTTCACTTTTGGACAATATATTTAAGAAGGCCAACTAAAAGTGGGGTCTAAAAATAGTCATCACCTTTTATAAGATCTGTTCTGTGAACCGAGCTTATATTGCTTCTTTAGTTGTTCAATGTTCTTCTAACCATACATATATGTAGCAGGATATTTTAACTTCATATAATATTTAGTTTAGAAGTTGTTTATACTGTAGAACTATTTGATATTACTGAATAAATCATTTCCAGAAGTAACCATGAATGGCAGTAAACCAGAAAATGTAAAGCCACAGTAAGGTAGTTTATTCCAGCAGGTAATGAACTCTGCTACGTCTGTAAGAGCATGTGGGTCCTTCTTCTGTTTATTCTTGGCTCTCCAAAAAATAATAATACACATCTGATGCATTATGTATAAGAACCAAAGCATATAAGATGTTGGCAGATCTAGCTTATCCCATTCACATTTGGAAAAGCCATATGCATGCTGTTGCAGAGGGTGATCACAGCCCTTCTCTAATTATTTCTTTTTGCCATTTAGTAACCTATTCTCTAATCTGAACTGTGTGCTCTACAGATGTTACTGGAATATTGGAATGCAACTCTAAGTATAGCCAAAGATAAAGAAAGATAAAGAAAGCTGGAAGTTGCAATCCTATCCAACAATATCTGAAGTATCATAAAGTTCCCACCCCTCTCCTGATCACTAATAGTAACAACGAAGAATTTCTGTTCCCAGAAATGAGATTCTGGATGGGTTCCCATAGTCTCAAATCGGGAGTCAGAAGAACTAATCAGGTACAACTTCTGTACATTTTGTACTGATGACCTCTCTGAAGACTGAAAAATCAAACAAACTCCCATGTTCATGCATCTTTTTACCTTCTTTCCACTGCTATATTTTGTCTATAAATTGAGTGTCTCTTCCTAATTATCCCATATACATTCCTGTCTTCTTTCTCTCTATGTTTTCTATTCATCCTTTAATCTTTTCCTCAGACTCATGGACTGATGAATTGGAACAGACTACAGGGGATAGTTGCTAATAAATGTTGGTGGCAGAAGGTAGCGTAAGGTAGGAATCCCCAGGTAAAGCATCCCAATAGGAAACACCATTTAAAACAATTTTAGTGATAGAGTCCAATGTAGTCTGTTCTAATATTGAACATGGGATACAATCAGGATGTTTATTCAGTATCTTTTTTCTCTTACTCTGAACAAACCATCTTTATTTATAAAGTTAACTCTACCTTTCTATCATCTATCTATATATCATCTATTATATTTTTTGACAAAGACATCAAGCAACCCAGATAGCACCTCCAAAACAAAGTACTGCTGCAACCTGTGATACCTTCTCCCCAGTTCCTTCACTTCAAATTGGGGGAAAGCATCCACAGAAATTCCCCACCTGTTTGACTGATTTATTTCATACTTTTTAAAATTTTAAGGACAGGGATTCAGGAAATATCATAGCATGATTTTTTTAAAAAAACAACACAAAAACACCCTAATTTAGAATGCAAAAACACAATTAAAATGATTATCTTATTAAAAAACAAGAAACCAAAATCAATTTAATAAGCACATCAAAGAAAAATAACTTTTCCATCTTCTCATGCCTTTTCCCTTGGCTGTTTAAATTTACCTCTTGGTTGTTGAAAAAAAAATAAAGAGCAAATTGAATAGCAGCAGCAACAACAACAACAAAAACAAAGGTTCACCTACTCCAAATTTATTTCTGTGTTTGTCATTGTGTACCATCCTCAGAATGTAAATGCTCATATGGTTGCTTTTGGGGTAATATCACAGCAAATGGAAAAAACATCGACAGTTTTCTCTGTCTCTAATTTCCTGCAAATCTTTCCAAAAATAAATAAATACATCCACTAATAAAAGCTGTGAATTTCTTTCACCCAAAACCGCATATTGACTCAACTGTTTCTTCTTGGCTCCTTTTATTAAAATTGGTCAGCTTCAATTTGTCCTTGAAGAGGGCAAATTAAATCAATGTGTATTATGTTAACCTATATAAGCTACCTTTCCAGCTATTTCTTTGTATTAGGAAAGAAGTCATTATGTCCTTGCTTTCTTTCACCCCATAAAGCATTTGTTTTACAGCTATTATGTAGCACCATTCTCACATGGTAAAACCAGAATTTGTATTACTAAGCATGCTGTTACAAATGGCAGTTCCATTGTGTAAGGCTGAGTTGAGTGATGGACATTGCCCTTGCTCTTACTCAGGTGTGTATCATTGTCTGCCATGGGGAAAATGTATACCATGATGGGAACAGGAAGCATATTTAGGACTGCATCCACACCACAGAAATAATCCAGTTTGACACCATTTTAACTGCAATGCTCTATTCTATGTAATTCTGTCATCTGTAGTTTTGTGGGACATTTAGCCTTCTCTGTCAGAGAGCTCTGGTGCCACAATAAACTACAGTTCCCAAAATTCCATAGCATGACCCATAGCAGTTAAAGTGATGTCAAACTGGATTTATTTCTGCAGTGTGGATGCAGTGTAGGATTTACAGAGGGGTTAGAAAAAACTGAACACAGCCCATTTTTTTCTGGTGATTATTAGTTTGTTGAAGGTGAGGGTTTTTTTTTTGGGGGGGATATGTATGCTTGCAAGAAATCTACCCAGGAGGAATGAGAATATCAAACTACACAAAAGTTTTCCATTTCTCAGTGTACACCTAGCACTCTACTTGTTTTAACAATGGCACCTAGTCAAGCAGAAAGAAAGTTGGAACAAGTTGCTTTGCAGCACAGGGAGTAGAGACAATAAAATACTTATTTGACACATGGTTTATATTTTATGTGTAATCACATAGCCCCCCTTTTTTTAAGAAGTAAAAGATCAGTTGCTAATAAATGTTGGTGGCAGAGAGCAGGGCAAATAGTAAAATATTTCCAGGTTTCAGTGGTGATGCCATGTTTGCAACGGCATGTTTCAGTGGACTTATAAAATGGTATCATTATTGAGTAGCGGCTTTGGAAAATAATCAATGCCATTTGCCATTACAGTGCAACAACACTTTTTCATTTCCTTTTTGAAAAGCATAAAGGAAACCATGCAGACATTTCATGATTCCAGCTAAAAATACCTAAGGGAAAGGAAAACCCCCAGCAGCTCCACAAAGCTAAAACTGCAGCCTGTGCTTTCATTTCTTCCGTCAAGTTGGGAGGTGTCTGAAAACCGTACGTTAAAATGAAGGTTTAGTCTCCAAAGAAGACCATCCATATGCAAAGAGCATCTGGTGTCTCCTTTAGGATTTATGTGGCCATCTGCTTTCCTTTCTATCTGTTTTGTCTCCATCATACCTCAGAGTAGGTTTCCACTTCTTTTGAGTAAAGAAAAAGGTTGATTACATGGTAAAGTGACAGCTCCATTGACTTTTTTGTTATGACTCAACTAAATTTAGTCCACTGGGCCTCCTCACCTTCGCATGGAGCAAAGTCAGATGGGATGAAGCAACCAGCAACCAGCTCTTCTGCTTTAGATTTTCTAAGAGCAAGGCAAGATGAAAGGATTTACGCCATCTTCTAAGAACCAACTACGATAATCACAGCTGTACTATGGAATTGTTTGCATCAAGTCTAAAATGTCAGAGATGTGAATGTTTGAGTATTGCCCTTATTAAAGCTTGAAGGCACCAGAGAAATCCAGCTTATCCTTTTAGCTCCTAAGGTTCAGCTTTTACAATAGTCTCAGATCCCATGTTTCTTTTCACATAAGCATGAATAAATGTGGCAGCAAGGTAAGATGGCAAACAAAGTATAGAAAGTTTTTTGTGGGTTTCTCGGGCTATGTGGCCATGTTCTGGAAGAATTTCTTCCTGATGTTTCGCCAGCATCTGTGATGCCAGCCACAGATGCTGGCGAAACGTCAGGAAGAAACTCTTCTAGAACATGGCCACATAGCCCGAGAAACCCACAAAAAACTATGGATGCCGGCCATGAAAGCCTTCAACTTCACAAAGTATAGAAAGATGCAGGGACAATTGTGATGGTAATAGAGATAGATGGGAAGGCCCAAAAGGTTATTAGAGAAGTTCATATAATTTTGTACTGCCAGGCATCCTCTTAACAGAAAATGAAGAAGCTCATTATGTGAAGGTCTAAGGTTATTCTACCTTTTCAAACTAACTAAGAGGAACAAATCTAGGCTCTTCCATTCTGCTGTTTAGTATACTTGACTGGTTTTGCTAGCAATAAATGGGTTTCTACAGACCTGGTTGTAATTCCATTAAATAAATGCATAAGGGAAGGCATCTTTGAAATGATATTACTTAAAAGAGGCCTTCACAGTAACCATTAAATAACTAAGTAACCTCCAACAACACCACTATAATCATATATATCTGTGACATACATCACCACCCTGCACTTTGACACACTCTGAGTGCTTTAATATAAGCATTGGCCTGGCTACAAGGTAATTATTAGTAACTATTACTGCAAAGTAAATTTCATTTGCAGAGTGCACTGGGTTATACTGATAAATGATAAACTTGCAACAGGTTTTTCATTAGAGTCCATCAAAAAATTCCAGGGTTAAATTGAGTTATCTGTTAACTGAAACTCACCGGGTTTTGAACTAGAATGCTCAAGTTTCATGAAATAAAGCACAGAAAAACAAAAATTATCCAAAAGCTGATAAAATATAATTAGAGCAACATGGTTTTCTAATACATAGCACAATGTATTTTCTAGTGACATAAAGACTGAATTGCCTTTATATGCTACAGTTTTAAAGGATCTCTGAACACCACACATATCAATGAAAGTAACAGAGGTTCTTCCTCTTAGGTGTACAGCCTAGAAAGCTAAGACATCAAAGAAAAAGTAGATTGGGAGGAGAAAACAAAACAAAAAGGTCAATCAGAAATTCTTAAAGTGCTGAGAGTCATATAATGATCAGATTTAAAGGAGCTATGATAATTCTCTTTAAGGAGTCAGATGTTTGCCGTTAGTCTTTTTACCATGACTTATCTAGAAAACAAACAACTGAGATAGAGAAGAATCTAAACTTGCCTATATATGGGCTGAGCCCATGGGTTTGATCTGCTTCCTGTAACCATGCACCAGCTCCACAAACTTCTTGAATGTTGGCTGGATGAGACGAATGAGTGGAAACTTGGTGGAGTTGGCTTCTTAAGTCAGCTTATAATGGCCCTATTTTATTTCTCTTTTTCTTCCTCAGTCATGCAAAATCAAAAGAAGGAGCACGAATTCCATAATGAAAGAGTCATTAAAATTATATTAATCAATATATATTTTTTAAAAATTGAAATAGTCAATGTGTTAATGCAAACGCTGCATGCAGATTGCATACATGAAGCCATTTATCAAGAACAATGTGAAGAGAATCTTCCTGGCCAGCATCAGAGCATAAGAAAAAGCAGGGTAGATTAGACCAAAGACCAATTTGATTGATCACATATACAGTGTATCAAACTGAATCCACACACATTGGTTGTACCACTTAAGCCCAGAAGCAGAACATGAATGCAATATCAACATACAAAATATACTAGCTTTGCCACAGGAGCCAGCAATGGAAATGTTGGCCTTGTTTGGAAATGTCCCATCACCTCAACCTATGAGGAAATGCTTAAGCATTTCCTTTGTGCTCACTGTTAGCACTATGGTGAGTTATCCAAAAACCTTTCACATTCCACTTCACTCTAAACAACCTTTGTATAATCACCATGCTTAAGCCAGTAACAGTCTCTGTCAAATAACAGTATCGGCCAAGCCTATAACATTGGGAGAACCACTGACTATTATATCTTCACATTGATTACAACCCAAGCCCATTGTTTTCAGTCCACTATATGTTTCAAAGGACCTCCTTATAAGATTTTAAAAAAATATCAAAAAGAAAATAGAAAGCAGGTGCTTCCTTAGCAGTCCAGAAACATTGCAAATACTATTTAAAAAAAATAACAAGGTCAATCGAGTTAACTTGCCTTTCTGGCAATTTGTATAATGCAGCTTTGATATAGTTCTCTCCACTTATATACCCTTTTTTTCCTTACTGCCCTAAATCAAATACTACTTTTACTCTATCTCCACTTCATTTCTGCAATTAAATTTGTTCATGCACTGTATCATTGTCTTCTTATTAAGTCAGTTGTTCAACAGATGCTGGTTGACTTTTGTTTTTCTGAAGATCAAAGAGTTCAGGCAGGCTTTTTAAGGTGTGCGGAAGACACTTCGCATATGTTGTACAAGAACAAAACTGGGGTGATGTTTTCAATTACTTTCTTTGTTCTCAAGTGACAGTGCTACATTTTCTGGATAATAAAGATAACCCAAGATCTGTCTACAGGGGAGGGAGGGTGATTGGTACATAATACGTAATCCAAAATAAAAGGAAACTTTCAAGGTGAGAGTGAACATAAAGAAAATTACACCTAATGTAATATCCTTCAGCAATAATTTCTTTATGTAAAAAAGCTGATTCATGCTTGTTTATGTTGTGTGCCTTCAAGTCATTTCCAATTTATAGTGACTCTAAGGTGTACCTGTCATGGGGGTTTTCTTGGCAAGATTTAGTCAGAGGGGGTCTTGCCTTTCTTTTTCTCTGAACATTAGAGAGAGTCTTTCCTAAGATCACCCAGTTTGCTTCCATAGCTGAATGGGGGATTTGAACCATGATCTCCAGAGTTGTATTCTAACACTTAAACCAAAACACCACACTGGCTCTCTGTGCTATATCTGTTCATTTACCCCAGTACCAATCAAACATCTAAGCTCAAAAGATGCAACTGCTCTGCAGTCATTGAGATGCTACACATTAAACCTAGATGTTGCTAAATATGATGCCTACCACCAACCATATGTCTATCCCACTTACCTAGCTATATGAGTTGCATACCAGAAGCTTAAGGTTTCTACATATGTTTCCTTCCCCTTCCTGCACATGAAGAATTAAAGAAATTGGAGAGGAACCCACCTAAAGAATCTATCATATTATTATGCAGAATGATTTCATTATTATACAGAGTTACAACACTTACAATAGTTATCACAAGATGTTGTGAGGTAATCCTGGAAATACATCATGAATTCATTTTCTAAAAATAATTCTATATTCCCCTGAATAATAATGATAATGATAATGATAACCAGCCAAATTGTGAATGCCACAAATATTTTCGACAAAATTGATATAGATGATGAAAATCCATAGTGCTATAGCACTATTTTAAGATGAATCTATGATGTGAAGAAAAAAGCTAGAAACTGTGTCTTTCTACTCTCTTGGTTACTATGGTGCATAAAAGAGGTAAAGCAACTGGAGGAGAAAGAATTACACTTGCAGGGAATAAAAAAAAAATATGCACAATATTTTTCCCCCAAGGAATAGTAAAGAATTGCTGTCATCTTCAATATCAGGTCTTTTCACCATATAACTATTACTATTTATAAACCATCTTTTACTCTGGAAGGACAGTGTAGTAAGGACACACACAGCTGTAGCATAATGTGTGGATGAAGTAAAAAGATTCAGCCCAGTGAATGTGTGTGTCCTGATGTGTGAATTCACTTTCATAGCACTTCCTTCCCTCTCCCCTTATCTCCCCCCTTATCCTCTTCATCAGCCTGGACAAAAGTTTTCCCACAGTTCTGGTGCTGGCTTCTTTAAACCTAATGAGTCTGTTGACTGGCTTTAGTTTTTCATTCATGGAAGTCATTCAGCTGTTGTATACTGTATACAACATGTAGCGGCAATCAACAAGCATTTCCTAGCAATGAAGAGCTGGGGTACAGCATCATTAAGAACATGCTGGTGGTAGCCAACAAATTACATCCCATAGACCCTATTCATTCAAACGTAATGTTAGCTTACTTATTGTTTCGCTGCATCATATAGAAAAGAGTGTGTACCTGATATTTTGCTTATTCATGTACAACATTTTGTAATGCTGTTTCTCTTGGGTGAGCTCTGCTATATCATTCATAGTTTGATATGACCCACCATGCTAGTATTAGTAAACAATTGGCCTGCTTTTTCCAGCCTAAGTACCCAGTTAATCTGCTACACCACACTGGTGTGCAGACTAAGTTTTTGTTCACGGAGAGACCCTCATTGTTTTATAATTCAATTACCAGTACATATATGTTAAAATGTATTCTACATCATCCAGAGAATGTTTGCTATTAGCTGGTCTAAAAGTGTTATCAATCAATCAGTCACAGATTGATTGTACTTTCATACTTTTGATTGTACATTTGGTTGTGATATTAGTGGAATATCTGTTCATGCAACATGGCCATTCAACACAAGGTCACAAAACACAATGAACACATAACTCCACATACAGCCCACTGCAAGACGTCAGCCAGTTTTTATAAAGCACAAAACATGTCAGATTTCACACGCGGAAAAATGGTGTTTAGACTACAATATTCCATACACCACTGCAGGATATTATCTACTGAGCACCAATATTAAACTGGCTAAGATGTCCTGTACACATTGGCCACCAGATCTTCACCAAAGTCAGAAATTCAGCAAGCTGTTACATTGTTCTATGAACCATGATACTTCAGCTAGTCATGTAAACTGGGGTGGGAAGCTATGATGGGGGAAGAGGACAATTTTCACCTCAATGGTCCCCCAGCTAGTTAGTATTTTGGGGGCAACAGGAATGAAAGATCAACAAGTGGTCAGAAATTGCTTCTGTGACTGACTGACTGACTGGTTGCACTTTTTGATCATCTGATAACAGGCTTTCTCTCGATGGTGTAGAATGCAATTCCTCAGGTGGAATTTCCTGTGCCTTGACTTTGCAAACTGCCATATTATTCCCTTCTCACCCTGCCCATGCCTTGATAATTTCCTTGCAAAACAGACTCTCTTGTTCCTTCAGTAGCTTCCAAACTTGCTTCAGTCTTTGACAAACTTGAACCCCATGGTGAGGGGCAGCTTAATTATTATTAAAGTTAATAATAATAAATTAGAAAGGGAATATGAGGTGTTCATTTCAGGTAGGTTTTAAAATATTGTTTTCTTTGTAAGTTTTGTTTTCTGAAGGCAGCAGTTGGAGTGTTATCAAAACAAGCAGGTAATAAGTACAGTGGAACCTTATTATACACGGGGGATCCGTTCCGGATCCCTCCGCATATAAAAAAATCCGCCTATGCTCGAGCCCCATTGTTTCCAATGGGGCTCGTGCGCGGCGGCGCGGCGGTGCAGCAGCACGTGAAGCACAACGGGTGCGCGCGCCCATTCAATTGAATGGGACACGCCGCCCCTTCCGCCCCGCGCGCGCCGGCGGCTTTGAGCGCCTATGCTCAAAGCCGCCTATAAAAAGGCAGCGTATGCGGAGGCTCCACTGTATTCTGAATCTTGGACTTTACAATAATTCTTGAGAGAGAGTGAAAATGAAGCAGGAATCTGATGCTCCATTACTTGGGAATAAACTCAACTGAACACAATGGAGCTTGCTTATGATTAAACATGTATAGGATTGTGTTTTAAATTTCTTAACAAGGCTAAATAGAAGCAATTGTAATTAGCAGGGTAGAAAAATTTCAAAAGGAAAACTACCTTGGCCTCTTCTAGTGGGTATAATTATGGTAAAAGTTATAATGTCACAAAGGTGCTTGTTTTCCAAAAGCATCCTCTCATTTTTGAGGTATTAAAATTAACTGTTTATAGAAATGATTGAAGAGTGTCATAAATGTCTTGTACAAGTAGCATAAATGGGATAGAAAGCAGACTAGCATGACCTCAAATGAACCTTAATGCATAATTTAAAACATCAGTGGAGCAAATACTCAGTCTCATATCCAAAAACAGAAAGCTTGAATATCTATCTGTATCCAGATAGATTACTGATTCTGTTTAGGCTTGCAGACTGAGACCAGATGAACTGGATAGCTCAATAAACTGCTTTACCTTGTTTATGCATTAAATATAACTATGAGATAACAACAGCACCGATAGGCCAAAATTGAGCACATAAGACCTTTTGTATAGATTCTGCTTTAGTCCCTTCTCTAACAGGATACAAAATTTGAAAAAGTTACTTTTTGACTTCAGGTCCTAGAATCCCAAATTTTTCAAGTTTCAATGCAAGTTGCAAGAAGTAACATTTCTAAGAACTGTGGTAAACTATAAAAGGAATCTGAAAGCTTAGAGTAAAATGGATATTTTTACTTTGGAGGAAGGGAACTCTGTGTTTCATCTAACATGAAGTATAGGAAACTGTTATCAAGGAGCGCATGATATGACCAAATGTTAAGAGCTGTATGAAACATTTTGCATAGGGACCGGAAAAAGAAAATATGTTACAGGTGGTAATATTACATAACTTCAGAGGCAATAACATCAGGTTTTATGTACATCATAAATCTAAACTATTTTTTATTATTGATCAGAGAAGAGAAATTAGCTGGAACATAAACCAGCCCTGCATCAGTTGGAAGCAAATAAAGAAAGCTGCAGCAAGTCTCCCATTAGAACAAGCCAGCCCAAAATTGAGTGATGTTAATGCAGATTTATCTATCCACAACAGCTGATGATATGGGAAGAAAGGCTATTAAAAAGTGTCCCTGAATAGGTAAGGGGAATTTGGAATTCATGCAAATTCAAGATGCTCTTAAATTCCAGTCCAGTAACTTTTCTGACTGAGATTCATTTTTGCTATATGAGATTTTATGTGCAGAAGATAAAAATTCTGCAAAACAAATCTTTATTTTCTGCGCAAGCTGTTTCCTGTTTTAAAAATCCTGTTGTCTGTTCACTTTCCCATGCACCAGCTTTGAACATAATCCCATACCAGAAAGATCCTTGTCATTCTAAAATTCTCTTCATCAGGATTACTCAACATTAAAAAAAACCCCACATTTTCCAAATATTTTTGAATGTTCTTTCCATTCCTGTTCGAAGCCTGTTCCATGGGTAAGAGACATCAAGTATTAAACAAAGATGTGTGAACAAGCAATGAGGCTCTCAATGAAATCTTTGATACAAAGAATTTGCTAAGAAAGCACTACCATGTAAGATGTCTAAAATATATTGTAAAAGAATAACTTTTCCCCCCATTTCCAATCAAGAATCTACCAAGCAGTGATGCCTTTATTGGCCAACCAAAATGCCCTATATACATGTTGCAAGCTTTCGCAGCTTCACTGGCTTCTTTATCAGGCAAGGTGTTACAAACCAAACAGGAAAAAAAAATAAAGATATTAGTCATAGGCCTGCATTTTGCTGTTTCTCTTTTTAGTTAAGATGATGTGGAGGGGCATTTCTTGCATGCTGGCATCTCCTCCTTCCAGCCATGTGGCAACTAGGAGATTTTCAAAGTCCAAGAAATTTAACATTAATTTGCATTACAACAAATACCCTTCCTTTGCAATCCAGAATTCCTTTTACATTTTCCATGTTCATTCATACCATCACAAAATATGGTATATTTTACTAGATCTGGAAGACATTTAAATATAAACCTTCTCATCATTCCTTAGTTAATGTATATTTTACAATATACATTTTAGAAGATATGAATTTCCAAACAGCTGTTCAAAGCTGATGAATGGCATGTGGTTCATTAATGACACACAATTTTTCTTGTCAGGCACATTAATAGTTTCAGATTTTCATAGTTAGAAACAGCTAAAACCTGTGGAATGGTAGAAGGTTGTCTTAAGCACATACACACATGCAGAGAGATTGAGAGAGAAAGAGGGAAAGGGGGAGAATGAGAGAGAAAGGATGAGAATGAGAGGAAAAACAAGAGCAAAAATGAGAGCATGTGTGAAACTGCTATATGAAATTGAAAACTACAGGAATATGTATAATGGTGACAAGCTGTAAGCTTCTGTCTTCCTATTTGTCACTTTACATTAATTTTTTTGACAAATTTCTAGTTTTTTTCCACTCCCTTAATGGTTTTCATGTTTTCACGTTTATTCTTGGCATACACAGAAGAACTGGAGATATAACTGAGCAGAAATAGTTTTGGTAGGTGACAGCAAAAGGAGCAGGATGCCTGTTTTTGTTCCTGTTGCAGGCCACCTGCCCCGGAAAACCAACCAAAAATGAATCCAGAAGTACTTCCATATCCAATTGTCATGTTGTTTTCTCCTAGTCTCTCCATTTGTGGAAGGAATGAAGAGGTCTACAGAAATGGCAACTTACCACATTTTGTCAAATGTTGTTCTCCTCAACAGGTGAGGGAGTGCATGAGGAAATAAGGAAGTCTTCATGAGTCTCAAAAAGCCCATAGGACTACACACACCTGATGTGCTTCACTTTTCACTATCCAAAGTATGCAACATTTTGATTACCAACTTCCGACTTCCACGGTATGTATGGGGTTGTTCCCACCATGGTTTAAACCAGATGGTGATTTGAAACGATCCAGTTTAAACCACCATAGTTTCCACTTAATTCGAATCACTGAAGCGATTCAGGAAGGCAGGACATGATTTTTACCCATTTAACCTTTGTCAAAAAGACACTGGGTTAAAGGGGTGTAAAGGGGTGGTTTTTTTTTAATGAATCAATTTATTCTCAAATAAATTAATTCATCCCAGTGGGAACCACAGACGGATTAGAATCCGCCCCGGCCCAAGCGAGAACTAGGTGGGGCATATTCAGTTCCGCCGGCAGTGACAGCGAGCAGCTGCAACAGCCCTGGCCATCTCCCTGTCATTGGCCTCCCTGCCTCTCCATACCTGGGCCACCAGCTTCTCTTTGGCCTTCTTGTGACCTCTTTCCCGCCTTCCATGCATGCGGGGAACAGAAGAAAGTAGGGGGAAGCTGGGAAGGAGGTCTCAGAGAAGCCGGGGATGCTTCTCTGCAAGATTTTGCAGATGTGGGAATGGAAGGCGACCACAGGGAAGTTCTGAAAGCCACTTAGAGGCCGAAGGAGCCAGAAGAAGCTGGTAAGGAGGTCAGAAGAAGCTGGTAAGGAGGCCAAGGCCTGATCTGAATTGGTAGAATCGGAACAAACATAGTGGGAACCAGGAACTATTTTTGTGCCATTTCATCAATTCAGATGAGGCACTAAATTCTCCATAAGTGGGAACAAGGCCTACATGTACTTTTAGTCACTGATTAAATTTAAACCTCAATTATATGCTCCTTCAAGATGTTCAAGGTAGTTAGTGATACTAAAATACATAAATAAAAACAAAATCATGATTTTTAAAAATAGCATGCTATTTAATAACATGATTTTAAAAAGCCATTAATAACATGGCTAAAATATAATAATACTGATAATAGCAATAAATCATTTCTGGCCTGATTCAAGAAGCAACGAGAAAGCAGGGGGAATAGTTATGAAAGAAAGCAAAGCTCTGAAATCCTGTAAAACAAATTGGTGGGACCTACACCTGCCTTCCACATGGCAGGTCAATGCAAGGCATTGTAGCAATTGTATGGAAATGAAACCCTATGTGGAGTTGTTGCTATGGGTGTTAACATCTCTTCTGGAAAGAACAGTATTAGAAAGAGAAATTTTGGGTCCTCAGTATTCTTACTTGACAGATAAACGTAACCTCAAGCAAGCCATTCCAGCTGACTAGAGTTTCTAATCAGATAAATGATATGGCACATTGTTCCACTACAAATTCCTCTTTCTAACAACCTCATTCTCATCTGAGGTGTGTTCCTGATCATTTCCAAATACTGGAAATTCTTCTTTTCTTAATCCAAGCACACATGTCAGAAATACAGATGGGGGGTGGGGGGAAGAGAAATCTGCTAACCATACATTTTAATGTAAACCTGTAAATTTTGTGCACTTCCTAAAATAAACATAAACATAATTAGCCTTTGCTATTTGCTTTGCTCCACATTTTGTGATGCATTTCTTTAGTTTCCAACATACATACATTGAGAAAGGGCATGCAAAAATGTGCAGATTGCTGAAAACAATGTACAAAATTACATTATATAACATTTCCTGAAAAAATTGTTATATTAGTTGCAGTGATATTCAAACTAAATACATTAAGATGGGATAGGATAGGATAGGATAGAATAGTGGACCAAATTTTCTGCTTCAACTGCACAGTCTGCCAAAAATCTTTAAAAAAACAAACAAGGAAAAGCATAAGTAGATGGATATCCACTTCCAGTTTGAAAAGCATAGTTATTTTTTTAACCACTGGAAAGGTATTGCACATCCTGTACTTAAAAGGTGAAATGTCAATTCTAAAGGCTCCATGGAGAAGCAAGTCATTCAGCAGCAATGGGATTCTGGGGGTGCTGAGGGTCAACAAACATCTCTTTGCCTACTCCTGCATTAGGAGCAATGCATGTAGATTTTTGCATAGACCTTAAAAATAGTTCACAAATTGAGAAATGGAGAAAAAGACTGGAAGTGACAGATACTCAACCTTGAGGCTTAATCTTTTGCATAAATGTGTCTAGAATATATATTTGCAACTGTGTAAGATTCAAAGCAAAGCCTTGTTGATATATATTTAGATTAGCGCAATAAGGATCACACGTTATGGTGCAAAGACTTTAACCCCATGAAACAGAGCAGTGATAACTCACTAAAAACAGATCCAATATGAGTGAACTAGTGAAATAATCCTATCAGTTTTAATCAGTTAATTAGTTCTAAGCCATTAATTAACATTGTGCATGAGAGTCAGAATGGTATAGTGATTTGAGTGTTGGACTAGGATTCTAGAGACCAGAGTTTGGTTCTCAGCTCAGCCATGAAATCCACTGGGTGATCTTAGGCAAGTCACATGCTTTCAGCCTCAGGGGAAAGCAATGGTAAACCTCCTTTGAATAAATTGTGCCAAGAAACCTCCATGATAGGTTCACTTTAGAGTTGCCATAAATTGGAAATGACTTGAAGGCCCACAACAACAACAGATTGGCATAAGAATTAAAATAACATTAGTCAGGAAAAACACACTGGGGGTTTAAATATTTTAGAAGAGAAATTTCTTCTGGTATGAGAAAAAATAAAATGTGCTTCTTCTGAAAGGCACGTGTTTGCATTTAAGTCATGGGCATCATCTAGTGCTGGTGCCATTCTGTCAGAAAGGTGGGAGCCAGGAGAAGTGGTGCAGGACTCACAACTAGAAACAGATGACTCAAAAACCCTTCATAAATGATTTTAAGGTGACAAGTAAGTCTGAATAAGGAAGGGCAAGAAAGAAAACTTCAGCTGTGACTACCAGCGGACCACTGCATTTAGTTAGTTAAAACTACTTTTATTCCTAAAACAAACAAACAGACAAACAAATCAATCCATGGTAATTTGGTAACAATTGAGTATAGGGCTGCAGTTTCCTTTGATGATTAATTGATTAAAATTTGCAGCCATAAAGAAAAATGATCCTTCCAGCCCTAAAACTCCTCACAGTAGTTCTTGGCATAATATATGCAGTAAAGAGAAAGCAATACAAAAGAGAACTAGTACAGATAATATTATGGAGTTCTGAACAACAATATATGTCTGGTGGAATGATTTATGCCACCTTCTCATCTTTACACTCTCTTTCCATATCAAGTGTCCATGTGTGTAAGTTATTGTGCATGCACATAAAAGTATAAAAGTAAATGATCTCATATTTGCTATCTATCTGCAGACTGTCTTCTTGGCAGTAACCCAATAATTGATTGACGTGTATCTTACGGAACTGAGCTAATTAATATGTCTACCAATTCCCAAATGAAATTCAGGAAGCAAAAATCTGTTCAGTGCAGTAAGCAATAATATACTCTGGGTGTGTGGTCTAGAGACAATTGATAACTGACAAAAATACATGTTGGGAAAAAATATATAGTATTTTTTCTAAGTCCCCTTCCCCCAAAAGCCTTGCATTAATCTTCCTTACAGGAAAAATTGTAGAGAGGAGAGAAAGAGAGAGACTTGTTACACAAAGTAGAAAAAAATCATCATAATCCTTAAGTCATCACTGGTGGAATATGTTAATTCTTCTACAAGATGATTTTTAGATGAATAAGAATAGCTTTGTTTACTTGAATAATGATGTCTTTATTTTTTTTTTATGGCAATTTGCAATCTTGAATGTCAAATCCATAAGGCAGTTTCTAAGTAAATGTGTTTCTGACATCAGTGGAAGAAAATGTAATAGAAGGATCAACAGAAAAACATCCCCATAAATTAAACACGTGTCTTCTCAGAAAAGATCAGGCAAATCTGTCTCACAGATCTGACATGTCCTTGGAGCTATAACAGCCAAAGTCACTTTGAGGGGGGAAAGCAAAGCACATCCTTTTTAGATCATAAGTGTGTTAATATAATGCTACTGTGCACCGTAAAAATATACGTACATCAGAAAATGAAGCCATCAGAGAAATGCCAGTTCCTGATACAACTCATCTGCAACACATCCAAAGCTGTCTGTGTCCCATCAGTGGCCCTGAAGCCAGATTGAAATGGATCTATACAATTTGTATTACCCAGGAAACCCTGGAGCTAGGATAAGACAAGTAGCAAGTAGCAAATAGCAAATAACAAATAGCAAGTCTATACCACTTCTCTGCAAAACAGAGAGTACAACACAATTCTATCCCATTTATCAGTGCACTTAAGCACTCTCTAAGCGGTTTACAATGTGTAAGTTAATTGCTCCCCAACAATTTTAGCAACCTCCGAAAGATGCCAGGCTGAGTTAACCCTGGAGCCCCTAGCTGGTATTGAGCTTATAACCTTGCAACTGTGAGTGAGTGGCTGCAGTACGGGCATTTAACCATTGCACCACCAGGGCTCCTTTACGGACACTATCATATGCTCCAACGTTTTGCTCAGAAGTGGACTAATTGAAATTGGTGGGTAATTATCCAGGGTAATGCTGTTCAGAGTGACCTTTCTCAACAAGGGACATATTACTAGGAATGTGAGTCTTCACTAATTTCATTCCCCTAAAGCAGTGATGGTGAACCTTTTAGAGGCTGAGTGCCCAAAGTGCAACCCAACACCCACTTATTTACTGCAAAGTGCCATGTCCCTCTGGCTTTCTAGTACTGTAACAAACTCTGGCAAACTCTGTGCTGGGGCGACGGCACATGTGCCCACAGAGAGGGCTCTTGAGTGCCACCTCTGGCACATGTGCCATAGGTTCGCCATCACTGCCCTAAAGGGACCAGTGAGTAATTTTAGCAATTTCCCCCCGATATGAAAACATCTTCAAAACATGGATCAAGATATAATCTCACCAGGCTTTAATTGATGAATATACCAGCAACATTTATTCAGTAAATATGATGTCTAAGTGGAATGCATCCCTGGGCAGATGAAGTCATGGTGAAAGTTCAGTGATGCTGTGCTTTTGCTTAAAGTTGAGCACTTACCTCAGGATGCCCTCCAACTTCAATGTATGTGCACACAGGATGGAAAGCCCCAGTTCCACAGACATATAAATGTGTTTGGTTGTAAGCCTTGAGCACCTTGATGAAGTTAGCACATTCTTTCTATAAAGATTTAAAAGATATAAAGATATAAAGATTTAAAAGAGAGTAGCATATATTCAGCAAGCATATATATATATCATTCACATTATTCACAGGCAGGTTGTTCCCACAGTTTATACAGTAATTCTCAAATGTTCTCTTCATTTGAGTCTTCCCCCCCCCCCCCCACAAAGCTAAAGGTGTCTTCCAAGAAAAATAAAGAATAAAAAATAACATAAAATAACAGCCTGATAAGCAAAATCTACAAAAGTGAGAAAGCAGAGTGATAGGGCCTACTCAGAACAGTAAGTAGGGATTCAACCTTCTCAAAAAGGCCATGAAAACAGAGCATCTTTAAACCTGATCACAGATATTGTTCCCTTAAGCAACTGTTCCTCATCACGTATGTCCTCACTGATATAAAGGAAGCCCCAAACATTCAGAATACATCTGGATTCGTATGTTTTATATCATACTGACAAGCTACAGAAACTGATGTATAATCTGGATGCTATAAATCTAACACAATGGAAACAGTGTTTTTAGGGGGTGGTCACCTTGAAAGATCCCTTGTTCCAGTTGCCCCACCACCTCTTAAACATATGTGAAGCTCAGGGCTTTTTTCAGTCATCCCCTTCCTCCATAGGCACTGATTTTGGGATTTTCTCCTCCAGTTTCCCGTATTTGCAACCTCTCAACATTTGATGAGAAAGTAGAAGACTGTCAAGCTCAACCAGTTGATTTGTCAGAACAGGTGAGAAAAGAACCCTCAGGGATGCCTGAGGTCATTTCCCAGGCAAGCTGAAAACAATTCTATCCAAATAAAACAATAATTCTCCTTTCAAGTAGTTTTGAGGCACAACATTGATGTTGTTTTTCAGGTTTATCTTTTTCTCTGAAAGTAAATATTTTAATAACATATTGGGATGGGAAAATATATCCCAGAAGAATACATATAAGAAAAACAAATATGTCAAATTTTACTTTCGGCTTATGCTAAGTATATAAGTAAAACCAGTTTCCCTCCAACTGATGCATGCAAAAAAGTGGATTCTAGTCTATGTAAACCATGATACATTTGTTGTTGCTATGGGACTGTTTTTGCAGCTGAAGTCTTCCCACCACTTCAAATGACAATATACAGTGGACCCTTGTTATACACTGGGGTTTGGTTCCAAGATCTCCCGTGTATAACAAAATCCGTGTATGCTCAAGTCCCATTACATATAATGGCATAGCAAAATGGTGTCCCTTATAAAAAGTGGAAAATCAAGGTAAATTTATACTTTTTTGGAACATTCTCAAACCGTGTATGCTTAAATCCGTGTATAAAAAATCCGTGTATAAGAAGGGCCGACTGTACAGTCAGCCTTCCATGTTTGCAGCTTTGACTTTTGTGGATTTGATTATTTGCAGATTTGATTAATATGTTCTGTCTAGGAATCTCTAGATCTTCCAGCATGACTGCCAGAAGTTGACCATAGAGTTATGCAGGATGACCTAGAAATTCTATCATCAACTTCTGGTGGATGTTGATCTTAGAGTTGTGTTGGAGGTCCTAGAGATTCATGGAGAGGTGTTTTCTTAGATTAAAACCAAGTGAGGTTTTTTTTTGATTTGCAGTCTTCCCACTTTCACAGAGCCCTGGCCCTCTAAGCCCAGCAAATTTGGAAGGTCCACTGTATATCCAAATTTAACATCACAGATCAAACAACACCTTTCATACTGTCACTTCACACATCCACCTGTGTGAGATGGAAAATCAAGAGACACACAGACAAATGGCTACTGGAGAGATTTCATCCTGAAAACCTTTACAGGAGAGTGATGCTCGGGGATAGCTGCTCTTCCAAAATGGAGCTTAATTGTGGCATCCCTTAGGGTGCCATCCTGTCCCTGATGCTATTCAATATTTATAAGAAGCAGCTGGGAGAAATCATCCATAGATATGGGGCGGGGTGTTATCAGTACGCTGATGACACCCAAATATATTTATCCATGTCTCAGTCATCAGTGACAATGACAGATGGCATTTCTCTCCTCAATCAGTGTCTTGAGGCAGCAATAGACTGGATGAGAAAAAACAAGCTCAAACTGAATCCAGATAAAATGGAGGTACTTGCAGTAGGGGCCCCTAAACCAGGCATCAGGTTGCAACCTCCAGTCCTAGAGGGGTTCACGCTCTCCTCAAAGGACTGTGTTTGCAGTCTGGGGGTACTTCTTGACACCTCGCTTCACATGAGAAATCAGGTGACTGTGACGGTCAAGAGTGTCTGTTATCAGCTTTGGCTGATACGCAAGCTGCACCCTTTCCTGGAACCGAGGGACCTTGAAACTGTAGTACACACATTGGTAACCTCAAGGCTTGATTTTTGCAATGTGCTCCACATGGGGCTACCCTTGTGCCTAGTTCGAAAACTGCAATTGGTACAGAATATGGCAGCCAGGTTGATCTCTGGATCATCTAAGAGTGATCATATAACACCAATATTAAAGTCACTCCACTGGCTACCTATTAGTTTTTGGGCACAGTGCAAGGTGTTGGTTATTACTTACATGGCTTGGGCCCAACTTATTTAAAGGATCGCCTACTTCCATACAATCTGCCCCATGCTCTCAGGTCCTCTGGGAGGAACTTATTGCAGCCTATAAAGACCAAATTGACTGCGAACTCCCAGAGGGCTTTTTCTGCAACCACTCATAGCCTGTGAAATGGCCTTCTGGATGAGATTCATCAAATCACCAATCTAGATAGCTTAAAAAAAAAACCCTGTTAAGATGGATCTCTTCCAAAAGACCTTCCCAGAATAAATTACTCAGCCTTGTAGCGACCCCCCACATATATCTGATGACTGTGCCCACCACTATTGTTATAATTGTTCATGTAATTTTAACCTTAAACTGTTTAATTCTTTTTAAGGGGGGGGGGGATATTTTGTATATATGGTGTATTCGTTTAACATTGTAAGCCGCTTTGATTGTTTTCACAAAGCAGGGTAGAAATAAAAGTTTTATTATTTTATTATTATTTATATTTGCACTGATAAAGTCATCATACACAAATATTTATAAATACTTCAATATCACAATGCACTCAGACACATGCACACCAAGAAGGTTTATTTATATTTGTAGGAGCAACTCTTAACTACTGTCTGAAGTAGTGGTTAAGAGCTGCAGTGAGGGTTGCCGTTCTCTAACATGCTGGTTGGAGGCATGTCACCACTAGCATAAATTGCAGTCCTTCTTCACAGAGGCTGCATCGGCACAGCAGAAATAAAACAGTTTGACATTGCTTTAGTTGGCATGGCTCAATGCTATTGTATTCTGGGATTTGTAATCTGTTGAGGTACCAAAGTTCTCTGACAGGGGGGGCTAAATAGCTCACAAAACTACAAATCCCAGGATTCCTTAGCATAGAGCCATAA
>NC_056526.1:108198211-108249250 GCF_019175285.1 Sceloporus undulatus
AGCTCACAAAACTACAAATCCCAGGATTCCTTAGCATAGAGCCATAACCATTAAAACAACGTAAAACTGCATTATTTTTGCACTGAGTTGCAGCCACATATTCCTCTTGGACTAGTACAGTGCAACCCTCAGAAACAATATAAGCACAGAGCACACTCATAAATATCAGAGAAAAAAAGGTTGGGTGGATGGGAGGGAAAAAGTTCAGAAAGTCAGTTGTAGTACCTTCCTTACAAAATTCATCAGGTGGGCTGACAAATGCACATTCATCACTTAATGAATACAGTATTGAGAGACAAGTTTCATATGTAGGTGAACCATCACAGAACTAGAACTTCAAACCTAGCTGTTGCATCACTTCTATAATCTAAATGAAAATGCACTTCAATGGCATCAATTCATTTCTGCATATCTGTGAATTGGGTCACAGAGTTTTCATCCTCCTTTCTCACTCCAGACCAACATTTATAGTGTGTGCGTGTGTGTGTGTGGATATATGAGTACTTCCTTCTCTCAATCTATTAGGCTATCAGGTACTTAAAACCTAGACAATTAGGTGTGTGTGATTATGCTGACTGGTCTTATCTTGACCACCATCTGTTGTGAGTTTTCTATACAATCTTGTATCTGCATGAAATGAACTATATTTTTATAGGCCGTTTCTGCAAACATGTCATTTAGGCATGCAAAGGTATTCTGCAGAAGACACTAACAAAGTGTTAAGCTTATCAGCAACAATTATGGATTGGAAGTCTCACTATTCCTTGCACATATTGCTTTTTGCTGAAGATCAGGACATCTGCACATGACCTAATGTGTCTAGCAAACCAAGATTGGTAGTAAATCAACAGGTGCAGTGATATTAATTCACTCCTTCCAAGAATAAGGCTTCTAATATAATATCATTAGGATCTATAATCATATACATTTTTGCAAAAATGTAGTCAACTGATCCGGTCCAAGTTCCCACTAGACAATTTTAGAAGAAGAAAAACAACATACTAGATGAACTGCACTGGTGACAATGGGTTGTACTGATTTGCCCCTTGGTCTTGACAGAACTATAGCCTCAGATTTAGCTTTCAACTATCCCAGCTTCTGCTAGCCTAGCAGTTCGATAGCTTGTAAAAATGCAAGTAAATATATAAGTATGACTTTGGCGGGAAGGTAACAGCATTCAGTGCAGTCATGCGGGCCACATGACCATGGTGTCATCTTCAGACAACGCTGGTTCTTCAGCTTCGTAATGAAGATGACGGTCAGACATGGTTTGACAATCGTGTCAAAGGAGCAACTTTACCTTTTAAACTCACTTCACACCAGGGCCAAATTGATTGTTCTGGTATAAGCACAATTGCATACATGGACTATACAAGGAATATTTACAATTCAGGATTAATTTTGCACAACATTTGCTCATGGTTTACTTTGTGCAGGAAACAGCATTTTCTGCACAGAAAATAGTCTTCACAAAACGTTTTTCCCCTGCACAGAAAATGCTGTTTCTGCAAAGAAAATGTTTTCTATGGGGAAAAAAACCCAATTTGTCTAGAATAATTCCTGAAATATGAAGGTTCTCACCAGTCCATAATTCTTATTATTTTGTTTTCTTCATAGTCAAGAAACATAGGCTTTTTTTGGAAACCATTTCCCAAAAAATTTGAATATTCTTCTCATCCCTATCTTAAACAAAATTACAAATGAATATACCTTATTCATAATTCTACAAGAAATTATATTTGTACAATGTACTCAGTGGTTAGGCATATGCTTTCATGCAAAAGATCCTATAATCAATCCATGGCAATTCCAGGTAGGTAAGGATGTTGTCAGAGACTCTGGAGAGCTACTGCTAGTCAGTGTTGACAGTAATAGGGTAGATGGATTTATAGTCAGATTCATTGCAAGGCAAGTTTTCAGTGTGTCTATATCGTGATGGCAGTGCCATCAATATGCAGCTAAGTGCTGGTTATGACTTTTAAACCATATATGACTCAGGTCCAGGTTATGTGAATGATCATCTTCACCCATAGGAGCCTTCCCATATTTGGATCTTGTGGGAACAAGGGAGAGAGCCTTCTTGGTGACTGCTCCAGATGTTGGAACCCACTTCAGCGAGAGCTCAGACTGGCACTCTTCCAGCCATCTTAAGACTTAAAAAAGAATCAGCAGGCCTTTGAAGACTGAGTGTGGCCTTGCATAATTGTGTTGTACTCTCTGCTTTGCTCATTTATCATTTTTAATAATTATGTTTTAACTCATTTTAATTGTTTGGAAGGTTTAATAATATTAAGGTACTGAATGGTTTAGCAGCCTTTTCCACCTTGACCTGGGTACCGTTTCTTGAAAACCCAGTAAAGTAGAAGATATGGCAACTGTCCATATCCCACTAAGTGGTGGCTAGTGACCTTTGTCTCATTGAGGTGGTAAATCTGCTTTGGGTCTTAGTTCTGATTTAAAGGAGGTATCTGAGTTAATGAACCAACTTGGGGTTAAGGTTCAGCTGTGACTGCCTCAATTCCCAGTATTTTAAGACACATCTGGCCATCTTATCACTAGCTCACACTGAAAGCAACTACAGTGGTCCCTTGATATCTGCTGTGTTTGGTTCCAGGACCTCCCATGGGTACCAAAATCTGTGGATGTTCAAGTCACATTAAATGCAACGGCACGGTGAAAAGTGTCTCTTATATGAAATAGCAAAATCAAGTTTGCTTTTTGGAATTTATATCTTTTTGGGAATATTTGCAAGATGTGGATGGTTGAATGCATAGATTAAGAATATGTATATGGAAGGTCAACTGTTTCACATTCATTCATTCATTCATTCATTCATTCATTTAAGAACATTTTATGCCACTTTTCATTTAAAATCACAAAGCAGTTTACAATGAAAACAGAGTCAATAAAGTCAATAGCTAATAATATGGAATAACTGCAACAATCAGATCATTAAAAATAATTAATTAAAACCCGAGGTAATTTACAACATTAACAATCAAGATAAGAGCCAGAGGAATTAACAGATCTTTTGTTCATGACAGAAACATTCAGCACCGGGAGCCCACCTAAACTCAACAGGGAGATCATTCCATGTGGTGAGTGCCACAACAGCAAATGCTCTTTTATACACAACTAAACAAGCCTCACTAGTCCATTTGCATTCAGAAACAAATTTAGAAACAAGTGGTGAGTTTGCATGCATTACCATTATTTTCCAGTTAGCCCAGTACTGACTTATGACTGGAAGGTTGCCAGGTATACTTTTCAAGGGTTTTCCCAACCCTGTTCTCAGACAATAAATTTACCCAGATAAATTTAGGAAGGCCTTCTGTATGTGAAACATGTGCCTTGCCACGGAGACAGGGCCTTTCAAATTGTCATAAATTATGTGTTCACTCTGTTGTATATAGTTTTTTTTTCTCATTTCCAAGGACTGAAACTCACAATAATTACACTGAGATAAATTCTGTATTCTTCCAGTGAGAAAAGTATTTGTAGATGGTTATTCTGCCTTTAGAATTCTTAGTGATTTGAAAACTAGCTCACTTACTTTTCTCTAGCTACAAACATGTGAAAAAGACTACACACAGTGTTAAGTGGATTGTGAATAGACCCCTAAGGCTAAATTCTTCCATTGATTACTTTAGACTTAGTGCTGCTCTATTAATGTCAACAAAGTTGGTCAAAATTAATGCCAGTATAGCTGACAGAAAAATACGTGTCCCCACCCTCCCTTTTTAATTTGCCTCTCATCTATAATAGATTGTATTTTGACTGTGGATTATTGAAATAAAAGAGCTAATGAAACACTAGGAGGGGCTACTAAGAGCAATAAACTTTCAACTATAAAATTTATATTTTACCACTGAAAATTTCAATTCCAGCTACAATGGCTAAAATAGCTTTCCTCTATTTTACAGGGCCCCCTCCTTTTAAAAAAAAGACTTCCAAGGTCTGTTGGAACCATATACAGTAGATGGGGTTCTTTAATATATTTTATGCAACTCAGAGGATATTGAACCATAAAAAGGACATCAAAATCATGGCAAAGATTCCATCTACACCAGGGGAAAGTGTTTTAAAAGGAAGTTTTCTCAATTTTCTGTTTGATACAATAAAATTTACAGCACAATCTTGTAAATGTTAGTGGCAATTCTGGTCCCATGAAATCAAGCTAATATGAGGATTTTTGCTTTAGTGCCATCAGCCAATTCCTATGTATGGCTATCTAGAATACCATTTTTCAAAACATTTATAACCTGTACAATGTGCCCCGTATACTCAGGTCCTCTGGGGGACATTTGCCTCAATCAGCCAGGACTAGACTGACAACTTTCACCCAGGAGACCTTTGCACCAGCCACCCCAGATTGTGGAATGACCTGCTGGGAGAGATTTGACATCTAAACATGTTGTTTGAATTTAAAACAGTATTAAAATCCTATCTCTTCCTGCAGGCCTATCCAGTCGATTTTAAACTATGGATTTTAAATTAGTACATATTTTATGTCTGGATGATATTAATGTGTAATCATTGTCTTAACCCTATGTTAATGTGTTTTAAGCTGTGTTTAAAACAGTTTCATGTGCTTGGTTATGTATTGTACTTTAATCTACCCTGCCTCAAGTCTTGGGGAGAGGCTGGTAAGAAACAACAACAACAACATATTTATTAGGCTCAATGCTAAGTAATTTCACACAGGATTTCAGGCTGAGTTGGTTTGAATATATGTTGGTTTGCACCCATTACTCCCACAGCAGCCTGGATCAGATGATATTCTCCCAGAAACTGTGTGGAGCAATAAAATAACTCCTTCAACCTATTCACCAAGAGCCTTCTGTTAAGCCTCTGCTCCACATGTTGTACAATATTTAGATACACATATGTTTATATGCCTGTATTATATTACACTCATACATGGAATTGGGAAACATACAATCTAGCTGCTTGATTCCAGGACTGCATCTTCACTGCAGAAATAATCCCATTTGACACTACTTTAATTGCCATGGCTCAGTGTTATGGACTTCTGAGATTTGTAGTTTTGTAAGCTATTTAGTCTTCCCTGTCAGTGAGCTCTGGCGTCACAACAAAATACAAATCCTAGAATTCCATAGCATTGAACCATGGTAGTTAAAGTGGTGTCAAGCTGGACTATTTCTGCACTGCAGATTCAGCCCAAGCTGCTGATATCATCAATGGCAAGTCAGGGAGCAGGAATTCCACTCTGGTTATTAGTTGAACTTTCAAATAATTACTAAAAGTGCCAAATCCCAGCTCTCAAAGCAGATTCAGTACAACGGATAGTTGCTTTAAAATTCAGATTAAAACCTACAGCAGATTCAGTGTCCCATTAACATGGGGGCTCCAGCCATGATTGGATGTCATTAATAGGAGATATTAAATTTCCCAGCTCTGTATATAATATTTAGGTACAGCAAAGAAAAACAGATACTGTACAGCAAAGGATTAGTAAAAATAATGATTGTCTTGGCATTTAGTAACACCGCTCTGTACTATCTATAAAGCAGATTATAACACAGAAATTCTTAGAACATGTGAAGCTATGTCAATGGTACTATTATCCCCATATAGAGAATCAGGACAGAGAATCTATAATAATAAAAATACAGTAAATGTCTTTTTGTGACTCATCAAGACATTATGTCAGATGCTGTACACTTTAAGTGTATTTTGAGTAGTTAAAATTGCAACAGCCAGTTTCAAATGGAAAAGTGGAAATTTTAAAAGAGGGACTTCCTAGAAACTAAAAAGTAAAGAAGGATCTGTCATGAGTCATGAAGAAATGGTGAATAGATATTTCAAACATTGTTTCTGAATGGATTCACATGTAATATCAAATCATGGTTATTACATGATTTTGCCTTAGGTTCTTGTGCTGAATCCTTGTCTGATGCACTTCAGTTCAATTACTTCCACTTTCATATAGTACAATTTTATGCAACCCCCCCAACAATATTGTACAACAAAAAGGTTGCACAAAATCAGTAGTGTTAAACAGCAAACCCATTAGTGATTTTGCATAACAAAAATGTTTGCAACATTGTTATTTTCTACATAAGAAACAGCAATATTGCACAACAAAAATATTGTACCAAATCAGCAACAACAATAACAACAACACTTACATTTATTTATACTGCCCTTTCCACTAAAGGGCAGTACGTCAGAACATAGGCAACAAAAAGTGAATGATAAAACACCGCACTATAAAATAATAAAATACTATACTAATATGCTAAAAACAAACCAAACCAAATCCTGCCCAGTCACTATGTGTTACACAAAAAATAGCCACATGGTTTTGTTGTGTAACATTTCTGTTTTTTCCAAGCAGAAAACAACAATGTTTCACAAAAGCAGCAACGTTACACAACAAATAGCCACGTGTCTTTCTTGTGCCATGTTGCTGATTTTGCACAAGATTTTGCACAAGATTGTGGGGGTGGGGGGAGGAGGAAAGTCCCTGACTGTTTCAAAGCTATGGCCGGTTACAAACCGGCACTCGGGACGTCCGCAGGACGTCCCATTTTAAAAAAGGGGCATCTCTTCTAGACGCCCCGGGGTCTAATACGGACTCTGTCTGTACAATATGGCGCCGGCCGTTCCACACGGCCGGCTCCATCTTTACGTATCGGACGCTGTGCATCCGAACGTGTCGTGGCGCCTGTGATGTCGCGAATGCACCCCTGGCGCCTCGCGACGTCACAGAGGTGCTGCAGAAAGAAGCTCCATTTTGGAGCTTCTTTTTTGCTCCGTAAGGGAGCCGCGCAGTGTGGCTGCGACGGCTCCCTTATGGAGCAAACGGCGGCGGCGGCAGACCGCCTCAAAGCGGCAGTCTATAACCCGCCCATGAGACCAAAAAATGCTTCATTGTGCTCAACATCTGTCAAGACTTGGAGAAACCAAAATTTACCATCCCTAATTGTGAACCACAGCTGAGCTGTATAGTGATGATTTGCATACTGAAAAACTCTTGGCAATTTCTATTTCCTCCAACATAACATACCCTGTTTATAATGAAATATGTGACAAGAAACATCCCTTCTGGATACATTGGGGTACTCCTGTGGACAGAAAAAAAACACCAATCCTGGAGAAGATGCACAGTAGCCTAGATTCAACTGGCACACTACTGCCATGCTTATAATGTCATCAAAGCTGATGGTGGTTGCTCCCTGATCATCACTTCCACTCCAGTGTACACAAGCAGCCAGGAAGCTTCCAGATGTGGCTTGGTTCTTCCAGCTACTGTTGTTGTCCAGTAGATGGAGCATACTCTGTCCCCAGCATACAGCTGCTGCTATTGCACCAGAGGCTCAAGGAAAGCTGGAACGCATCTTGATGTAGAGTTCTGATCAATCAGTGGTTAGGTGGACAGATCCATAAATTCTGGATTGTTGCCCTAATTCCATGGACTAGGGGCTCCCTCATCAGATATGTAATTCCTTAATCTCTGGCCCAGGGATTAACAGTAATGAAACCGTTAATCATTAGTCAGGCCCCACCTGGAATACTGTGTCCAGTTCAATTCATAAAAGGATGTTGAGAGACTAGAGCGTTTCCAAAGGAGGGTGACAAAAATGGTGAAGGGTCTGGAAACCATGCCCTATGAGGAATGACTTAGGGAGCTGGGGGAGAAGGTTAAGAGGTGATATGAAAGCCCTGTTTAAATATTGAAGGGATGTCATATTGAGAAGGGAACAAGCTTGTTTTCTGCTGCTCCAGAGAACAGGACCCAGAACAATGGATGCAAGCTACAGGAAAAGAGATTCCACCTCAACATTAGGAAGAACTTCCTGACAGTAAGGGCTATTAGACAGTGGAACACACTCCTTTGGAGTGCAATGCAGTCTCCTTCCTTGGAGGTCTTTAACCAGAGAGAGGATGGCCATCTGTTGGGAATGTTTTGATTGAGAGTTCCTGCATGGCAGGGAGTTGGACTGGATGGCTCTTGTGGTCTCTTCCAACTCTACGATTCTATGAACTATTTATTTTTACTATTTCCCGATTCAGTCTGCTATTGCTGCATCGCTGCTGGAATACTAGTTCAACCATACAGCTTTAACTTTCCATTCCTGTTTGAAAGCAACATTTTGGTGTCAGTTAGAACCTTGAAGGAGATATTTTACACACATGCCCTACAATCTTTTGTCTCTGACTTGGTTGTGCCTCACTCCTATGACAGTACTGATACTGGGGTGGGGGGGCATGTTGCCATGGCCCTCCTATGAGGCTTAACCAAAGTCACCCAGTGGGTTCCCATGTCTGAGTAGGGATTTGGTCATATTTTCCTGGCATTCCCACAGCCACAGGCACACTCAAATAGAAACAGGAAAAGCCAACAAAAACCTGCACTAGTACTAGGACCTCTTAGAGGCTTGCTGCTATTAAGTGTAATTAAATCTGCATTTGTAAAGTGATTGCTAAATAGTATAGGAAAGCCTCCCTCTGGGCAGCAGGTTTGTTATGACATAGCCAAGACTGAAATATTCTGCCAATTTTATTAGGGTTCTGCACTTCCCTCCATGGAGCATTGGTATGATGATATTCAGACACGTCTTAGCTGTGAAACTTGGCATGCAAGGCTATTCTGCAAACTGGTGACAAAGTGTGTCAACTTCAATACAAAGCTGTTTCTCCCGCTCTTTCTGGCTCTGGGCCTGGAATGACTTAGCCTGTCTCAAACTGGGCATGTCCAACTTGGCAGCAGCTCACAGTTGCTGCCTTACCCTCCGGCCGACAGGATATTTGTTCTTAATGGGAAAATCAGTGCCAATAGCACTAAGTGCTTAAAGACTGTGTGTGTTCTTAGAATGTAAGATATTAGGAAGCGTAACACTCTCTCTCTCTCTCTCTCTATATATATATATATATATATATATATATATATAATCTCAGAGTATGTATGTGTAAGCCATGTACAAAAGCATATACAGCTGGCCCTCCATATCCACAGACTCTTTATCCATGGATTCAAGTATCCATGACTTTAAAATATTCAAAAAATATAAAAATTCCAAACAAGCAAAACCTGATTTTGCCATTTTACTATTAATTGTATTTAATGGGACTTGAACATCCATGGATTTTGGTATCTACTGAGGGTCCTGGAACCCAAACCCAGTGGATACCAAGGGCACATAGTTAAATACAGCAGATGAGTAAAAATTCTGAAATTCATTAAGTTCATAGGCATCACTTAGGCCTGATCTATACAAATAGCCAAAGATTTATAACATATGAAACATACTTAAATCTGCAGGGAGGAAAGCACATAATTGATCAATATCTATTCACGTTATAAAATGCTTTCTGCACAAAGAAAAGGGTATTTCAAGAGAAGATGATCTTAGCCTCTTCTTCTTTCTTTCTTTTCTTTTATTTTTGGAAAAACAATCAAATATCAGAAATAAACTATTGACCAGATTGAACTGAGGTAAAATATCTTGTTGAGAAATAATAACACTTTGCAGATGTACAGAGCTTTGTTGTAATAAGGATGAACCTGGAAATGATTGATGTTTCTTGAAAATAAAGGCATATCATGAAGTATGGGATCAAAACTATGGAAGGGTCCTTTCTGTTAAGGGACTTGAATTAAAGATTAAAAATGAGTCATGCTTTTACAGTAGGTGAATAGGGCCAATCCAAGATCAGTCAACATGCTTTACAGCTCAGTGAAAATTTGAACACAGGTTCCTAGGTACAGTAACAATTCTTTATCCAAATGATGCCATTTGCTATATAAGGAGTATCTATTGAAGCTCTTACTGAAGATATTTTCATAATTTAGGGTGCATCTACATTGTAGAAATAATGCACTTTGACACCACTTTAACTACCATAGCTCTATCCTACAGAATCTTGGGATCTGTAATTTTGTGAGGCATCAGCACTCTTGGCAGAAAAGGCTAAAGACCTTGTAAAACTACACAACCAGGATTACTATAGGATGGGGCTACAGCACTTAAAATGGTGTCAAAACTGCATTATTTCTACAATGTAGAGGCATCTTTATCTTTCTCTCCTGCCCCCTCCTCTTCTTCTTCCCCCTCTCTTTACATAGTCTAATGATACGTAAAGATAAAATTCAACCGTCTATGTGTGTTTGTCAAACATCCAGCAGTTTCTCATGCTCTGACCTCCACAACAGCCACATGCCAAAGCTGAACAAGTTTAAGAAATAGCATGTTGAATGCACTGGAAAGAAAATGCCCAAGGGAGTAAACCATTAATAATAGCCAGCTGTGTCGTGACATATTGATCCTAATACAGCACTGACTGAAAATACTGGTATGTCTTTTCTTAATGGATGAGATTATCAATGAATGAGATTATCTATTTTTACTTGTAATTTTTAATGATGTTTTTATTAATAACTTCCTGTGGATTTATTTCAAATACAGTTCCAAAACTGCAATTGTTTTAAAAAAGTAACTACTCTAAAGAAAAAGTTTTAAAGTTAGACTCTCTTGCAGACATATACTCCACATTTCTCTATAAGGAAACCTTTACATTTACATTTATTAGAAAGTACCTCTTGGTATTTCTGCACTCAACAGACAAGCAATAAAATGTCTGTGAAGGAAAACCACAGAAGTAAAAAACAAGGGAACTGAAGAATTTGCTAAAAAATATTCTAACAGATACGAACCCCTGATTATGTTCTGCTATGCAGAATTATTTCCTAGACCATTACAAAAATAAAGTTACTCCGTCTGTCAAAACACCTGTTCTCTATGTGAAAAGGGGGGAAAAAGAACTTCAGTGTTTCCATTAGATTCCAGTCATTATATTTTATGTATAGGTTTGGAAATTACACCTTTAGGGCAAGTTCCGACAGTGGTCTTCTGCTGTCACAACATTGGAATCCAGTGGAATTAGGGGTGGGAAGTAACACAATTGCCATACTTTTTGTGTGTTGTAAGTCCCCATCTGTAACTGAATGAGGTGTATAATCTCAGTAATAACTAAATTAGACACAGGGATGTAGCAAGGAGGTGGCAATGAGGACCCTATCCACTTGGGTAAGAATTCTGCTCTCCAAAGAAAATTTTCTTTCAGTTCCTACATTTCTAGCAAGATTGCAACCTCAGTTGATTATTTAAACTAGACATCCAAATAAAGAAAAAGAAAGAAAGAAAGAAAGAAGGAAATAGCAGAACCTTGCAAAACACTAACACTTCACAAACGTGTATCTGCAGCTGTGTGTGAAAATTCATTTTCAGTGGTGACACATGTGCTAAGACCATACATGCCTCCAATGCTTCACCAGAGGGAGAGTTAGTAATCAAAGAGTTAGTAATCTTGGCTTTTGAAAGTAATATGCTTGAAGGAATTTTTAAGTGGGCAGTTTCTCCTCAAGCTTTTAGAGAAATCAGACGTTATTAATAGTTCAAAACATTGATGTAGAAGGACTTGTACAATATGCATATCATGCCTGGTTATTGTTATTTAGTTTATTAATACTGTTTTGCATGTGGAAAACATTATATTTTAGAAGCCTCACAACATACTTCCAAATTAAAATGCATAAATTGTTGTTACTAGTATCATTATCTATGAAAATTGAAACTCCTTTTATAGTGGCAATGCCCAAACCTTTCTGCTTCCCCTCCAATTTCTGTCTCTGTTCCTGTCCCTGAAAATTGTTTTGCTTCACCCCTGTTTATACACAGACACGAAGGGACTACACTACTTATACAACCTGAATTCCCCTCATAGTAAGCTATGAGCTGTTTACATTACACAGGCCCAAAACTCTGAATTGGGTCTAGGCTGTTTGCATAACACCCAGACCCAATTTGGAGTTTCCACTCTTGTCCTGTATTTAAAAGGCTTACCTTTTGCTCCAGAAAACCTGGAGCAAAATGCAGTGATTATGACTAGCTGCCTTGCTACACCCTCCCTGCAAGTCCCTTCCAAGTAACTTTGTGAGTTGTTCTGAGGGCAGAACAAGCCTGGGCGACTCAGACTGACCTGTGCCTAGCAGCTGGATTTTATTAGGTAAGGGGCGATTCAGGGGAAATTTGGGGCCAGGATACCACAATTTTAGCAATATGAAGGCACACCTGGGAAGTAATTTGCTCTTTTGTTGTTAACTGCCCTCGAGTCGATCTCGACCCATGGCAACCCTGCTGATGAGACATCTCCAAGACCCTGTGTCCTCCACTGCTCTGCTCAACCTCTGCAAACTTATACTCATGATCTCTGTAATAGAGTCCATCCATCTTGCATGTGGCCTTCCTCTCTTTCTACTTCCCCTCTACCTTTTCTAGCTTAGTAAATGTCCCAGCTCTTTGAGGTTTTCTGCTACTAATCTGCATATCTCAGATTGTTGATATTTCTTCCTCCTATTTTCACTCCTCCTCCTCCTCCTGTGTTCATGTCTGCCATCCTTCCAATATGTTCTGCATATAGGTTGAACAAGTAGGGTGATAAGATGCAGCCTTGTTTGACTCCTTTGCCAATTGGGAACCATTCTGTTTCTCCATGTTCTGTTCTGACAGAAGCCTCTTGTCCTGCGTATAGATTCCTCATCAAGACTATCAGATGTGTTGGCACTCCCATGTCTTTAAGGGCTTTCCATAACCTTTCATAATCTATGCAGTCAAAGGCTTTGCTATAGCCTATAAATAACATGCTGATTTTCTTCTGGAATTCCTTGGTGCACTCCATTAACCATCATATATTTGCAATGTGGTTCTGAGTGCCTCTGCCTTTCCTGAACCCAGCTTGAACCTCTGGGATTTCTCTCTCCATATATGGTTAGAGTCTATGTTGTAGAATTTTGAGCACGATTTTGCTTTCATGGGATATTAGTGCTATGGTTCTGTAGTTGCTGCAATCTTTTGTGTCTCCTTTTTTGTGGATGATGATGTATATTAATTGTTTTCAGTCTGTCAGCCATCAGTTTTTCCCCTATATCAGTTGACATATGTTAGTTAGCACTACAGTTGACTCTGTCAATGTGGATTGCAGCAGCTCAACAGGAATATCATCTGTTCCTGGTGTCTTGTTATTCACCATTTCTCATATTTGTAGCTTCTACCTCATTTTTTAGAATCTGGGGTTCATCTTTATATGGCTCTTTGTTCCATATGTCCTTAATTCTGTCATTGCTTTTATATAGTTCTTCTGTGTATTGCATCCATTGTCTTTTTATTCCTTCCTGGTCTTCAATTATGTTATTTTTTATTGTCATAGAGCATCCCAGTCCTTTGTTTGAACTTTCCTTTGTTTTCCCTGATCTTGTGGAATAGGTCTCTCGTGTTCCCCTTTTTGTGTTGTTGTCTTCTATTTCTCGGCTCATTGTAGTATTTTTCTTAGCACTCTTATTTTTGATATGAATAATTCGTGATCTGTATCACAATTGGTGCCTGGTCTTGTCTTGGCCACCAGTATGGAGTTTCATCATCTTTTACTTCCAATTATATAATCTATTTGGTTTTTCTGTTGGCCATCTAGTGATGTCCATGTGTATAACCCTCTTTCTGGTTGGAAGAAAAATGTGTTAACAATGAATAGGTTGTTGGCTATCTATCAGGTGAAAACATGCTTTGTTTCTTATGCCTAATCCGAATCTGCCTACTGTTTTCAAATCCTCTTTGCTTCCAACTTTGGCACTCAAATCTCCAATAATCAGCTTGACATCCTATGCTAGTGTGTTGTCAGTTTCTTCCTGTACTCCTTCATATAATCTATCAACTTTTTCTTTTCTGCATCTGTGGTTGGGGCATATCCTTGAATTATGGTGATATTCACTGGTTTCCCATGTAGTCTTGTTGGGATGATTGGGTCTGATTTTGCATTGTATTCTATGTCTGCTTTCGCTATACCTTATGCATCCCTTTTTAACTGTATGTTTTTTACTGTTGTAATCCGCTTTGATTCCCTGAGATTAAGTAGAATATAAATAACTAATAATAATAATTATTATTACTACTCCTATCATTATCCTTTCTTCATATAAAAGCCACCCTTTTCTTTGAGTCTTTTCATTCCCTGAGTAAAAGACTGTATGGTTGTCTGATTCAAAGTGACCCATTCCTGTCCATTTTAATTCACTCACCCCCAGTACTGCTATGTTCATCCGTTCCATTTCCATTTTTACTATGTCTGGCGTCTCACATTCCAAGTCCCTATTTTATGTGTAGTGTTGCTTCTGATTGCATTTGTCTTTCTGAGTGTGTGTCTACTACTTGCCTCACCATCTTTATTTTTTCCTACTCTCTGTTAGTGCTCTGATCCTGACTGTGTCTCACTTGAAATGTCTCATCATAGGGTTTACTAGATGAGGGAGTTACGCAAGGAGGTTCTTAGGATAGCAAAATGAAGTACAAAATTGATTCCTCATCATTGTACCGATTGTCATCATAAACCATGGACTACTAGGAACCCTTACCAGAGCCTGCCTGGACTACTCAGAAACACCTGCAACAGATGTCTAAAATGAAATTAATAGTGATTAACATAGATGCAATTTGAGGAGGATTCATGCTAGATTGGTGCCTCTCAGATACAATTTATCACTCTTAATGTGGTGCTCCATTCCCACTGACAGATTCTTCAGTCTCCTTAGTTTACCTCAATGCCAAAGACCTTTGGCAAGGAGGAATTGAATTACCTATTTCAGGTTTTTAGTAAAATGGTCTTCAATGACAATTTTTGAGGACAACCTATATAACAGAAACAGCAGTGATGCACATTAATCAGTTGTATTCCATGCCTGTAACCTTATCTCATGGCACAAAGCAGGGTTGTCTACTTTCTCCATTGCTTTTTGCTATACCTATAAAGTCTCTCACATCTCAAATTTGGGGAAATTATTATTACTGCATATTAAAGGGCCCGCCATCAAAGGACACCAACAAAAATCTCACTTTTTGCAGAGTTCATGTTGTTATTGGAGGGAGGGGGAGGATTTGAAACCTCATATACATATGAAATGTACCTTTGGACATAGTTGGTTTATTTACTGGTTTGAAAACTGATTTTCATAAATCCACTATCATGTGTCTGAACCCACAATTAATGAAGCAAAGGAAATGGCAAATCATTATAGCCTTTAACTTGAATTCATCTGGTTTCCAATACTATCTCTCATAATCACAAAATGGTGACCAGGTGGGTGTAAATAAAGATTAAATTATGGTCACAATTGAAACCATCCATGCTTGGTCAAATAGCTCTTTTGAAGATGTTTCTTATGCCAAAACTAGTTTTCTTTTTCAAATGCTCTCTATTTCTTCTTTCGCAGTCCATGATTAACAAATTTAATTTTGACAGATAAAAAAAACTAGATTTACAAAATTATCTAGCTATAGATCTAGTGTAACTGGTGGTTTGGTGACTCCAGATGTCAGAATTTATTTTTCAGCCTTTCAGTTAACCCAGTTTATCCAAGTAATTCAGACACCTGCAACTCTAGTACGTACGGAGTACATACAAAATGGCAGTGCCCTGTTCACACAGGCACCACCATTTTGACGTAATGGCCACGTCGTGTCCAAACAGTGCAACGCGGCTGTTATGTCTTGGCGCCACTGAAAGGCGCTTGTGGTGCCCTTTCAGCAGCACCAGAAGGAGCTCCGTTTTGGAGCTCCTTCTGCCACGTGTATCACTGGTGCAGCCTTTAAACTGCCGCACCAGCGATACAGAGAGAAAGGGGCCGAGCGGCCCCTTTCTCCATTTCCCTGCCGCTGTTGGGGTGTCCTTGGGGCATGAAGCCCCAAGGACACCCCTTTCCAGGCCACAGGGAAGTGGCCTTCTGCCACTTCCCCGAGGCCAGGAAAAGCGGCAGATTGGGGCCTCCAGGGCTGCCGCTGTGGCAGCTCAGGCCCCGATTCAAAGGGGCGGTCTGTACATCACCTTAACTCCCCATGGAAGATTGATGGGAAAAAGTTTGGGACCCCCTTCTCATGGAAAAATTGTCACACAGCATGATGGTGATTAAAGGTCTTGTTATTTTTAATCACATTTTGCTCTCCCTTTAAAGACTACACCAATAGTAATGCTGGTTTCTTTCATTCACCTTTCCATTAAACTCTCTTCTAGAAAGTGTGCTGACACCTCTGGTATCTCACCTTAAACTTAAGCCTCTAATATATATTTCACTCTTCTTGTATCCCATGTATTTGCTTATCTGTTTTGACTGTTGTCAATGAGTTTGTTAAATAATTTTAAAAAATAAATAACAATCAGATATAGCACGTCCTTATACAGATAGCTTGAAACTTTCAAACTCTCTCAGTAATGGGATCAATCTCAGGAAGAAAGGGAAGTATGAAAAGTGATAACCACAAAATTAGATTTCCGTTCCCCTTGAAACATCTCCTGGGAATATTCTGAGTGAAGCTGCTGATGGGGTGGGGATGCTGATAAGGTATTTTTGGTAACTCAGCATCCCATTGGAAGTCTTGCTATCTTTCTGATTAAGTGTTCACTGACCAGAATGACTCAATTTATCTTTCTGATTCCTTGATATAACAGAGGTCATGGGAAGGTTTAGATTTCTTTTCCCTAACCAGGCTGCTCATATACAGCTATAAAAGTATTCTGTAAAGAGAACACAAGCTTGGTAAAGAACTTAGACATTATTCAGAGGCTTAAGTAGTAGATAATTTCACACAGTCCTGTAATTACTTTTACTTTTTTTATTCACTTCCTGGTCTTAAAATACATTGTAATATCTCAGATTCCAATCTATTGTCTACTCAAGTGTGCTGAAGACTGAATGCCTTGTCTCAAAGTAATACAAAAACAAATCCTCAGTGTCTTCACTCACTTTGAATATAAATTTCAGTTGACTCAAACTAAACATGCTGATGTCCCTATAATATCAATGGTACAGTTTTACTTGCTTAACTTACATGTTACAAAAAGATTTAGCTAAACTATTCAATGGCTGTTAAGAACAATGTCCTTCATTCCTTTCTTACATACAAAACTTAAGAAAATTGCTATCACCTCTTCCTCAATGAGAAAGAGTGTTTCAGTATGTTAAGATATACTGCCAACTGCCTTGAGCTTTTTGAAGCTTGAAAAGAATGCTTTCTTGGTGCCAAGTGATTCCTTTTCATTAGCAAGTGAAGATTTGTTGTTAGGACCACAGCTGTGAAAGGGGTAAAAGTCTCCTTCTACTATGTTTTGATTCTAGTGGCAGCTGGTCACTTCCACAGGTGAGGCATTGAATTTGCTTCTGGTTGTAGGCCAAATATTTAAGGAACAATCCAAGAAAATCTATCTTCCAAATAGGTTCAATATACTGCATGATTTTTTAAAGTTTGGATTAACCCCAGATTCAACACCTATTTGGGACTCCACTGATGGCATGCACACAATAGGTTTGTAAATAAGGCACAGCACACCTACATAGGTTTCCGACCAACACACACCCAAATACACAAAGCAGTCTCTGAAATGTATACTTCCTTTTCCTTCTCTTTCTCCTTTTCCCATACTTGATATTTGGGTAGAATTTTAACAAACATAAATCTTTTGGCTATTTATACTTGAATCGTGAATGTTTGTTAGAATACCTGAGCATTTGTATACCTCAGCACATTCTCCAACATGCATTTTATTCAGCTTTTTTTACAGAGCATGTTGGGATTTGTCTCAAGGCGATTGCTATCTCGCTCCATGCTCTGGCTCAAGTCCCATTTGCATCAAGTCTGGATGGAACAGCAAATTGCAAATTAATATGAAAGGCTGCATTTTACCTGCTAACAAACTGATGTGTATAGGATAACTTTGCCAGCCTGCTACATGCTTATAAACCACTTAGGTTTCGTATCAATCAGCCAATCTTTGTAGTCCCAGGTCAGTTCCAGCTGAGCCATTTCTGATAAATGTACTTCAAAGTTCTCAGGCGAAAGTGGAAAGGGAATGCATGCACAGGAAGTGTTGAAAGGGAGCAAAAGATTACTGGAACTATAAGATGCAGTTGCTTAGCAATGTGTATATGTTGTCAACAAACATACTTCAGAAGCGCATACTATGAAACTCCATGTGCCTCACTGTAGGAATTCCAATTTTTGAAGCTACTTTGATTCTGTCTTCTCTTTCTCTCCCATAGGAAATGTTAGGATGAAGCACCTTCACTAAAGGAAGTCTAAAATTTCCCGTCAATTAAAATTTGGCACAAAGTATCAATTGTGGAAGCAGAACTTGCCAAGTTCCCTTTTCAAAGAAACCTCTGACACCCTTACAGGATCTTGAACTAGGGAAATCAGTTAATCAGCAAGGGCTGCCTAAGTGAGACAGGAAGCAATAGGTGGGTTTTCTTACAACAGAGACTATGCTGTTCTGCCAGAAAGTAGATAGGAAGATCTCTTGTTACTTGCCACATCTCCATATTTGGAACAGAAACTTCCCAGATATCTACAATGGCCTTTTTCTTCACACTGCAGGAAACTATTGAAAGAGTCAACATGTGAAATCAAGATAGCAATACTGGATATTCAACATGGCAATTACACAGCTTTCTTGTCAGACTAACTTTGTGAGGTTTTTTTGTTTTGTTTTTATTGTGTTTTGCTTTTTGCTCGCCAAAGAAGCAAATGCATCTGAATGAAAGTTCTGGAATTACTAACATTACTAAAAAAAAATAGTGTACCAGGATTGTGATTATGCAGAAGTGCTAGATAGGATAAGTATTTCAGGAGAGCAGACCCACTCCATTGTGTGTGTGCGTCTGTGGATGTGTTTAAGGGAACAGACAAACATTTTCAAACCCCTTTTTATAATACCAAAACTAGATTGGTAGGAGGGTCAGAATTCACTAAAAGAAGTATTTATTCACACAGCACAGACTATCTTAAATACTGTACCTCCTTGCCTGATTTTTAAGATCTTTAGCAGAAGATCAGGACCCAGGAGAGAGCCTTCTTGGTGGCTGATCTCAAATTGTGGAATCTTGGCTGGCCATTTGTCTGTTGTCTTTATACTGGTCGGAGAAGACTTTTGTTATTTAGACAAACCTTGTGCTCTCAGTTTACTATGGCGGAATGGTCTTTTAATGGAGTGTATTATATTTTTATCTGTTTAAATATGCTTTTAAATTGTTTTAATTTAGCAGCCACAGCTGCTGGACAAACCTCTTCTAGAATGCTAGACAAACCTATTCACAGCCTCATAGCCTGAAAAACCCTAAAAAAACTATGGATGTCAGCTGTGAAAGCCTTCGACCTCACAACAAACACATTATACATGAATAGATGTGCTACCTCCCCATAGGATCAAAGCTTTTGCTGCTACTGGAAAACCAAGATTGACTACTAATCATAGCTTGCTGTTTTTTCCCATCCCAAGACCGTAATCTTCATGGCTGGTAAGGAATAAAAAGCAGTGTCAGCCACACATTGTAGATTGGCCCCTTTGGGGTTCACCAGAAAGTCATGACACCAAACAGAATCACCCATTTGGGTTACCATTTCATGAAGACAAAGGAGCAGCATACCAGTCTTGGCTTGAGCAGGGGACGCAGATCCACTCAATCACATTACAGTATCATAGCCCTATATTCCACTTTAACTGCTATGGCAACTTTCTGTGGAATTCTGGAGTTTGCAATTTACCAAGGACTAAATTCTGGCTGAGAATTTTAAATGCCCTTACCTCAACTGCAAATCCCAGGTTTCCATAACCTATTGTCATGACAGTTAAAGTGGAATATAGCACTACAATGATATAATGTGATAGGATCTCTTGGGTGGGAGTAGGAATGAAAAGATTATTCAGAAATAATTCAAAACAGTAGAAAATATGTTTGTTTGTTTTTTAGTTTAAAGAAATGCCAATGAGGTGAACGGATGACAACCTTTGCAGTTCAAGACTTATTCTGTGCAAAATTTCGTCATGGTTGTTGTTTGTTTTTAACAGAAAGCAACATTTTCTCTGCAGGAAGCCACTTTTTCTACACATAAAATTATTCTCTATACAGAACATGTTTTTTCCTGTGTAGAAAATGCTATTTTATGTGCAAAACAATCATACGCAAATTTTTCACAAAACATGTCCTAAATTGTGAATAGACTCCATTAATCATTTGGCCTTTGAACACTTTCTTGCAGCAGAAAGAATATTGCTAAAATTGCTCCTTGCTTCCTTTGAGAAGATAATTAAGAAAGAATCACATCCCTAGTTAGGAGACTGGTAAAATAGGAAATGATGGCCCGTTACAAACAGGCATTAAGTACGGACTGGGTCCGTATTAGGATTGGAAAGGGGCATCACTTCCGGATGCCCCTAACCCTAATATGGACTGAGTCCATACAAAATGGCAGCGCCCGTTCCACACGGGGTCTGCCATGTTTACTTAGCGGATGCACTGCGTCCGCACATCACGCAGTGCATATGACACTGCGAGTGCGCCATTGGCGCCTCGCGGCATCATATCTGCACCGCAAAGAGAAGCACCATTTTGGTGCTTCTTATTTGCAGCGTGGAGGAGCCTCGCGGTTTGGATGCTGGGGCTCCTCTGCGCTGCAAATGAAGGCGATGGCAGATCGACCCTTCTGGGCAGTCTGTAACGCGCCAATATGTCTTTATTAGTGTAATCTCAGATACAGAGAGGTATAGGAGATTCTTAATGTCAGGAAGGGAAAGGAGAGATAGATATTTAAAACCTATCCCATCTTTCAGTTCTCCCTCCATCCTTCAAGATCCAGGTTGCCCTATCAGCATGACTTTTGATATGTTGCTGTTGTGTTTGACTGCCAGATCAGTCTACAATAAAACAACTAATATACATGACCTGGATGGTTGAGCTTGGTGAAATTGATCTGTTCTATCTTTGTCCACTTGGATACTCAGTGCCAAGCTAGAATTGGGAAGCTACTTTGTTTGCTAGCAATAGCAACTCATGAGGAGTTGTTGATGGCCATTTGGGTGATCTCTCAGAGTCTTTCATTTTTATGATTTCCTTTCATCTTTTTGAATAGCCTGCCTTAATTTTCTGTTTGCCGTTCAGGCTAATTTGCTTAGTTCTCTATGAGTAGCAGAACATATTACCCATGCCCCAGTTCTCTCTAGTTGCTAGATAACAGGTGGAAGACACTGTAACTTAAAATCAATTGCTAGTACCAAAAATATTAGATCAATTAATTTACATAAGTGTTGACTTACTGCTCAGCACCTGATTCAATGAGTCTATTCTAGCTGGGACTATTGGTTGGATTTAGGATAATACTGTATGTACTAAAATCCCAGGATACAGAGAGGTCAATGGTTATACTAAAGAGAGATTAAGTGCATTTCTCGTACATTGGATGCCCATCTATATTTCACTTCTCTCTAATTCCTGGATGCCGAACCAGATTTCCTACTTCTTTTCCCCTCACAAAGCCCTAAGTAGCATCTTTTACTTCCTTTTTCATATTTTCTCTTCTGTGCTTTCCAAAATGAAAGCTGAGATGTTTGGGTTTTTCCATATTTATCAATCTGGGGCATAATTTTGCCACTTCGAATGTCAAGACCCCAGGCTATATCAGTTTCATAGTGCTGTGTGATTGACATCATTGTAGAGGGAACCATTTAGACTCCAACAGAGAGAAAATACAGCATACTCTCTAGTATTGTTACAAAAGAAACCTTTAAACTTAGGTCATGTTTGAGGTTACCAGTGGGGTTCATAAGAGCGACATACAGTTAATATACATTTCAAATAAGCAATGCAGCTGTTGCAGCTGGTGCTTTGCTATGGAATTTTAGTTTTCAGTGTGGAATTGGCTGTACCTCGAGATTAATAATCACATATTTTAAACAAAAACTATGGCTACAAAAAAACCCCAAGAATCTGATTTATGGAGTTCCAGGCAATTACCAATTTGAAATATCTGCTATCTTAATATGAATATCCTGATACTCATATTATATGACATATAGGCCAATTCCTATTCAGGTCTTAATGAAATTTTGTTAAGATATTCTTGACCATGAGTGTCAATTTTAGAGGCTTTGTAAATGGTAATACATTCAAGATAACTGTGAAAAACTTTAGTAAGAAAAAGAGAAATGTAACATCTTTTTTAATTGGTCCTGCTTTAAAACCAAACAAACAAAGCCTATGATTAAAAGGATGTTAATTCCCAACATCTTGTTCTGGATTTTAGTGGAAAATGTTAGAGATGAATTAAGTCCAAAACAACAGATTAATATTTAAAGACCAAAGGCTTTAGTAGTATTTGTATAAGCTTGCATATGAACATTCTGATCTCTTGCCTCTACTCAGGCAACTTTATTATCTTCTCACCACTCTTACTCCTCACATAAGTCAATTTTTATTTTATTTTAAATATACCACCCCCGGCACACACACAGAGAGACATGAAGAGAATCAACAGTTCACTGGGGAGTGGATTATGGTTAGTGAACCCATTTTCACTTGTGACCTGAAATAGTATTAGGGGACAGACCTTAGCAGCTGCCATTATGAATATTTTAGCAAACCATCTCTGAACATCAAGCCACTGATATATACACTTGGGGATTTGTTCCGACTATTGCAAGCATAGTGATTTCCCCTTTGGCCTATATGGAATGTGTTCATTTTCCGTGTGATTAGTAAGTGTTTCACATCCTTCACCCCATCCCCATTTCCAATTTGCAGTCATGTTTATCCCCAGTAGATCTTAAAAAAGGTGAGGGAACAGGAGAAGAAAGAGTGATGGGAAGAGAAAGATTGCATGAAATAACTGTTTTCTTTTCTATCCCCCCCTCCACTTTCATAAACCACAATAGGAGAAAATTAACATCACTTAAGCATCAATGTGTTCTTGACAGAGAAGACCCCTGAGGCCTTCATGGCAACTTCTTGACATTAATGAGGCTTATTCCATTCACAATGGTCTACCTATTCAGTGTGCCCTGCAAATTGAGGGTCTCAGTCATTAGAAAAATGAGGTCAAACTTTTAAGAGCCCTTAAATAAGGGGGAAATTATATACTCATTCCGCTACATGTAAACCTAGCCACACAAGTTTACGGGTGGAGGGGGGTGTAAGGGAAAAAACAACAACTCTTGAAGCCAACTCTGTTAAAACCAACTCATAAGTAAAGGGGGGGAAGGGAACTCAAAGCTTTAAAAATTAAAAAGGGAGTTTATGAAATATTGAATAGCTTTACAAAAAGAGACAAGGGGGAAAAAACTCATAAAGATTTGTACTTACCAGAATATCTTTTCCAGCCCACTTGCACTCGTCCCTACGGGTATGAGATACAGGCCAAACAATCTAAAGATGCAAAATAAAAATCACATTATGTCATTTTATGCTTCAACAATTTGGAATTGTATGCAATGTCCTGAAAATGCTTAGCACCCAGTATCTCCCTCCCCCCTGCTAACTAATATATATATATATATATATATATATATATATATATATATATATGTTCTAAATGGACTGATGCTGAGAATGTAAAGAATAAAGTACTCATGAATGTGATATTGTTTCTTGTTTATTCTTTACAGGCTTTCACTACAACTAAAGGCCACGTGGAACCAAGAAATCAGCCTTGCCATCCAACAGAGCAAGTGGCTCACAATGTCATGATCATAGAGTAGCATATTAATATTGTACTGGAATACACCTTTCCATCATCACATTTTAATCACCATTCTTAGAGCTATGTTTACAGGGATATCCAGACAATAGTAGAGGCTATTGACTTCATCATGCCCTATTTGTAGGGTGACTGCTAATTCAATGGCTTATTTTAGAAACAAAATGCTGGACCACAGGTTCCCCTCCTCCCTTTAAACAATGAAAGCAGGAGTGGAGAAGCCGTCACCCATCCAGTGCTGAAGTACTCCAGCACACATTAGTCCCAGCCAATATGGTCAGGATACAATGTCCTGGGTAATGGGATTAATAGTACAACAAACAACAACTATAAGGCCACAGGTTCCCCAGTCCTACATGAAAGCAATTCTGAGGTACTTATGACTGGTAAGATTTGCTGCTATTAATTATACAGAGATTCACAATCACACTGCAGATTTTGTTCATTTATTAGTTATCTTGGAACATCCATTTCATTTTCTACAGCAACAGCCCAAAGACCCTCTTAGTGAATTATTCATGTCTTTCAAAAAGCTTTCAGGAATTGCATATAGAATAAAACATGATTTTCAAATAATGCCAGGCTAACATCCAGTCTGCAGTCTTGATAATGCAATATGAATGGCAACCTGACTGAATTGCAACCTTAGTTTTAAACCCGTTTGCTGATAAAGCAGGGCAATGCTTACTTAGAAAAATATGATAGATTAAGTCAAATTTAGGCGAAGGGGTATACTGAAGTTTGGTCTTTTGATTTTAAAAAAGCGCTCTCACGTTTGAAATTTTCTGATATTTAGAATAAAAAGAAAATTCTCCTGTAAGCCTATAAACTACATTGACATTTTCATGCAAAGAAGAAGGAAGGAAGGAAGGAAGGAAGATATTGCTTTGGGTTAGAAAGTGTCAAGAAGAGGAAAACTCTGGCATGAAAATATTTGGAACAAAATCAGGAGAAATTGCTAGTCTGGAGGAGCCCAAAGATATGATGGTCACAGGTTTACATGATTTCAAAAGAACAGAACAATTTGAAACATAGCTGTATCAACAGTTAGTAGCCATGTTTGCTAAAATAAAAGAATTCCATGGTTAGATGCAGTTGCTGTTGCATGCCTTCAAGCCATTTCTAATTTATGGTAACCCTAGGGTGAACCTATCATGGGACTTTCTTGGCAAGATTTGTTCAAAGGTGAAATAAATTTGAGCATTTATTCCTTCTTCTGAGGCTGAGCTGCCTAAGATCAGCCAGTGGCTTCCATGACTAAGCAAGAACTAGAACCCTGGTCTGCAGGGTCATAGTCCAGTGCTCAAAGTGCTACACTACATAGAGATCTCTGAAATCAGATGCCAACTGTGCCCTGGATTTAGGTTTCCAAAATCTAAATATAATTGATACTTCCAACTAGAATAGACCCATTAAATCCACAGGATTTAAAAAAATGATGACTTCCCATCCATTTATTCAATAAGTTTATTCTAGTTGGAGCCAGAAACTAATTTTAGGCCCAAATTCACATGTTGCAGTTTGCAACCACTGAAAACAAGATTCTGAATTATTGTATATATTTGTGTATAAATCAACATAATATATAAGTGAAGGGCATATTTTAGGACTAAAATTATAGATTTTGATATGACCCAGGGTAAAACCTAGAGACATGCTACAAAGTATGTGAAGGATTAAGTAAAGGAAAACAATGACAAAGAATGTACAAAATTTTAGCAGACTTAAAGATTTGTGTTCACTCTAAAGACTGGAGGGATGAGGAGAGACCTATGGTAAATGATTAGTGAGGGCCACCATGTGCATACTAGAGCCTTGCCTTTCTTGGCTTCTGGAATCAGCTCGAGGGGGACTGGCCAAGTGGATAAAGGGAGCAGTGAATGCTTTACTGCAGCAAGGCAAATTTAAATCCTGCCTAAAGGAGGCAGTAGTGAGGCTATGACTGAAAAATACCTCCCTGGATACCACCATTCTAGATAATTATCGGCCAGTCTCTAAGATTCTATTATTGGGAAAGGTTCTGGAGTGAGTGGTGGCCTCCTAGCTCCATGGATTTCTAGATGAAATGGCTTATCTATATCCATTTTAATCTGGCTTCAGGCCTGGCCATGGCACAGAGACAGCTTTGGTCACCTTGGTGGATGACCTCCGCAGGGAAATGGATAGGGGGAGTGTGTCCCTGTTGGTCCTGCTAGATCTCTCAGCGGCTTTCAGTACCATTGACCATGGTATCCTTCTGAGCCATCTTTCTGAGATAGGACTTGGGGGCATTGCTATGCAGTGGCTCCGGTCTCTTTTGGAGGGACAGACTCAAAAGGTGGTGTTGGAGGACTCATGTTTGACTCCTTGGCCATTGGCCTGTGGGGTCCCACAGGGTTCTGTTTTGTCCCCATGTTGTTCAACATCTACATGAAACCTCTGGGAGAGGTCATCCGGAGTTTTGGGGTGTAATGTCATCAGTATGCGGATGGCATCCAACTCTATCTCTCCTTTCCATCCAACTCCAAAGAAACCATCTCTGTGCTGAACCAGTGTCTGCTGTCAGTAAAGACTGAATGAGGGCAAACAAATTGAAGCTTAATTCAGACAAGATGGAGGTGCTCCTGGTCAGTCGTAAGGCAGATCAAGAAATTGGGGCTGTGCCTGAGCTCGATAGGGTTACACTCCCCTGAAATCTTAGGCTCGCAGCTTGGGTGTGCTCCTGGACTCCACTCTGAGCCTGGATGCCCAGGTTTCAGCACTAGCCAGGAGTGCATTTGCACAATTAAAACTAGAGCACCAGCTGCACCCATTCATTGAGATGGCAGATCTGGCTACAGTGACACATGCTTCGGTTACATCCTGTTTGGACCCCTGTAACACACTCTATGTGGAGCTGTCTTTGGAAACTGTTTGGAAACTTCAGCAAGTCCAAAATGCTGTGGCTAGAATGCTGAATGAAGTCAGTTTTAGGGAGTGTATAACTCCTGTATTGAAAAACTTTACTGGCTACTGGCTTGTTTCTGAGCACAATTCAAAGTGCTGGTCATGACCTATCAAGCCCTACACGGCTTTGGTCCAGATTATTTGAGAGAATAATCCTTCAGACCCCAATTCCTCATCACTTGAATAACATCACTGGAATCAAATAGGGTGGTGAAAAGCAAGAGTTTAGCCCATCCCAGGAGAACATAAAAGAAGCACTGACATCCTTTACTCTTTCAGTGTTTGTTTGAGAGAGAGAGAGCACCTAGATCTGTTGCCACTTGCACAATTTTCCTGCCGGAAATTCAAAAAAATGAAAAGCAGTGCTGCAGCAGAGAGAGTAGAAGAATGCTGGTGCTTCTTTTAAGTTCTCCTGGGATGGATTAAGAGTTGAGGTGCAGCACTTACCTTGCCCCTTGGATAAGTCAACCCAAGTTTTTGAGGTCAATTTTTAAGTAAAATTTCTAGACTTATACATGACTATACATAGTAAATGACACTATGGTATATGTGGAGACTGATTCTGAAATTAAGCCAAATCTCCAAGTAGATCAGAATTCACTTTCCAATAATTTGTCGAGAAAACCCAAATCAGGATCCTCTCTCGCATCTTGCATTATGTTTAGATCCATCTGTAAACCTGCTTCATGAATATAATTGCCACCAAGAATCACTGAACAGAGATTATTCTGTATGCAAATGGCAATTGCTCACAGTCCATGTGAGAATTATCCATAAATTCACACAGCTCAGAAGAACATTTTCTTCCTCTCTAGGAGCACTCTTTTAAAATAAAAATATCCCAGATGTTTTCTTTATTATACTAAGAACCGCACAGATCATCCAAATAAATAATCAATTTCCTTTGTGGTTGTTGAAGAGAATAGGAAATACCCAGATTTGCTTTCATCTGAATTCTTGAAGAATACAAATGTCTTTTTCCCTCTTCACTCACAGTAAAATACCAAAGTGCTTATTGGTATCTTTTAAGGAAACTAAGGCCCAAGACAGACGGGCCAGAAGAGATGTGCTGGCGCCGATTCTAGGGTTTGGGAGCATGCACCAATCACATGCTCCCAAACCCTATTCCGTATGGACACCACCATAGTGGTGGCCTCCCATCAACACTGGGACTGCTGTGATGACGCAAGCGTAGCACTGTGTCCATACATTGGGGCACTGCACTTGCATCATTGATGTGCCACAGTGCAATGATGACGGTACCCACGCACGTCAAAAAGAACCATTTTTCCCCAGGTTCTTTTTGGAGCAAAGGGACCCCATGAGGTTTGGCTGCTGCGGGCTCCCATGGGAGTTAAAACAGATGGCTCCAGCCCGCCCTTTTGAGGTGGTCTGTTGAGCCCCTAAATTAACCAGAGATTTATACTAAGATAGATGTAGCTTCAAAACTCATAACAGTATTGCGTATTCAGTCCAGAGATAGTATGATTTATTGTTTTGAGGGTTCTAACAGAACTACAGAAGGCAGGGTTTGAATCCCCGTCTTCAGCCATGCAAACTCTTGGTTGACCTTCAAGAATTCACACTCTCTCAGTCTTAGGGGAAGGCAATGACATGTTTTGAATAAATCTCACCAAGAACACCTTATGACTATGCCAACTTGAAGGCACACAACAATAACAAATGGGATTATTTTTTTGTAATTCATGTACAGATTATGGAGTTCTGTAATGATACAGGTGTTACACTTTTTTCTGGTTCACACAGTCGTGGTGAGAGAAGGAAAACAAAATCTATCTGCTCTGAACAGACTTTTTCTCCAGTGTCTTATTTCTTTCACTGTACCTGTACAACTTTCCTTCTGTTACCCGAAGGAGATAATTATCCTGGTATAGTGCACTTACAGAATGCAGGCTCTGTGGTTTCCCTCTCTTTCATGCATACATGTACACACACACACACACTGCATGCTAGTTTAGGTAAGTGTTATAAGAATACATTAAATACTGGACATTTATCTTTAAGTTAAAGAAAATATATCCACTAAGGTGTGCTGCTAAAATGTGCATCAACTTCCAATTTGAGTCTGCATTGTCAAGTGAAAGCCATGTCTTCCATCATAAGTAAAAAGCTTTTATCAATCTGTCAGCTCCCTATTAGTGCCCCATCTATTATGATTTATTAATAGCAGGAACATATTGCAGGAAGGTACATAGTACTATGGAAGAGAGAATAAAATCAGCATTCTAGGTCTTTTTATGGAAACTGCCATTCTGATTATCCTGATTTTGTTTAACTATGAAAATATAAAAGACATTCAAAATTAGCTATTTTAAGTCTAAGGAAACAGACTGCAATTACTATTCTAACAGTCTAATACACACTTAGATGACAATGAGCCCTGTTGAAAAAGGCAGGACTCACTTTGCAGCAGATATGTACAAAATTGCACTATACAACTACATTCTAAAACTACCAGATGAGGGTAAACAAAATTAACCTTAATTCAGATGACCGAGGATGGTCATCTGATTGAAGTGGTCATCTGAAAAACAGACTGAGGAACTGTGATACAGCCTGGGTTGGATGGGGTAATTCTCTCTCTGAAATCTCAGACTCACAGCTTGGGTGTGCTCCCACATGCAGTTCTGGACCTTGATGTCCACATTTCAGCAGCAGCCAGGAATAAATTTGGACAATCAGGGTTGTGAAGAAGCTGTGTATATTCCTACAGAAGTCAGATCTGGCTAAGGTGACACACATCTTTTGGAAACTATTTGGAATTTTCAGTGGGTCCAAAATCTTGCAGGTAGAATGCTGACTGTGGTGAGTTGCAGGGATCATACAAATCTCTTTTGAAACTGCTTTACTACCTCAATTTTATATTTGGGTGCAATTGAAAGTGCTAGTTATGATACTATAAAGCCCCCTTATGTTTAGATCCAAACTATCTGAAAGACAACATCTCCCTACCTGAGGCTGTTTGCGCCTTAAGATACTTGAGGAAGACTTTTTTTCTCAATTCCACCACTCGTCCTATCCTGTCCAGTGAGAACACAGGAGACAGCCTTCTCAATGGCTGTTTCCAGACTATAGAATTCCCTTCTATAAAAGGCTAGTGTGTCCCACCCTCTGTTTTCCTGGAAGGGGAAGACCTTTCTATTGAAACAGGCATTTTAATTTTTTATTATCCAGTTTTTCGCTTTTTCTTGTTTCACCATTTTCAAAAGCTACCTTGGATCCCATGGTGAGAAAAAAGCAGGATATAAAACAAATAAGTAAACAGTGGTGCATTCCAGACACGCCAATAGTACGTGCTCGGCACATACTAGAGTTACGAAAGGGCGTCCTTTTGTACGTGCCGAGCATGTACAAAATGGTGGCACCCTATACATATGGGTGCCGCCATTTTGACATGCAAGACGCTTAGCGTCTGCACGTCCCCCTGCACTTGTGACATCACGAGTGCACCATTTGCGCACTTGTGCATCGCAACTGTGCCGCAAAAAGAAGCCGCTTTTTTGCGGCTTCTTTTTCCGCCGCTGGGAACCCTCCCCGTTTGGAGGCTGAGGCTTCCCTTTTTGGGCAGTCTGTAAAACACCAATCTTACTAGGGAAAAAGCCTCACTAAGCTCAGAAGCACTTACTTTCAAATAATGATGTATAGTTTACAATGCACTCTATGCATTGTTATTTCAAAAGGCAAGGTCATACATATCTGCAGCATAAAGTCTTCAGGCAAAAAGGACTTCCAGATTTTGTTTTGAGGTCAGTTTAACAGCAACCTAACCAAAACCATCCTAAATCAGATTGGTTAAAGTTTGCCAGTTTCATAACCTACATTTTACCAGCACAATCTTTCACTCTTTTTGTCTAGGAGATCATTCACTCTGAAATAGTAAAGTGAAATCCAATGTCCATTATAAAAAAACACACAAAATAGCATAAGATATTAAAACAGGACTCAAGTACATCTGGAAACGGTATCCACTGATTGGTAGAATCTCTTCCTAATCTCTGATGAGTGACTCTTCATAATTACCATTGTAGGACATGCACTCTGACTCTACTCAAAGATAATTTATGAGATGAATCCAAATGAAATTATTCATACTTTAAGTCAAGTTGAAATCACTGGGACAAGCTAGTTTAATTGAGTGGAGCTAAAGAGCCACTAACATACTTTGGATCCAATTTCATGTGGTCCTGAGTTCAGCCTTGTAACAGATACCAAGGCTAAGCCCCTGCCATAAAAATCCATATATTTAGAGAGGTAGGCTTTATTTTGACTGCGCTGATAAACTTGTGCCCAAACTTTAAGATTCACAGGATAGAAAACTTGTTCCTATCAAACAGACAGCAAAACAAACATACATCCCATTTTCTTCTGGTTAAACTTAACGTAACATGCCTCATAGGAATAAAGCATAGGAATAACCCTTTTAAAAAATATTACATTATGCAATGAAACCTACCATGGTCTAACATGGTCAGTGAAGATACAGGTTTACTCTCACAGCAACCGCTAGTCATAGTCAAAAACCCTAAAGATTAGGCCATCTCACCCCAAATACCTAGATTAAAAGGAATTTGAAATGTGGTTAAAGTTACCTTTTGATATTCCTTGATATTGACTAGGTTGAAAGAAAATATGTGATCTTTTGCTCCAACATAGAGTCTACTCCGCTCCTCATCCAAAAGGAATGTGTGGTAACTGGAACTATTGACAAGTCCATGGAAAGTGACTATATTGTTGGATTCATACATTTCTGTGGAAAGAAACACAAGATACGTCTAGTTAATAATTTAATAAACAAAGAACTTGGTCCTAGATGGACCAACAGATAACATGCACAGCTTGATGCTACTTAGGCACCTTTTCTCAGAATATTATGTTGAACTGTAAATCTTGTTTCCATATTGAAATTACTGTTTTAGATTTTTGTTTTGATTCATTTTTATGCTATTGTTTTATAGTTTATGTTTTTTTTTTTACTTCTGTTTTACAGAAGGTTTACAGTTCATAGTAAGTTCTCTTCTGTTATTCACTGGAAAAGCAGATAGTAACTATTATTATTAGATGATAATGACTGATGGTTATGAAGATGGTGGAATGATGACGGATTGGACCCGGATTCATTAGTGATGTTTTACACCTGCCTAAAATTAATAGGATGATATTCATAACTAATTCAAGTTGTACTGATGTCAATAGAACTAAAGCATAGCTAATTTAGTCCTGATCTGACACAGCCATAATAGATTAATAAATTCATGAGACAATTTTACACACAAAATAAAATGCTGAGGTCTAGCATTGTGGCTCCCTTTATTTATAGCATCTGTGTGCTTCATGCAATGAATTTACCATACCGCTAAATCCAATGTGAAAGTCAGGAAAAGACATGATGTAAACTTCTTTTCACCGTTTATAAACTGTCACCTCCCCTCGGGGGGAAATGTTCCCAACGAGGATTGCACCTCTCCTCCCCTCCTCCCCAAAGCATGAATTAAACTAGTTAGGGGTCATTCTATCAAAGGGTTTATTCAAAGTAGACATTATTCCATCAGAATTATCTAAAGCAGCCCTAGGGGGAAATGGATGGAAACAACGGAAGAAAGGTCATGGTAAGAAATTTAAAAATTGCAAGATCCAACAGCTTGATTTACCATTTGTCAGTATGAATATAATTTTAGGAATAAATGTAAACAAATGTTGGGGGTATCCTTAAAAGATACACTTTGTGTAAAACAAAACACAATGGCAGTATGCAAGATAACAAAATATATAGAATTATTTGGTGGCCTCAGTGGAGTCACTAGAGTTGGTTTTACTCAGTGCAGTGAAACGTCAACTTCCAAACTGCTTTGCTGCTGATGCCAGGCAGGACTCTCAAGGCTCTACTGCCTCACCCCATCCCTCCTCCAGAGTCCTGCATGGTGGATACTGCATGAAACTCTGAAGGCTCTGCCACCACTCCCCACTTTGGGATTCCTTCAGATTGAGAGCTCCATGTTTGCCGCCGCCCCACTTTCAGCATCCGGCATGGCACCAGTCACATGAGACTGAAGGCTCCATCACTGCTCCTCTCCAAGAATCCTTCAGACTGAGGGTTCCACCACTGTCCCTGCCCTGCCTTCAGAGTCCTGCAAGGTGGCTGCCAGGTGGGACACTGAAAGCAACACACACACCCCTACATTGTTGTGAGGGGGACAACAATGTAGCCTCCAGAAGGCCTGTTTAGGGTCCAGCACAGCTGCTGGGCAAACGGTAAAGCACCCTTTTTCACTTGCCCAGTAGACGTGCCAATCCCTTTGGGTCTACAACCCCACTGAGTGGCACTCCCCTCTGGGCACCCCTCTAATCATGCCATTGGGTATTCTATATTATACCGTTACTGAAGAACAAAAATGCACAGATATTGCTAAAACTGACTATGCATATTGCATATTTAACTCTGTTCAGTCCACGAGGTAGGTGCCAGAGTTAGGGAGGGTCACTGAGGAGGTTCTCAGCCATTGCAATATCTCCTCAGTTGGGGTTCTTAGTGTCATCACACTTTTATTATATCGTCTCCACATTTTACTTTGTGGTTGTAGATGACCACAAAAGCAAGTGTCTGCACTGCTAGCCACAGTACTCATCATTTTTCACACACACACACACACCCAGCAAGCAGGGTGGACAATTGGGTCTTCTTTAAGTGAAAAACAATTCAAATATCCAAACAAAAGAGAGAAGCACATAGAACAATAAACATATAAGTTATTCTGTTAACAATAAAAGCTTCCAGCATGGCTTCCAGAAACCCAGGTGCAACCTTGAATTTTGAGACATGTTCTTGGCTCTATTCTTTTCTATTTGGGTGATTTTTTCAAGAAGAAGAAGAAGAAGAAGCTGCCACCCTTATATGTATAAAAATATTTTGAAAACATAGTAAACAACCATTGTCCGCACTGACAAGGATATTCCAAGGACAGCTCAGAATATCCTTGCGTTGACACTGACCCATTACCCAGCCCTTTGTTTCTGCACCAGGGCATCTGCCTGCATAAGTGTCCCACTGAGCTGCCTGGTGTGTCCAGCATTACCACAGGTCACTTGCTTTTGAGGCCAGAATGAGGCACCCAGTGATGATCACATGGGTGGGGGTCTTGTTCTGGCCTCAGAGTGAGTGACTGATGATGGTGGAGGACACACTGGGCAGGATGCTGGATATCAGCCAGACTGTTCACATCAGAACTGAGGTTTAGGTTGTGTGCCACCCAAACAGAATGCCACCAGAATGGATGCAGGGAGTGGGCCTTTTGGCCCATGCAGATAAAACCATTGCCATTATCTTGTTTGTTACGAGTGGACATATTCAGTTAACAGTCTGATTCTAGAGTGTGGGTTCTCTGTATTATCAGCATGAATCTTTTTTTAGAAAAAAATCCAAACGTATTTCGGTTTCAAGAACACTAGACCAGCATCAACAACAAAAATATTCAAAGAGGCTTAGGATACGAGTTGACAGAAAAACATGTATATTGCAGGCAATTCCATTGGGGTAGTTATCTGGATGGCACGATGTGTCTCCAGTTAGGATGACCACAATAGTTCACTGAGGAAGTCTTTCACCTTGTGTCAGTGTCAAGCAGAAAGTATCCCTCTGTAAGTAAGCAGATCCTGACAGTGGTCTGGGCAAATGTGAGGTAGTGGAAACATTGTTCTCTGTATTGGTCATGTTCTCTACAAAAGGAAACCAATATCTTTCAAATGTGGGCCTGTCTTTTTCTTCTTATCTGATGCAATAGGTCACTTTCTCCATTAGAGCTAAGTTCCAAATTTTATTATACCAAATGATCTAATTAGGTTGGTCCTTCTGAGAGCCCTGGGAATTGACAATTGCTCAGTAAAGCCAACCAGTGACACTAAGCCTGAGTTCCATATTTTGTCCACTACTCCACGTCCCAATGGTATGTTGACTCTCTTTCAGATTTCACTCGTTTTTTCCTTTATAGCATAACCGTGCAATCAATTACTGTTCTAGCATCCATGAAGGGCAACTGAAGAGCACAGCAATGGCATTGGTTTAATCAATGCAAATGCAATCGTCTTCCTCCCCAATTTAATTAGTTTCAGCACATTTGTTATATAACCCTCTTTTACAGCTCTGAAGTACTAAGGGACAGCATCAAGGGACAGCTGAAATACTAAGAGAAGGACATATATTTGGACAAACAGAGATGCCCTTTCAGGATTACAAAAGAAACATTGAATGCAAGTGGAATTAATACTAATTTTCTACATGTGAAGCTGTAGACATGCTCATTTTAAGGATGGAGACATGCTGTGAGCATGACTTAGACAAACAATAACCACCTGTTTGCTTCATCATTCTCTTGATTCCTGCATGCTTTCTCCAATTATTTTACTTACAGTGATGGAAACTGTACTCTAGCATTTGTAGCAATTAGACAAGGGCTGTTTCTTGAAAAAATGGTTTAGATATCATTTCCCTCCCTGCTGCATGCTTTCAACAAACTTGTTCATTTTCTCTTAAACCTCTCTCTTTCTGTGGTCACCATACCATGGACAACATGATTATTTCAAAAACATTACAGAAGAAGAAAATGCCAAGTAAAGTTTTTGTTGGGTTGATTAACCTGCCTTTTAGCCCAGTACCTTGTTTATATGCTTAATTTTCATACTTATGCAATTACAATATACAATTAGGAGTAAATACCATTGAATTCCATAGGATTCACTGCTAGGTAGTCATATATAACATTGCACACTACATCTACAATCCTATGTGGATTTGAGGGAGAGAAATCCCTTTGAACACAATGGGACGTTTATGTGTGTGTGTGTAACATTTTTTTTACTGTATTGCAAATGCCATTAATCAAAGATAATATTTTGTTAATTTTCTAGGTATTCTACTATATAATCTCAGTAGCTTTCTACAAGTCACAGTGAATATTTAGTCTTTTTCAAATGTTGGACTACATTTTCCATCATCCCAAGAAACCACAATCAGTAACTAGGAATAATGGTAATGCAAACTGTGGAGACACAAAGATGGGAAAAGCTGGCATTAATACTAGCTGATGTTTTCCAAAGGGAAAGTTTCCAAAGATGTGCTTCAGTCATCATGTTCACGAGGGGGCCAAACATAGACAGAATAATTTATATAATCACAGAACTGTATAAGATCAAAACACCATCTGTTAAAAGCCTCTCCCACTCGCAAATCAGTACAGTCTAAAATTCACAACAGAAACAATACCACTTTGTGCCACAAACAGGGAACAGATATAGCTAAATTGTGCTTTGCCAATGCACCAATGCACCAATTTTCCCTTCTCCAGTTTCCAGGCCTTTGTTTTAGTGCTAGTCTTTCAGCTGGGCATTCTTTATTATCTGTAGGCGCTGAACTGGATTAACAAATTGTTATTTTGCCTGAAGATTAGATCTTGCTTCTGTAGGTGTAAATTAGAAATCATCACTTCTCTGGCCATTTACTTAACTCAAAGAAAAGAAGCTTTACAGGGGACTAAGAGGTTTATACTATTCTTTCTCCTCTTCCCCTCCACCACTCTTTCCATAGCCTCCAACACGTTACAGATGAAAACATTCTTATGTATTTGTAACATCCCATTTTATTTTTTAACCAATATTCATTTCCAGACACTCCTGAATCTCACAGATATTTCAAAGATTTCCCCACAATGGTTGCACACTGGCCAAAACAACTGGTCTTGAACTGGATACTGAAGCAAGGGTGTATTACACTTTCACATCGAATATTTAACTCTTTATGTTGTTGCTGGTTTTGTGTGTGTGCTTTTTAAAAATTATAACCTGACTTGATCCTATCATGGGACTCACATAAATTAAAAGCTAAACTCTGTCACTATAATAAAATGTTAAAAACAATTAAGTAAGCTACCCTATTAAAATTGCATTAATTTAAAATTAGTTTCAAAGCATAATGAGAATAAATCAGTAACCACATTAGAAAAACTTTCCTTATTGACCAGTTAATTGCCAAATGCCTGTCTAATAGTGCTGCTTAATTAGGGCCTAGTCTCAAGCATTATGATGGTAAGTGCATGCACCAGGCTGAATCTGGTGCAGTGCTGCATTATTGTGCACATGGGTCAGCTGAGTCAACACTACATTGGCACTGCTTGTCTGTGCCCCATTTTAATATTTACTGCTGCTGCTTCCTGACAGGCAGGAGCTCTGTGTAAACCCTTCTCAGTGTGCCACTGCTTCTGCTGAAATCAGAAACTTCCACTGGGACATTTGATCAACAAGAAATCCAGGCCCACAATTCTCTCATCAGAAGTGGTAGTCCATCCGGCAAGCTTTACGTGGAGCTCCTGCCTGAGAGGAAGAGGCGGTGATGCCTCCGAAAACAGGCCATCCCCTTTCCTGCATGGCTCAGCACAGGGATGGGTGATAGAATGGCTCTTGGTGTGGCTACAACTTGATAGGACTTAATCACACCTGATCCAGCTGTACTCATGGCAAAACTACTCAAGATCACTCCAGGCTTTCCAGGACACATCAGCAACTTCCTTGACTTTTCTTAGTTTAGAGCAAAGTCAGGTAAAGGGTAGAAAAAGACAGATCCTCCCTGGAAGTAGCCGCCCATTGTCAAGATTGCCAGCACCAGCCTCGGGGTGAGTACAGTATTTTTCACAAGCCCAAAATAAAAAAAAGTTATTGGAGAGTGTACTCCCTCCATCCTAGGTAAGGCTAGTTCAATTTGGCTTTCATTGTTGCTGTTGTTTTAACCTAGCATACCACTGAAAATTAAATTTCACTCATGCTATTACAACAAGAAAGAAAGAAAGAAAGAAAGAAAGAAAGAAAGAAAGAAAGAAATGGTTTGTGAGAGATTTTTGTATGCATATCCATAAAACATTACTTACTCTAAAAATAAATCTTAATAAAAATTTAATGGACTATTTAATTTCATAATAGATGAGGTCATAATTATTAAAGAAAAGCTTCATATTACATCATCTATATGTATAGAACTTAACAAATAAGTGATGAGTTGCTATTCCAAGGATGAATATAACAGAGGAAGGAGAGTGAAATTAAGATGGGGCCAGAGCAGGGCACTGGCAGTTTGTGTCTGTGCACACAGGTTTACATAATGTTACAAAGGTGCCTGCTACATCTCTTTCTCTCCTTCATCCCTCCCTGGCACATAACCACACACACAACATAGTAACTCAAGTTTCAGAGAAGGAGTCCAAAATCTAAAGACTTCTGGTATGTGTGCAACAACATTTCACTTCCCAGCCCACAAGCATACTAGAGATAGATACCAACCAACAGGGATTGTCTTTTCTCAATAAAGACTTGCATCTAAGTCTGCCTTGGTGATACTCATATGTGGAGATGCACTGGATAAAGCCTGGTACCTCTGGGTAAAATCAGGGTTGATGCCTGAGACAAAAATGGCCAGCTGCAGGGTACAATATGGCCCAGCAGCTGCCACTGATGTTTCACACTGGAATGTGATATGAAGGAAGAGTGACTGGAGAAAGAGCCAAACAGAAAACAGATTTTAGACCCCCATCCTAAGATCTGATTTTTGAGAAGGTTTAAAACATGTAACCTCTGGACAAATCCTGAAGCTAATAATTTAGGTGGGAGTTATGCTCTCTGTGCTCTGCACTACACTCTGAAGATGTAAAATTCATCTGGACAATCATCTCATCACTCATCTAATAAATACAGTGGGGGATAGGCCCTTTGCAGCTGTGCAATCCATACTGTGCAATCCTTGCTTTCATCCTACTTTATCATCACAACTGCCTGTCATATAATTACTGAAAAGAGGAGTAGAAGGAGGCAGTCACCACCATAAAGGAATCTTTCAGATTAAAAAGTTAAAATCAAAGGTTTTAAAAGATCCCTTTGCATACTGATTTTCCAGACTAATAGGGCTGGGCTTTGAAGAGGGGGAGGAGGAGGAGGAGGCATTCATACCCAAGATTATATATAAATTGTTCACTTTTAAAACCAGCAGCCACAAGTAACGAACAATTTACCACTAGTATCTGTTTAGTACTGACTTTTTTGGATTAATCGTGAGCAAAGGAATAATGAGCACTGGAATGTAGTATGCTTCATGGTTGTCACAAAAATAACAAAGCTCTAATAGAAAAAAATATATTATTGAAACATGTGAAGTATAAAGTCAAAAAATAAACGTTAGAGTTGCTATAATCCTAGTCTGCCTATAAAAATCTAACTGATAAAAATACAGTAAACAACTAGCAAGGCTTGCCAGAAATTCTTCCACAACACATGAAATTTAGATTCTTCGGAACATTCATCTACTCTTCACATCTTTTGTCATTTGAATGAAGGCATTTTGCTACTCACCTTCAATAATGTGAGCTGACCTTCGTATGTTTAAAACTTGCTCATTGTATTTACTGTATTTATATTCTGTTTTTCCACCAAGAAGCTCAAGGAAGCACACATTAGGAACATGAATTTATTTTCAAAATTTCTCATCTTCCTCAGGAGAGGCATGCATGATTCCAGCCTTGTGAGAGTTCTCACCTCCAGTGAAAGAACAAGACTAAAGCAACTTTGCTTTTTTAAAATCAAGGTTTCTATAATTTGTACAGAAATGTTTCTGTGCAAAACAAGTGTCTTCTTTCTTTATGAAGCAAAGCATACACACACACACACACACACACACACACACACACAAATACAGCCAGTATAGAAGTGTTGGCTGTTTGATCAAGAAGATATAAAAAACAATCCATCCAATGCTTTGAAAATCCTTCCAAGACACCAGCTATTGCACAGATCAAAGCAGCAGATGTTTAGAATGCAACTGGCACAGTGTATGAAATTTGTCCCACCAATGGCACTACCTTTCCATGTTAAGTGGGATTGTGCACTCCTGTAAGGCAGGAATCTATGCTGATGGCAGTAGTGTCAGACAGGCTTTTGACGAGGAGTCAGACTAAGGAGATTATCACTTGAGGGCTATTTACACTTTAATAGCATTCTAACATTATTTAGCAAGAATTATACAGTGCCAAAATTACAACACTTATTTTCACACAGTGTCACAATAACAGGGCATTAATGAAAAGTAAAATAACACTTTTACATTCTGCACGTTGAAAGAAGGGGTTATGATTGGCAAGAAAAAAACAGGTAATCTCTTGCCATTAAGAAACTCTTCTGTGACTCACAAGTGTGACACAGGAAGTTATTCTGCTAAATGGCACACTGGGGGACTGGGGGGTTCAATTTATTTTCAGATGGTATAATGATGGATTCTCAATGGCACTATTGAAATGTGATTGCTTTTTACACATTCATGATACTGCTAATGAAGTGCTATTGGCAAGCCATTAACACATTTTTGTTATTAATGAGAAATTGCACTTACACAATACTTCGATTTATGGACAAGTTTGCAATTTGGGAGTACTCCTGGACTTGTCGCTACCATTGTCATCTCAAGTGGATGCGACGGCCAGGAGTGCTTGGTACCAACTTTGGTTGATATGCCAACTGTGCCCCTGGATGCAGTGGTACATGCACTGATAATCTTTCATCTTGATTTCTGCAATGTGCTCTACATGGGGCTACCCTTGTACCAAGTTCAGAAGCTTCAACCGGTTCAAAATGCAGCAGCCAGATTCGTCACCGGTTCGTCCAGGTTTGACCATATAAAACCTATCCTAAAATCTCTTCACTGGCTGCCGATTAGCTTCTAATGCAAGGTGTTGGTTATTACCTTTAAAGCACTGCATGGCTTGGGCCCGAGCTACTTGTGGGAATGCCTCTCCCTACACAATCCACCCCACACTCTCAGAATAACTGGGAAGAATGTGTTAGAAGATCAATCAACTAGGCTCATATCAACTTCCCAGAGAGCCTTCACAGCAGCTGCTCCAAAATTGTGGAAAGGTCTTCCGGAAGAGATCTGTCTTGTTACCTCCTTGGAGGCATTTAAGAAGGAACTTAAGACAGATCTCTTCCGGTGAGCTTACCCTCCTGACCTTATGTAAGAGACACCTTCAGACCATTTTATGAATTTACTGCATTACCACTTGACGATGAGTTAGCTTTTAAGATTAACTGTATTTTATTGATTTTTTGTATTTTATTATTGATGTATGTGTTTTAGCAGACTGTAATCTGGCCTCTATCCATCTGGGAGAGGTGGGAAAATATAATAATAATAATAATAATAATAATAATAATAATAATAATAATGTATGGTATGTGCACGACATTGTGTGAAAATCTTTCTGTGGTCATGCAGACATGACGAGATCATAGCTCTTTTCTCCCATTTCTTATCCCCCTGTGATAATCTTCCAAATGTACCAAACAGCTACCAGGTAGCAGCAGTAGTGGGCGAGACATTGGTGGAAGATATTTCAGAGATGGCAGAAGTGGCACCATATCTAACTCTTGTTAGTACTGCACAAGAGGCTGCACGAAAAACGCCTTCTGAAAGTATTTTACAACAAAAAGCTTATGACAAGACAATCTAAATTGAAATAAGAAATAGATATTCCCTGATCAGATAACACTCAATGAGCTACTTGGGTACAGTAGAGGACAACTATGAGTAGCACTTTGGCTACTGCCGTGACTGGACTTAAGCCAAAAGAATGTTTAGCTGTTGATGTGCTCAAAGGTGGAGGAAAATCCAAAACTGCACAACACATATTATGAGAAGCATGAATCTGAGGAACCTAGATGTAGCAAAACAAGAAATGGGATGTACTGTATAGGCATTGCAGTACTTGGAGTGAGAGAACTAAAGTATTCTTATTCTTTTCCTCCATATACTTGCTCCAGTGTATGGCAAACTCCAGCATAGAGTTTGCCATAGGCCAAATGAAATGCTCTTTCTTGCTTTCTTTTCCATAATTTGTTGAGCTAAAGTGACAACTAGAGAGTGAGGAAGAAGAATTTAACCGGGTGGTACATTGCTTTGAACAGTTCAGATATAGGAATAGACAGATATTTGGAAATATTGTCAAGTCACTGCATATTCTTGTTGGTTTGAACAGTGTCACTGTTTCAAGAAAGAAAAAAGTTGCACCTGCCTGAAAATCTATTTAAACAACCCAAGCTCAAGTGGACTTGAAGTGAACCAGAATATTTTTATTTATGCTGTGCTGTCTTCTTAATATGACACACTGTGTATTATACAAGTGTAAAGGTCCCAAGGATTACCACATTAATGTATTTTTACAAATATTTCACAGATGATCTAAGCAGACATGATGGCACCAGTCATGTTTGTTTATTCACATGCCTGCTCTATTCATGTGTATAGAGCAGGACTACAGGCTAGTTTTAACATCAAGCAGGGTGCACAGATGAGAAGAATCTTCCATCCTCATCTCTCATGTTCTATTTGCTCTCTGCAGGCAATACAAAAACATGTAGTCTCTACAGATGAGGATGAGAAGTGGAAGCAAGCACAACAGTGCCATTCTCCCTGCCAATATTGTCATCAACCACCATGTGTAGAGGGCATATCCCCTTAGTATGATCCTTCTTTGTTTAGGAAGACTTTTGGTGATTGAAGACCCTGATTTTCCAGTGTCATAGTCACAGCCACCAGCTTTCAGTCTCTATCCACCCAAATCCATGCAGGGTCAGTGAACAGAAGTAACCAGGGGTAGAACTGGAATCTCATGTACAATCATTGTACATGTAGAATTTCTTGATTTTTCATGAGTAAGTTCTATGTACTTTTGACTCTACATATACACTGGCACTGGGAGCAACATGAACTTTCAACATGCAAATGACATACGCTGGTCATGGGCACCAAGGGGGCTAACTATTTCAAATTTTATTTTTTGTGGGGGTTTTGGGCTATGTGGCCATGTTCTATAAGATTATATTCCTATTTCAAATTTTCCTTTTAATTAAACATCGCCCCACCGCAGCTGGTCCAATACATTTTGCTATCTGAGGCAAAGGGCAAGATGATGACCATTCATTCCATGTACAGAACCCCACATTCAACCTTACTCAATATTGGCAATGCTGGTATTCCACCCACACCTTCAGGCAACATGTCATTTAAGTATTGTAGGACACATATCCCTAATTTTAGCAGGGATACAGTTCTTTGCTAATTTCATTTGCAAAGGAAGCAGTGAGCAATTGTAGCAATTTTATTCCTGCTGCAAGAAAGTCATTGAAAATTTTGCAACTTGCCTCACTTGCCTCGAAGACAATTTCTTTGTCCAAAAGGTGGAAGAGGCAACAAAGGGATCAGCTATTTTGGATCTGATCCTAACCAACAGGGATGACCTAGTTAATGGAGTGCAAGTGGTGGAATCCTTATGTGGGAGTGATCATGTTCTCCTGGAGTTTGAAAAGAAGCCAGGCATAGTCAGACACACATTCTAGACTTTAGGAAAGCTGATTTTAGTAAACTTAGAGAAATACTGGGGGTGATCCCATGGTCGGGAATACTAAAAGAGAAGGAAGTTCAAGATGGATGGGAGTTTCTCAAAGGGGAGATACTGAAGGCACAATTTCAAGCAGTTCCAATGAGGAAGAAAAATGGGAGCTGTCTCAAGAAACCAGGATGGATGACTAAGGAACTTTCAATTGAGCTAAGTTTTAAACAGAACATGTAAAAGAAATGGAAAAATGGGGAAATCACCAAAGAGGAATTAAACAAATATCGAGCACATGTAATAGTAAAGTCAGAAAAGCTAAAGCACAGAATGAACTCAGGCTTGCTAGAGAGGTTAAGAACAACAAAAAGGGCTTTTTTGGGGATATGTCTGCAGCAAAAGGAAGAATAAGGAAATGGTAGGGCCACTGCATGGAGAAGATAGCAAAATGCTAACAGAAGACAGAGAAAAGGCAGAACTACTCAACACATTCTTTGCCTCAGTCTTCTCAAAAAAGGAAAAGGGTGCTCAACCTGAGGGAAATGGAGCAGAGGACAGAATAGGCAAATTTCAGCACATAATAATTAAAGAGATAGTACAGGAATATCTGGTTAATCTAAACAAATACAAATCTCCAGGACCAGACGAACTGCATCCAAGGGTATTAAAAGAACTGGCAAATGTAATATCGGAGCCATTGGCAATAATCTTTGAGAACTCCTGGAGAACAGAAGAAGTCCCAGCAGACCGGAGGAGGGCAAACGTTATCCCCATCTTCAAAAGGGGGGAAAAAAGGGGATCCCAACAATTATCATCCAGTTAGTCTGACATCGATACCAGGAAAGATTCTAGAGCAGGTCTGTGAACATCTAGAAGGCAATTCAATAATCACAAAATGTCAACATGGGTTTCAGAGAAACAAGTCATGCCAGAGTAATCTTATTTCTTTGTTTGATAACATTACCAACTTGCTAGATGAAGGGAATGCTGTGGATATAGTATATCTTGATTTCAGTAAGGCCTTTGACAAGGTTTCCCATGATATTCTTGCAAACAAGCTAGTGAAATGTGGGCTAGACAACGTAACTGTTACATGGATTTGTAATTGGTTGACTGGCCAAAACCAAAGGTTGCTCAACAATGGCTCCTTTTCATCCAGGAGAGAAGTGACCAGTGGGGTCCCACAGGGGTCCGTTCTGGGCCCAGTGCTATTCAACATCTTTATCAATGACTTGGAGGACAAAATTGGGGTATACTTATCAAATTTGCAGATGACACCAAATTAGGAGGAGTAGCAAATACTCCTGAGGACAGGATCAAAATTCAGAATGACCTTAATAGATTAGAAAGCTAACAAAATGAATTTCAACATGGAGAAATGTAAGGTACTACACTTAGGGCGGAAAAATGAAATGAACAGATATAGGATGAGGCTTAATGAAACGACGTGTGAAAGGGATCTGGGAGTCCAAGTAGACCACAAACTGAACATGAGTCAACAGTGCGATGCGGCAGCTAACAAGGCCAATGCGATTTTAGGCTTCATCAATAAAAGTATAGTGTCTAGATCAAGGGAAGTAATAGTGCCACTGTATTCTGCTTTGGTCAGGCACCACCTGGAATACTGTGTTCAGTTGTGGGCACCACAATTCAAAAAGGACATTGAGAAACTGGAGCGTGTCTAAAGGAGGGCGACCAAAATGGTGAAGGGTCTAGAAACCATGTCCTGTGAGGAATGACTTAGGGAGCTGGGGATGTTTAGCCTGGAGAAGAGAAGGTTAAGGGGTGATATGATAGCCCTGTTTAAATACTTGAAGGGATGTCATGTTGAGGAGAGAGCAAGCTTGTTTTCTGCTGCTCCAGAGAACAGGACCCAGAACAATGGATGCAAGCTACAAGAGAAGAGATTCCACCTCAACATTAGTGGGAACTTCCTGACAGTAAGGGCTGTTCAACAGTGGAACAAACTCCCTCAGAATGTAGTGGAGTCTCCTTCCTTAGAGGTTTTAAACAGAGGCTGGAGGGCCATCTGTCGGGGATGCTTTGATTTAGATTTCCTGCATGGCAGGGGGTTGGGCTGGATGGCCCTTTCAGTCTCTTCCAACTCTATGATTCTGTGATTCTAATTTCAAAAGACTACTCAGAGTTGAGGACTTTTTCTGTATAAAAAATTGCACTTTTTGTGTTGGAAACAGCATTTTCTGTAAAGAAAATATTTCTGCACAAAAACAGTCTGTTCCCTGAGCAGAAAAATGCTTTTCCATGCAAAACAATTTGCAAATTTTGTGCAGAATAAGTCCATCAGTTATTCATAAGTCCAGGATTCTCTTCATCAGGGTTTCTTGACAACTGACAAACACATTTTAACTCCCCCCCCAATTATTAATTAATATTCCTTCCTTTCTTGATCCTCACTCTAAGAGAAAAGGAAAAGTCATAGGGCTCAAAAGAGGCAGCTGGGGAAAGGGCTCTACTTCTTCTTCAGGGGTTTGCTTTACTGTTTCTATAAGCCCATGTGTTGATTAGTTTTTGTTTGTTGTTGTTGATGTTGTGAAATAGTAAAGCAACTATTGTAACAATATTTTCAAATAAGCAGCAACAGCAGAAAACAGCAGAAAACTCATCCAAATAATAACCATTCCCTTTGCCATGGCACGCACTTTTAGTACCAACCATCAGATATTCTACTTTTCCCAACTCTGCCACCTCTCTATTGCACCTCTTATTCCAAAGAGCAATTAATACCATGCCTTTTTATAGCCTTTCTGAGGCAACTAAAAGCCATTCTGCTTATATTTGAATGCACCAAATGCTTTGATGATGCCACCACAAACATTAATTGATCATTAATGTGACTCAGAGGATTGTTACAACTCTTAATATATAAACTTACTAGCAAGTTACAACAAGGAAAAAGAGCTACTGTAACCCTAAAGCCAAATTAAGTTTTACATTTAATGAGAGTGATTTTTTTTTAAAAAAATGAGTACATTAAAATGTATTTGGGGACTGTGGCAATGACTTTTTATTATCATTTAGCTAATATGAGTAATATACATCTTTCTGGAATCTCAATCATACACTCAGAGCAGAATTCTCTCCCCCCCCATGGTGATTTGTTTCTAATATATATATATATATATATATATATATATATATATATATATATATGAGAGAGAGAGGACCTGGATGAAATACACATGCTCAACACTCTGTAAGAGTCATTTCCCAAGTCCATCCAGTGACAGCGGCCACCACTCATCTTACATGTAGGTAAATCACTGTCCTCAGTAAACCAGCTGGTTTAGATGGCTCACATCCAGGTTCTCTCCCCAGAGTATATGGCTGTGACTTCATACTTCCCCTTTCAAGACCTTGCTATCAGCGCCATTTCCTAGGTTACAGTCTGGTTCAACAATACCCACTCTGCTCTCTGATCACATATCCAGCACTTTGAGAAAGTGTCCCTTTTAATTATATTGAAGGCCAGCTGAGATTTACATCTTCCAGGTCATCCAGTGGCGTCTGTATATTCTTGGTTATAGCAAGAGAGAATTTGGATGAATGTCAGGGCTGGAAAGACTGAAAGCACAGCAGAGTCTAGAGGAGCCCTTTGCAAAGCGGTCTGCTCTGCTCTGTTAATACACTTGACTTGCAGTTCACAAAAGAACTGTATTGTTCTGGGGCTTTTTTCCACAATCACAGACCTCCCTTGAACAGAATAAGATGCCAAGCTTCAAGCACTGAGCCCCAACTTGATTCTTTGTTAAGAAAAATTTGGCACACCAAGATACCACAAAAAATCAATGATGCGACAGGGTGCAAAATTCAAACCAGAGATCATGGACAGTTAAGCCTGTGGGCTTAGGGAGACTATCTTCTACATACGGTTTAACCACAAACTTCCTGCATCATGCACATTATGGCTCTTAAAGAAGTTCAAGCTGGAATATTTTCCTTTCTTTTTTGAGTCTGTAAATGATCAACATTTATTATTTCTTTTTCCCAAATAATTTCCCCCCTGTATTTTAACCAAAATGTTTCGCCAACACAGCTGACAATAATAAAATTCAGATTAAAAACAAAATCTTGATTAAAAGACCAATGAATTAAAACATAACAGGATAGATTCAGCAGGCCACCTACACACAGAAACAATCATCAGACTATATGCACATCAAATGCTGGTTGCAACCTGAGGGGAACAAATTGCCCCATATTCTTTTACACACAGTGAAAGCCAAAACATATGAGGAGCAAATTTATGTGATGTTTCTATTCCTTGATTGCACCTCTTCAGATTATGAAAAGGAAGAGCAGTCAATGTATGGTTTCTTTTCTTTCTTTTTCTTTAAAATAAAAGCCACATACATCTCTCCCCAAAAAGAACCAACATGTTCTAGCTTAGCCTTCTTCTTGTTATGATAGCATTTTCACCTTTTTGCATCCTGGAATTTTTTTTTAATAACTGACATTATTCCTCTCTGTTTATGCAGTTAAAAGTGGTAAAGTCCACAAATAATTCTCCTTAACTATTTAACATGTAAGGATGAATAATTATGTCAGGTTTTTTCCTACTGCAGTAGATTAATTTTCTTCCATACTATTCCCTCTGTATTTGAACATTCTGAAGTTTGGCAAAATAATTATTTTGTGATGAATCACATGTGGGGGTTTTGTATCCAAAACCTGTTTCCTGCAAAGAAATATCTGGGGTGGAACAGATGGATGTTTTGAAGGTGGGGCATTTAGATAATCCATGCCTCTAGAGCGGGCAGAAACTCAACTGAAGACATACTCCTGGGCTAAAATCTGGAGCAAACAGAATTCTTGAGTCCCAGTTCTGGGAAAAGAGTGCGATACAAATAAATATAACAACAACAACAACAACAACAACCTAGGATAGTTCAGCTCAGCACAAAGATGGGCATCTTCACATCTGCATATAAATGCCCTGACATAAGTGTGGGGCTGTGGCAAAGCAAAAGTGTGACAACTCCAATGGATGTAATTATAATATACACAAACCATATAGTTCAACAGGGAGGCATAGGGTGAAGGAGGGTGAAGGGGATATGTGGGAGTGGCTCCATGATTGTGCTTTGCCAATGTATCACTTGCACACCAATGCACAGATGACCTGTACAGACAGAGCATCACAGGTGCAACTGTGTGACCAATCAAAGGTGCAGCTGTCCAATGGCATGTCATCTAAATAGGCAGTGGGAGGTAGCTGGGGGTTGCCAGTGGTGTGTTTGTGCAACAGTGAGCATGTATGGTGGGGAGGCAACAAAAGAAATTGCCCAATATAATTTTGCCAGTGTATCATTTGCACATCAACCAGGCTGTGTTCATTTGGTCAGGCATTCGCATTTGCATTCAGCCTATCTTGGGAGTGGGCTATGTGGGCAGCAGGGTTTCAACCTGCTTTGTGAAAAATCAAAATAAAGCCACGTTTTCCTGCCCATCTGCTCCAGCCTACTGTCTCCTGCACCAGAAAACATGTTTTTCTCTACAAAATAATTCCTTCACATGTGTTCCTGCATGGCAGGGGATTAGATTGGATGACCCTTGTGGTCTCCTCCAGCTCTATGATTTCAGGACATTCATGTATCAAGACAAAATTGTGCAAAATTCTTGCTTATCTGTTATTCTTCCTGACAGGGTTCCCAATTTTTGAACAAATAATTATGAATTTCCATTCCGTTCCCACTATATAACATTGATATGATAATCATATTATTTGGCCTTTAGGCAATAGCAAGGCTGCCATACCTCTAAAACCACTGAATAAAAGACTGTAAGTTTCAACCTATTTGTTCAGAAGTACATGCTGAACTGTTACCAGCCTAGTCTTAGGCCATGTTCACATGGGCCAAATATTACATGCTCTCCGAGTCCTCATGGCAGGTAGTTCTGATTATGCAGGATCCAATACCTGGTTCTGATTCAAACTGTCATGATGATATCCAGCAAGTTCAGCACTGAGCCCATGGTATACCCCCTTAAGCTGAATTTTTTAAAAAGTCATCTTTGGCTCCAGATCATCCCAGAAGGCCCACAGCCCTCTGCATAGACTGTGAGTGGGTGTTACAACACATCCCACTAGACTGCCCACCACTGCCACTATCCCAGTGGATGGTGAAAAAGTGCCTAGCTATTTGATTGAGAAAAAATGCCTAGCTATTTGAGTGAGACTGGGTACTTCATCTTTGGCCTCAGGAAGAGTGGCTCACAGCAGTGGTGGGATGCACATGTGAACCGCTACCCACTGTTGCTCTGGAGTGCTAGATAACATGGGAGAGGGCACATCAGGGAAGCTTTAGGGCCAGAATACTCTGGGCTGCTCCTAGGGTATTCTGACCCATTCAGACACCACCTTAGACTGCAATCTTGATTAGTTAAAGTTACGTTAAACCCAAACCTCTCCCAACCTAAGGAAGTTTGAAGCAGCCCTGTATTCACATTGAGGGATATGCACACACACCAGCTGTTCATCACACATACATTGGGAATTAGTTTAGGAAAAATGTCTTTTTTTAATTTGTTGACATAGATTAAACACTTTCATTTGTACTTCAATTGGCAAGGTTGGCGTATCCATCTCCTATTTTTTCCCCAGATGCAATTGTAAATGTTTTGTGTAGCCATCACCTGTTTTTTGTCCAGATATAATAGTACAGGGACTTCTTGAGAAATGTTCTCTGGCTAAGAAAGGAGCAGTGCACTCCACACAAAGACAGGGACACCCTGGATCTCAAGGGAAGATACATTTCTGTTGCTAATGGAGTTGACATTTTATTACCTGTCATTTACTGCCCTTTTGAACCTATCCTTAAAAGTATAATTTTCATTTTACTAGTTGTTTTATGTCACAACTATTACCATTACATTCAGTGATATATGGGAATTACAATTTATGAGTAACATCTGTACAAGAAATATTACTGAGGATTCCTGCATAGCAGGGGGTTGGACTGGATGGCCCTTGTGGTCTCTTAAAACTCTATGTTTCTATGATTCTGTATGGAGTGGTATGGTATGAGAGGAGGTCAATGAGGGCATGACACCATGAGTTATCTCACTGGATAATGCCAACACTAGTGATGCCACTGCTTGTCCCTACAAATGAGGGATCTCCAAGAGCCCTGTTCATATCTTGCATGAACAGGTAAATTAGATGAATCCATTTTTAAAAATCCAAACAAACCCAAACAGAGACAGTTTCTTAAATATCCCTAGCTGTCATTGTCACGTTGTGTGAAATACCTCTTCTTTCTAACTACTGTACTATCAAGAGAGACTGGTTTGCTTAAGTAAGTTGAAAGGAAATAATTGTTTTTAGTCCTTGAGCAGCTTCACATGTTATGTAGAAGTGCTAAACACGACACATAAATTAACCAAATACTTTTTCTACACTTCCAAGGCAACATTTTCAGATTTACCCACAAGGGAGACATAGATTCTTCCTTTTCCAGACAATCCTGAAAGGGTGAGAACTGTGCCTTAGCTGGGCATTTTGGTTCAGTGCTTCTACAAAGCACACAGCACCATTTTTAAGTGGTTCCCCACTGGCTGGTTCCCCACTGACTGGCCACTTTATTTGATGGTGCCATAAAATGGTAGTCAAACTTCTCAGTTGACCACTTTACTGTCTTGGAAAATGTTTTGGCTTGATGGATTTTGATTACAGATTTATCAAGGGAATTGTATGTCAGTCTTTTGATTTTTAATGGCTGTTTAGTTTAATCTATGTTTCCACCGCACAACAGAAAAAAAAAATGAAAGGATAATGTTTTTGAAGTTTCCCTAGAAATTCAGCCAAAGGTTTCCACCTGCTGGGATAATTACCTTTTGGATTTTCCAGACAGAGTTCAAATTTAAAACTCCCATTGGTGGAAAAGTAACCTTTGGAAAATTCTCTTCCCTTTATGAAAATGGAAAATAGTTTTTAAAAACCAATGAACCAAAGCTTATTAAAAGAAAGTACAAAGACATTACTTAATATCAGAAATGGTCAGTGTTATAATCACGTCTACAAGAATGCACTGGGAATTGATGTCTAATCAATCATCTTAATTTACAGCTGTTTGGAT
>NC_056526.1:108249260-108363446 GCF_019175285.1 Sceloporus undulatus
TATATATATATATATATATATATATATATATATATATATATATATATATATCCAACATTCATTTGCTATATTAAAAGACTTACTTCTGCAAGAAATCCAGCTTTTTCTCAGTAAGTGTACCCGTATTGGTTGCTCATTAGTAAACTTGTGTGGGTCTTAACCCTAAACCTCATATCTTAACCCTAAACCCCATTGTATGAATCCTATTTTCAAATCATTTGTTTAATTTATTCAAGTGGTATAAAGGATGTTATGTAAAACAGAATATGTTAAGATGTTACATAGGTACTATAATTAATGTTGAACATCAGTCTCTTTCTTTCTTTCTTTCTTTCTTTCTTTCTTTCTTAATGTATCATAAGAGCTAACATTTCTAGCATAATTTATAAGCAGGAGCAATAAGAATTTAAAAGCATCAGACATTGGTTTAAATCTAACATGCCACTAGTTGGAAGTGTTCAATCAGGAGTGCCAGTTATCCAAATATATTTTTGAAATACTAGCCTTACATTGATTACATAATATGGCAGAGTTGTAGTGAGATTTCTTCCTCTTGTGACTCTTATTCAATAGAACCCATCCTGTGATTCCTATTGAATTTTTACACCTCAGAGAAAATGGCATTGGTGTACTAAGAAACAAGGTCATGCCAGCTTCGAGTTGAAGAAAGTTGTATGAACATTTCAGTTCCATGTGAATATAATGATTAATAACTGTATTTTAGGGAACTGAAAGTTTAGAATTACACGGAAATCACTAAAACTGAACTGCAACAGAATGATAGCCATAAAAATACTGATGTCATTTGTTCAAGGCAACAGAGGGCACCTCAAAACCTATGCCTTCTAGCATTTTTGGAAATAGAAGAGATGATGCCAGGATTCAGATGGTCACATGCACTACTAATACTCTAGACACTAGAGATAATCTTTCCTGAGTTCTATGTTACACCATTCAGAGTTTTTATAATCTCTTAAGGAAGTGATCCTCAGAATCTTGGCTATAAGCAAAGCTTGAAGGACTTTTCTTCTGCCTGTTACCTTACTGATAGCTTTATTTCCCTCAGTACTTTCGCTAGGGCCTTTTGGTCAAATTTATTTTGCCTCAGGTACCAATCTGTAGCCACACGCATCACTCCAGCAGATGGTCTCTGGCCAGATCTCCAAACTGTTAGCCTCCTGATGCTGTAAAGTGTTGTCTGGTCAGCTTCTGGAAAGCTATGATTTTCCTTTTCTGACTTCTGGTTTTCACTGTTTTGGTTCTCTTGTCTTCTCACTCTGGTCTTTCATTCTACCCTTTGCTATATATTTTCTCCCACAACTCATTTTTACTGCTTGACTTTCTCAGCTGCTTCCTTCTCTTTTCCTTGTGGCCCACATTCCTTTATGGAATCTAGCTGCTTCCCATTCCTTTCCACTCTAGCACTATGTCTTTCGGCCTCCACCATTTTTACTTCATCCTTTCTATCTTTTTCAACTTCTCCATCTGTGCTCTATCTGAGGTTCATATAAAAATAGTGGCACTGATTCTACCCCTCCAACTTTCTTGGCCATGCCTACTACTCAATCTGACAATGAGGCTGCACCTACATTACAGAATTAATTCAGTTTGAAATTGCTTTAACTGTCATGATGCAATGCTATGGAATTCTGGGATTTGTTGTTTTTGAGATGTTTAGCCTTCTGTATCAGAGACATCTGGTGCCACAACAAACCACAGCTTCCAAGATTCCATAGGATGGAGCAATGACAGTTAAAATGATGACAAACTGCATTATTTCTGCAATGTGGCAGCAGCCTGAGTCAGCTAACTGATTTCTGGCCCTCATAAATGACATTATCACAGTCAGTGAACCATACAAAGCAGCCTTCATTGTAAGGAGGCCAGGAAGTAGAGCTGTCCAGAAGAAGCAACTGGAGCAAATTGCTCTAGCTCTTCCTCCTACAGCCTTTCCATTCATTCTGCGTGCACACATGTGTACAGATATATATATGCAGAGAGAGAGAGAGAGAGAGAGAGAATGAGAGAGAGAGATTACAACCCCCAACATCCCATGAGCGTTGAATTCTCTTGGCAACCCTAAGTGAAGTTAGTAGGATTGGCAGGTCAGGACCATCCCAGCTTCTGAAATCTCACAGCCAAATCTGATATCTAGGGATGATCCCTTCATATCCCAAACAGCAAGCCGTGGTGATAAGAGTGATATCACAAGGAACAAACCATGGTGATGCCATTAAGCATAACACACTGAATATAAAACATGGATGCACCAAGTGTGCCATTCCAGTTAAAAACACTGAGGGCCTGTACAGACTGGCACTTTGTGCCAGCCTGGGCTTGAACTAGGGTTGCCCAAGGGTTGAGTTTTTACATACTTCAAGCCCTTCTCATAGCATCCAGACACCATCTTGGCATGCACCCAACCAGATGGGGCACACGATGATGGCATTGTTCGTGCGCAGTGTTCAGATGGCACAGTGCATGATGGGCATCATAAGGGCATGCTGCGCCCCTTATGGTGCCCCTGTAGCACTGGGAATTCTATGCTGAGGTGTTTTCTTTTCTTTTCTTTAGCTCTACTCTAGTCTGTGCAAAACAAACAGCAGATGGTACATGAGAAGAATAAAGAAGACAGGCTTGTCTTTATCCAAAGATAATCCCAGAGGTTTTCCTACTCCCATGCAGGTCAGATCTTTAAAGTATTATACAAAAAGTAACATACTGCTTATTTCTCATCTGTTTTACAGAGAAGGAAAAAGCTCATTAAATGTTACTTATTTTGCAATATGTGCCACTATCAAAACACTAAAAGAAATGTTTCCCATTGTTACTGAAAAAGTTACACTTTAGCAGTAATAGATATGCCACTAGCTCTCACTGTCTTTTGCAGTACCCAGATAATGTTGTTGTGGTACCTAGAGAAAATTAAGTTCTCTCTCTCTCTCTCAATGTATCTACATATCTATACAGTATCTATCAAAAATTGTGATGTATGGATGGATATGTGATCTATCTATCTATCTATCTATCTATCCATCCAGTTATATCAATATAATGTAATGCTGCCCATTCTCTTAGCCATGGTAAACTGGGGATACTCACCAACACACACACAGTTTCTCTGATCTTCTCCACCATTTATGTGAAAATACATCTCACATCCTAAACACAGGGCAGCAGCATATACCCCAAGTTTCGCAAGGCACAGGCAGGTCCAATCCACATATCGCATGGGTAGAAATTTACAAACTGTGGTTTGAGATCCAGCCAATTTGCATTTTAATAATTTTAATAGAAGGAATGGAAAAATAAGATATGAATCACTCCTCATAACTGTAATGTTGGAAAGACTCGGGGAAATAAGCTGAATCCTAACAAAACTGCAATTAGAACAGAGCCCAAATTTCTCAAAATACATTCTTCTGGAAAAAAGAGTTCTGTTTCCCCCCCCCCCCCCTATAGAACAGTGTGCCAAAAATAAATAAATACATCAAAATCACTCATAATGGTTACCTCCATATCTTCTCAAAGGCATATTGACCAACATTTCATGTATGAAAACACAGGCTCATGTGGTCAGGAAACACCAGAGTTTAGTTAAGATGCCAGAAGTTAATGATCTAAGCAACACGAGTTAAGATAGCGTGCAGCAGTTGCTTTTGTCTGATCCTAATGGGAAAGGCCAGATTCCTCTCCTGAGTGTCCTTTCCTCTGCCTGCACTCAGTTAACTGAGTGGAAAGCAGTATTGCTCTTTGAACTCCGATTACAAGTGTTGAAGTAAACTATAACTGGCAGGGGGGAAGTAAAAGGGGGAGAGAAAAACCGATATACTTTAAAAGCAGACAGAAAAGAGAATTAATTAGGCCTCTGCCAAATCAGGAGAATATGCAAAAATACCTCTTATAGCACACCCCAACAGTGGAACTCCCTCCCAAAGGAAACCAGGCCAGTTCCATCCCTGTTGAATTTTAGGTGAACAGCTAAGATAGTACTTTTTCAGATGGCTTTGGTCTTTGGAATTGCTTGGGCTGTTTTAAATTATTTTGTAGTATTTGTAATTTGTGTAATTTTTCTTTCAAATCTGGGTATTTTTAAAATTGTTTCTATTTTACATCACCTGTGAAGCTGGGGAATTGAGATGCATAAATAAATAAGGCATTGTGGAAGATGTAAAATGGGAAATCTGGGTCAAAACACCCCTTTCAGCACTGTGTAGAGGCAGCAGCAACCACTCGTCATGACTCTGATCTGGTAGATTGCTGTTCTAAAAAGAACTGGCAAAATGCCGCTCTTTTTTAGAGTGGCAGAAAGTCAGTTTTGCTGCTGCTGCAGCTTTTCACCAAATCTTTGGTGCAGCACATCTAAATGTTGCACCACAGAAATAGTGTGAGGCTGCCTGCCATGTGGTCAGGTGTGCTGTGTGACACCAGCATCAGGGAGGAGTTGGGGTGGCCAGCATGTGGTCACCACGCCCCCACTCTCACCTGATGCCAGCGTTTAATGCCAGCCTTTTTAGTCCCTCAGACTGCTAATGCAATTGCTACCTAAAATAGCAAAACCTAAAAAAAAAAAAAAAAATTTGGAAACAAGTTGTGTTACACCCCATCCCACTCTCATCTTAACTTTACAATTTTGTACCTGTGCTGAAATAACTGTTGTCTGAATATTTTACTCCATCACAACATCTGAAAAAATGGACTGGAATCCATGAAAATTCATGTTACTGAGGAAGTACACCAAAGCTGTATCCGCACTGCAGAAATAATCTGGTTTGACACCACTTTAATCTCCATCAGTGACGTAGCCGGGGGGGGGTCCGTGGGGTCCAGACCCCCCTTCCATTAATTAATGTTAAAAATATGGCACTTAGTCTGGACTCCCCCTTCCCAAAATCTTGGCTACGTCCCTGCCTCCATGGCTCAATGCTATGGAATTCTGGGGATTGTAGTTTGTTAATGCACCAGAGCTTTGCTGTCAAACCAGATTATTTCTGCAGTGTGAATGCAGCCCAAGTCTACCAAACCTAATGCTACAGCTTCTTTTGCACAGTTAGTCTCAAAGATGCTACAACATTGCTTTGGTATGCAAGCTCCTTTCCAGTTCCCTTGCAAGCACAGCTATGTTTTTGGGAACCAGTGCAAATGCTGCACTCTGAGAAGTGGCTGGATAATTTTTTTTCCTCCCCAGCAAAAAATTAATGAAATTATCCCCTCAGTTTCCTTACCAATAAAATAAAAGAGATAATTTCAAGAAGCCAATTATGCACCTTTTCGGGACTTCTTTTTGAGCCATGTGCAGGCCAAGGTGTGTGGTTGGCATGGCCTGCTTCCAGGGCAGAAAGGGACGGCATCTCATTGCCCCTTTCTGCCAATCTGTCAAGCCCCACACTCTCACAAACACACAAAAATTCCAACTCAGTCCACCAGTTACAGCAATCAAGAAGACATTAAAGTACTTAGCAACAAAGGCATTTACTTAAGGGTAGTTCAACAACTGAGTGTGCCATCATAATACCTATTAAAAGAGCTGTAATTGAAATTTTGGTGGTAATTGTGCTCAGAATATCAATCTCATGGTGGTCTAGACAAACCCTAAGGGGCTTATATACTATTGTGAAGCACATAGGCTCACTCTATGGTATTTCTTGCCAACTTGTTGTTTTCAAAGGATTGCTGAAAGAATGTCTTTTGGATAATGCAACTGCCAAAAAATTTAATAGAAAATTTGTGGTTACTATTTTCAAGGCTCTGAGGCTCCATTTTAAAATGTTGATACCACATTGAGAGAACTAGCCATTTAGACATTCCATACAGCTGCTAGAGGAAAAGGCTTGCCACCTGCACTTGCAGCCATATCCATGAAGAAATACATTTACATCTGAGCCTTGGCAAACATGCTGTTGGCAAAGAACTTGGAAAAGTTACTCTTCAAACTATGGGCCAAAACACATGACTGTATAGGGGCAACTTGATGCAATTGCACACTGCAGACCCAATCTGGCAAAATGCTGCCTTTTTTGCACCAGAAAAATGGCAATTTTTCCACTGTGGTAGCAACTTTTCTGTGCTCGTGTGGCATGCAGCGTATAAATTCCATGACACCAGAGAGCCGCAATGCTGCCTGCCATGTGGTCAGGTATGCCGTGATGCTGCCTTGGGGGCAGCGTCAGGGCATGCATCTTCTAAACCCCATGCCCCCATGATGCCCCCAAGCCAGAGTATTGTGCCAATATGCTTCACCTCTATATTTCCTAGAAACCACTAGCTACTACAGTCACTGACCACATACTGGTGTATAAGTGCTACATGCAATTCTGAGCTCATTCAAATAAGATGGGAACACCTGGAACACCTACTTTACAAATGCACATTTCCACAGGTCACAGAAAATAGTTCAGGACAGAGCTCAGAAAGAGGACAAATAATGTGAATCTTATTTACATTTGCACCTTTGGACAGAACTGGAAAATCTCTCTCTCTCTCTCTCACACACACACACACACACACACACACACACAAATATTGTTCCACTACACCAACTCTAGTGTTGTTGTCATGAAAAATTTGTTTCCCACAATTTGAAAATTATTTGTGTGTGTATGTTGTTACAACCCCCTGAATTCCAAAGCCATACTGACCACTAGTGTTATAATCTCTCCCCGAAAATATAATCCGTGAAAGAAATTTTGACAAACTCTGGTGATTCAAATCACTCAAGAACAGTGTCATGGATGTTGCACAGATATCATGCCATCTCTTCATTGGCTCCCTAGGGACGTAGCTAGGATTTTAGGAAGGGGGGGGGGTGTCCAGATTAAGTGCCACCATTATAATGGGGCTTGGGTATGGCGGCGCAGCAGCACACACCATTCATTTTTCTAATGGAAGGGGGGGTCCGGACCCCAAGACACCCCCCCCTGGCTACGTCCCTGGGCTCCCCATTCCTTTCAGAATTTGCTATAAGCTCCTTCTATTAACCTTTAAAGCCCTGCATGGTTTTGTACCCTTTATTTGTCAGGTCTTGTTTCCCCCTACCATCCTACTCATGTTTTATGTTCTAGGGACTCAGGGCTGTTTACCCAGCCAAGAGTCTCCTCTTATCCAGCTCAGATCCACCCCTTTTCTCTTGCTGCCCCTTACTCTTGGAATTGCCTAACTAAATATTCATGGACTATTACTGCTTTAGCCAATGTTAAGTCTGAGCTAAAGACAATTTTGTTTAGGGAAGCTTTCCTACTTACAACCTGATTTCTGATATTTAGCTAATGTGTATTAGTGTGTATTGTTTCATAGTCTGTTCTTTTAAAGTTATTTTAATGATAAATTGTTAGATTATATTTTATTTTAAATTGTATGCTGTAGGCAAGTTTTTATCTGTATTTTGGTATGACTTTGTAAAGTGCAGTGTAAATCTTACGGCACCATATAAATAAACAACAACAACAACAACAATAATAAATAATAATAATAATTCAGGCAATCAGATTTGGCCGTTTTGCTGATATAACTGAAGGTAAATGATCCTCTATCAATACACTCTTTCTCATTCTGGGACTATCCAGCTTTCTGAACAAGAGCTACTCTTGGGACTTGCCAATATAATAAAGCATGAAGGGATGGTGGATATTGTAGCCTCCCAAAGAATTCAGGTTGAGGAAAAATTGGTTTCGCATGGCACCAGTTTTCCTATATGTTGCATGGCAATACTAGCAATGATGCTTTTGTAATGCTTGGGTAATGATCTCCACCACCATCATTGCTGAAATGGAGACTCTTTTGATCCCAACAAATGTTTTGACCATCACTTCTGTTCAAAGCCAATATTATGAGGAGCAGGGCCAACCCTATCATTAAGAAGTAGGAGGAAGATACTTCAGACAACAGACTTTTTAAATAGTAGCACTAAAGGTAAATGTTTCCCCTTGACATAAATGTCTAGCCGTAACCGACTGTAGGAGGCAGTGCTCAATTCCATTATCAAGCTGAGGGAGCCAGTGTTGTCCAAAGACAACTCTGGCGGCCATGTGGCCATCATGAATGCACTGAATGCTGTTACCCTCCCCTGAAGTGGTACCTATTTATCTACACTTGCATTTGCATGCTTTCAAACTGCTAAGTAGGCAGAAGCTGAGACTATTGACGGGAGCTCCCTCCGTCACGTGGCAGTTGGGCCTCAAATTTTGACAAACCTTTTTTTATATATATAGTATCACTGCTTTGCTATTATTATTTTTACTGGCAGGAATGGGCACAGGTGTTTGTCAGACTATTTGCTTCATATATTAGAGTATCACCTATGCCTTTTACAAAGGTTTCATTTGCAAAACAACACATTGGGGAGCTACCTATTGCTTAGGTATAGCTATATGAAAATATACCTCTTTTTCATATTCTAAGTTCTCTCCTGTTATTGCACCGAGCAGGCCTATAATACTATTATGCTTAGAATGCTAAGAACTTTGAAAAATGAGTAAGAAAGTGGGAGTCCTTAGCTTATATAATGTTTTAATTTAAATATTATTTCAAATTCTTAGTCCAAAGTCACAAGGCTTTGTTAGATCTATATGGCATTATTTAAAAAGTCAAACAATACACAAAATACCCTATCTTTCCTACCTTAATTTGAACCACAAATGCAGTTTCTACAATTCCAAAACATGAAACAAATTACAAAACTGTTTTTAGTATTTCCCCACAGTGCAAAAACAGCTTCACGGTCATGAGAAGCTTGCTTCTGCAAATAAACACACTCTACCTTAGTACCCTTATTAGATTACTGTTAGTAGGATGTTTATATTAGGAAAATCGCCTCAAAGTTTCTGCCACTAACAAGGAAGCAATTCATATTTTAAACCCATTTTATTTTAGTCAATATATTTCTGTTCTGTGACTGTGATCTTTTTTTCCCTGAGAGCAGCTAGATGTAGCCACAGTTCTTTGAGGAAACATGTACATCATCATGCTGTAAAATATTAGGGAAGGTTTGTTCAGGGGACAATACTGAAGTGATTTGTTTTAGAGCATTCCTCAATGGTGAAGCAAAAAACAGAAATGACTTAGTTGAAGGATTAAAAAATTCACTATCTTTGAAAGATTAATGGCCATGGATAATGTCAGTTCTAGAACAACAAAAACAAAAGTAGCATTTAAAGATTAAATACCTTCCACTTTCTCTTTTATAAATGGGCCTACTACATGATTGTAACACTGCTAGCATTATAATGCTTTATGTACACAGTGATTTTTAAAGGCTTTTTGCTACATTAACAGACCACTTTTTACATGACAACCCACATTGATCCATTCTGTCCTGTCCTTTTATCTGAAGCAACCTGACACAGTCGCACACTAATTCAAGCTACACTAGAAATAGCAGAGATACAATTGCTTTGCTGAGGTGACATTGTTCAGAAAAGGAAACTGGATGCACTCTCCTGGGGCTCAAAGCTTTGTGGAGGGGTAGATGAGGGGGGAATTAAAGATAATGATTTTTTTTTAATGGCGTAGGAACTGGCTGTATACACACATGTGTGCATGCACACACACATACAAACAAACACAAACACTTGTGATTTATGTATGTGCTAAAATTTGGAAACTGTCCTTCATTCACAAATGACCCCAGGTCAATATATACAATATACCATTGTGTGTATGTATGTGCCTTCACATTGCCTGTCAACACATAGTGAGGTCATGAATTTCATAAGGTTTTCTAAGGCAAGAAAAACTCAGAAGTGGTTTTGCCAGTTACATCCTCTGAAGTATACCCTGCAGCACTTGGTGGTATTCATCGGCAGTCTTCCATGCTAGTACTAACCAGAGATGATCCTGCTTAGCTTCCAAGATTAGATGGGATCTGGCACCTTTAGGGTTCAACAGCCATACAAGCAGTGTGTCCATAAATAAATAAATAAATATTCTACAAGTTGCAAGAGAGAAACTATCTCGCATGTTTTCCTAGATCAGTGAAATAAAAAGCTGTGAAGGGCATTAGCTAACTCTGTGTTAGAGGACTTCTCAACTAGGGATGTAATATTTAACTAATTTCACTGTCAAATAAAGCTCTGCATTATTTGAGCAATTTTCTTCCCACTGCAAATAATCTTCCAAAACTGTTCTTTTTGAAAACTATTTGCACTTTATGGTTTGCTTTGCATAAAATTTGTGCTTTTTCTGTAGAAAACAGAATTTTCTGCACAGAAAATATTTCTGTGCATATAAATGGCGATAGTTGTGCATTAATTCTGGGCAAAATTCACAGGTGTTTTTGTGTATAAAAATTACCTGAATGGAAATAATATTTTCTGTGCAGAATATATTATTTCTAGTCAGGTAATTTTTTGTGCAGTAAATAATGTTTCATGTGCAAAAAAATGCAAACTGTTTTCACAGAGTAAATTGTGAACTGCGAAGATTCATGTCAGATCCTCCTTCTCAGATTCCTGATACTAGAGATGCATACTAGAAAAGCAAAACTATACATCCCCCCTTATTTTTTATTTGCTCATATACTGACTTGTATGTTCCATTAATGTCAATGGAAAGGACCACGTAAAACAAAATGACAAATCTTTCTCTGAAGATGCCAGCCACAGATGCTGGCGAAACGTCAGGAAGAAAACTCTTCTAGAACATGGCCACATAGCCCAAAAACCCCCACAAAAAAACTATGGATGCTGGCCATGAAAGCTTTCGACTCCACAAAATGACAAGTGTTCCAGTTCAAAGAAATAATAATAATAATAATAATAATAATAATAATAATAATAATAATATCAAATGCACATCTTACATATTACATGCAGTCCGTATCTCTTAGAAATCTATTCTCAAAGGTCTTCACTTGTTTTTGGAAAGACACCAAGGAGGGTGCCTGTCTAACCTCTCTGGGAAGGGAGTCCAGAACCTGGGAGCAGCAAAGGAGAAGGCCCTTTTCCTATAATCCCACTTGGTGTAGCTGTAAGGATGGTGGAACAGACCATAGGGCCTCCCCAGGAGATCTCAAAACAGGGCAGGCTCACATAGGGCCATATGGTCCTTCAAATACAGTGGAACTATTGCAACAGGGGAGTTGTATGCTCCTGCAGTCAGGTCCTGTTAACAATCTGGTGGCAGCTCTTTGGACCAAATGGCATTTCTGACATACTCTTCAAAGGCAGCCACATGTAGAGTGTGTTACAGCAATCCAAATAGGATGTAGCTAAGGTACGTGTCACCATGGCCAAGCTTAGTGATTCAAGGGATGGCTGCATCTGGTGGACATGTCTTAACTATGCAGATACACTCCCGGTCACTGCCAAAACTTGTGCTTCCAGACTCTGAGTTGAATCCAGGAATGCACCCAAGCTGCAAACCTGAGTATCCATGGGTAGTGTAACCCCATCCAACACAGGCTGACTCCCTATTTCCTGAACTGTCTTTTGACTAATCAGAAGCACTTCTGTCTTGTCTGGATAAAGTTTCAATGTTCCAGAAAAACACATTCAATGTACTTATGAAAGGGTAATTCATAATAGTGTGTCATATTACAAGTAGAGTTCAGAGAACAGCGGGATGAAATAGCTTTGCATAGTTTTGTGGAAACAAAGATCAACAGACAGTTTTAATTACCCTGTCATAATTTCTATTCAAACAGATGAACAGAGTTGCAGTGATACCCACAGCAGCATGATATATCAATGAGACATTGAAAGATGCAGTAAGTAAAAATTGAACAGAATATCTTAGATTGTGGAATTGTTGTCCATTAAATCTAAAGAATCACAATCTGTAGAACCCTATCTTAAATTGTGTGTGTTTGCAGTTCCTCCCGTTTAACACAATTTATCGTTTCAAAGATAATTTAGCCTACTTTATTATGAGCTTGTTTAGCATTTTGCTCTCATCTTTATTTTTCATGGGGTTGCAAGAATCTACATTGAAATTTGCTACATTTCCTACTTCATGCATTTATTTATGATGTTTATCTAATTAATACATTTCACCTACTAAGTAGACCATAGTGTCAGGACCATGTGGCACACTTGGCCTGGAAATGACATGGATGTGGTCACTAGGTGGAGTAGAGGTAACCACAGTTCAAGTGGCAAGTGTGAATGAATCAGCATTTGGGAGCTGTGCATCATGGGACATCTGATGCAACATGCACAGCAGGTGAAGTCAGTCAAGGGGTGCATCATGAGATGTGGTATGATACAATCTGCATTGGGGATGAAACCAGCAAGTTTTCATTGGTGGCAAGACACCACATGACTTCACACAATACCACATATAAAAGGGAGAAGGTGACTATATCCATTGTTGGGTTGTTGTGGTTGGTGACTGGTGTAGCACTTTGTCTATTTGTATATAGAGCTGTGAGTATCCAGACGGCTGTCTGGTACTCTGTATGATCCTGTAAATAGTTTGCAACAAGTGAATTAAAGCCCTCTTGTTAGAGTGAGAGCATTGCTGTCCAGCAGTGTTTATTTCTGCAAGCCGGGAGCTCAAGGTTGAAGCCTGCATGGGAGGAATTTTTCCTTCTCTGCCTAAAGCCTTTGCAGACATCTCTCCAAGAGCCTTCTCATGGCATCCTGCCTGTGTGGATCAACTCTGCACATGGTCATAGTGGATACAGCACATCTCTCTCTGTGCCCCAACACATAGTTCTGTATATCCCAGCTGTTTGCATTTTAATCTATGTGCATTGTTTTGTGCATACATTGCTTCTTTGGAATACAATCTTGGCTTTGCAAAAGTGTAAATGTTTGAGGTGAGAGCCACATTGTCTCACAACCAGTCTCAGGAGGTGTGAAAATGCTGCTTTTGGGAGATTAACAAGTTCAGTGAAATATTTCTTTCCATCTTGAGTTGAGTGGGCCACAGCTACACAGAGGTTTGCATAGGAATGCAAGAAAGATATTCCTTTACAGATCTACTCTGCATGTTTTACAGAGCTCTGTACAAAATGCTACTGCAACTTTCAACATATCTCACAACAAAAGGGGGTCATCTTGAACCCTACTGCAAGCACGTTCTTTGGATTTATAACATGCTTAGCCCTCTCTGTGTCTGAGGATTGTCCAGCATTTAATGGTAGGCACCAGATACCTCCTGCTTCATGGCATTTGATGCCTAATGGCTTCTCCAAATCATTACATTTTAAGTCATGTCCCAGCTGCCTGGGTGGAGGCAGGAGGAACGGTCTTAAATTTCTTGAAAGGAAAACACACACATCATTATTATTTTGGAACTGGATGAAGAACATTACTAAGATGTTTCTTTTCAGTACAGATCTTCTGATACCAGAGTCAGTGAGTTAATGCTGCTTTGGGATTAGTAGTATGTATCTGCTTGCTTTCTACTTACTTGCCCTGTACAGCTCACAATAAACTAAAGCCTCCAGTGCTCAAACTGAATCTAAAAAAATTGTCCATGAATCTTTGTATTGCATGAGGAATTGTGGAGGGGGGAACTGAACAATACATTATTGTCTAACTCTGTTGGTAAATTGAATAAGAAATGCTGTCTGGATTCCATCAAAGCACCATAAGAAGAAGAAAGAAACATATAAAATTGATTCTCTGAGCTTTGCACAAATATTGACATTGGGATTATATTCCCTTGGTGTAATAATCACAGGCACACTTCTACTGCTGCTTGCCTTTATTGTTCAGAGCAGGGCTCAGGGCTAACACGAACATGACAGAAAAGAGAAACCTCATTAAATGCACTGCATGAAATCATTTCCCTCTGGATCACCTGATTACATGGACATTTCTATTATCCAATTCTCGATTAAGTGCTACCAGCTGTTTTGGGGACCGGTAAATATTATTTTGACACAGGGAACCCAGACCCCTCATTTAACCTTTGGACTCTGCCTGAATGTATTGAGTGTGACCCACTTTTGATATACACATCCTAATACTTTTGCAGCAGCCTCGGCAATGAAACAAGCAGCATTAAACAAAAACACTATTCAGGGGAGAAAGCATACGCCCCTGGTTCAGATATAAATCAATACCCACACAGTGTTGCTATTAGCCAGGTGTCTGTTGTTACTTGGGTTTACCAGCTTTACTATTAGACATGTGCTACAGATATATAAACTCATAAGCCATTATCATAGGTAACACCTGAATTGTTTTCTTTTTATTGAATATGGCACATGAGGGGAGGGGAACCCTACAATGCCTCAAAAGTTCCTTTATAACTACCTCCCCCCCTTTAAACTGTAAACCTAAAAGGAGGCTTGTGATTTTTAAACTTTGTACAGCACCTTAAAGACTATTACCATCACACTGTTGTATTATTGCGCTGTGACATCTAGTGTGGTGGCATTTCTTTCCCTCTCCTTCTGCTCCCAGCCTTCAAGTTTGCTTATAAATGGGGTCCATAGTTTTTCCTAGACTGCCAGAGCAGGTTTCTGGGACACATAGGGAGCTGGAATTGATTTACTTCTCTTTATTCTGTTGATAGGAAGCAGTTCCAGCAGTTGATGTACACTACTGGATCCTGTCCATAACCTGCATTCCCAGGTATATTCTTTCAAAATCACTTTTCATCACTTTAAATATTTCATCACCTCTAAGTGAAAGGTGCTCAAAGCAGCTACAGGTATAGCAATTTAATGCAACAAAACCATGGCTGTTTTACCTTTTTAAAATGGCTAAAATTTACCTGACCCATAATGTTTTCACATCCCTTCTCTTGGTTCAGAGATAGCTCAGAATTTATAAGCTTTCATGGTATCTGGAAAAGAACTAAGTATGTTTTTGAGAGTTCTGTGAGGGCTTTAGATGTACACTGAGGGTCCCTAGAGCAACATACTTTTTTTTGGTCATCTCCTGGGCAAAAATGGGAAAATCTGCCAGTTTGCTTTGACATTTTTAAAAAATCCTCAAGTTCATTGGATTCCAAATATGTTTTAAACAATGTGCATTTCTGGTCACTGCTTCAAAAACTATGGAGATTATTACACAGGAATAAAAAACAGGAGAAAAGTGCTATGCTCTCATCATGTTTGCATGATTGCAGAAAGATTTTCACATGACATTGTGCACATCCCGTACTTGTCCCATCATCGAAGTGTTGTGCTAGTGCAACTTCTCATTAATGACAAAAAAAATGATGTTTCATTAGCACTATCATGAACATGTGAAAGGCAATCAAGTTTCAATAGTGCCATTGAGAATCTGTCATTAAGCCTTCCAGAAATAAATTGAATCCCGCAGTCCCCCAATGTGCCATTCAGCAGAATCACTTCCTGGGTCACACATGTGAGTCACGAGAGAGTTCCTTAATAGTGAGAGGTTACTTGGTTTTTTTTCCTCTCCAATCACAACCCCTTCTTTTGATGTGCGGATTGTACAAGTGCTATTTTAATGTTCGTGAATCGCTAATGCCCCATTACTGTGTTACCATGTGAAAGTAAGTGTTGAAATTTCACCATTATATCACTCTTGGCCGCATCCTTTCTCTCCTTCCATCAGCAAGGCAAAACATTTTTATGCCACCAGGATTTTACAAACTGACCAGGATTGGGCTTTTAATGCTCTCTGGTGCCGTTTTTAATGCTTGAATGTTATCTTTTAATAAATTTTGATATTTTTAATGTGAAATGTTTCAATATTATAAATTGATCAATTGTTTTTTAAATCTTATATTTATATGTTTATTAATGGTTTTGTAGAGTTTTTAACTTATTATTATTATTATTATTATTATTATTATTATTATTATTAACCTTTATTTATAAAGCGCTGTAAATTTACACACTTGTATTGTTTTAAATATGTTGTTAGCTTCCTTGAGTCTCATTACCGGGAGAATGGTATGATATAAATGAATAAAATAATAGTAATAAATAAACAAACAGCTAAAATAAAAATGTCTCCTCTTTATACCAGCCACATCCAAAATTTTATTTATTTATGTATGGGATGGGACATATGTTTTATCTGAGTGCCATATATGTGTCAATAATGAGTATCTTTAAAAAAAATGGCAGCCCCAATTCATCTTTACCATGGTTAAATACATCGGGATTGAAAGCCAGACTTTGAAGAGTTCAGCACTCAAAGCACTGCACCTGCACCATTCTATTACTTGTAGCTTTTCCCACATTTGATTTTGTTTTACATTTCAATCCATTCTATACCAAATATGAAGAATTCTATGAATTTTTGAACATTTTATGCAAGATGAAATATACTATATTCTTGCTGATCTCCACTCCCTTGAATTTCAATTCCTAGCATAAACTTTGAAAACAGCAGAGTGTCTTTTCCACCTTGTCTGTGATATATACAGTATGGTAAGCAATAAGGACCTAAACTATTTTGGAAAACTCTTTCAAAGTGACCTAATCCACTTTCAGTGTTCACATATAAAATCTAATTTCCCTCCCATGATAGATATAAACTTGAGTAAATCAGAACATTACTAAGACTTGGAAAATTAGATATGAAGGAATTAGACAAGATCCTCAAGCATAAATATATAGTATTAAACATGAACATCAGAATCATCCATGTCATATTATTTCTAGTTTCTGTTTATAGTTGTGAAAACTGGATGGTGAAGAAGGATGAAAGCAAGAGAATCAACTTGTTTGAAATGTGGGACTGGTGTTGGCAGAGAATATTATGAATATGGATCATTGACTGCCAATGATAAGACTGCAGCAAATCAGCCTTAAACTCACATTAGAATCCAGTTTAGATTATTAAATTGAGGCTTTGGACATAATCATGAGCAGGTGTGTCTCATTGCAAAGGATGGCAGCATTTTGTAAAATGTAAGACAGTAGTGGGGAAAAAAACACATTACAGATTTATTGATTCAATGAAGGAAGCCACGTTTTGGTCATCTCTCTTGCATAGAAAGTCAATGTGATGGAAAATAACAACAAAAACTTATATTAATGAGTGGGGAAAGGGCCTCTAACTACTTACTTTCTTTATTTAATTTATATCCTGCCTTTCTCTCTATACAAGAAGATAGGAGGGTATGCTCTCCTATCGGGTGCTTTGTGGTGCCCTGTGCCAAAATTGGGGCTAGATAGGGCTGGACGTCTAGACGCACCTAGCCCTAATATCGCCGCAGGTGCATGCACCCATCCACATGGCGGGCGCCACAGCTGTGCATGTGTGGCGCAGCATACAGACGCCTCTTGGCAGAAGTGGCATCATAGGACTGCATCCACAGCCTTTTTGACACCATAAAAAAGGAGCTGCCTAGAGCGGCTGCTTTTTGAGGATGCCTCTGTGCTGCAGCATGCAGATCCTACTGCACAAATGCACAGCATACAGGAGCAGCTTTGAGCTACCCATCTGTACTGTCCCATGGCTATGTTAGTCTGGAATATCAGTAAGCAAAGGGATCTTGCAGCACCTACAACTTCTTTTACACATTTAGTTTCAAAGATGCTGCAGGATCCCTTTGTAAATAAAATGGTATGTGGTCGACCAGATTTCCACAACTCAATACGATTCCAATGTGCTGGCTGAGCATGGTGGAAACTACAGTGCCACATAGCTGGAGAATGCCAGGGCAAGATTAATTCAAGCTTTTCCTTGATTTCTCTATATAACAATAAAGGAGTGAATCATTAGAGCTGGTCCTGAAAGCAGTGCGGTTCCACAATTTTAAATGCCATTAAAGTAGAGATGGGTAACTTTGACCCTAAATATATTGTTGAACTGCATCTTCCCTAACCTGTTGATATTGTTGCACTAAAGGATAGTACATTGTCAACTATTCATTATTACATTTTACAGGTCTTTCGGCCAGAAGTGCTGTCAGATTTTGATGAGTGGAAAGAAGAGACCTTCCTGTTGCAACCAGGTGAAGATGACTTTATGACAAAGAGCTTCAGGACTAGGTTAAAAAACCCGTGGTGATTGTGAAAAACCAGTACTAGGAGCTGAATATTTAAAAAGTTGTATGCTTTTTGTAGGGCTGGCCTATATTAAGATCTGAAAGGTGATTATTAAGACAAACAGTGGTTCTTTCTCTCTTTTTTTTTTAAAAAAAGAAATGGGCTCATATAGCTAGTTAAGAGAAATCTGAAGCAAGCATGTCTACAAAACATAATAAACTTCATAATCAATGTTGTTCCACAGTTTCACTGACATGTATCTTCCCTTTTGGAAAGGTATCTAATCTTGTCTTATCTGATGGCCCCTCATGATGGAGCAGTTCCCACATGACATACAATATGCTGACTTTCATGTTGTAGGTCTTATCTATACTGCTTTTTATTAAATGCTGTTTTTTGAGATGTTCAGTAGAACGGAACACGGCTTCCATTACAGGAGCCTTTGGAGCGGGATCTTCACTCCCTTATTTCTGACAGCTACAGATCTAACACAAGATACCTAATCTCAGACAAGAAAATAACGAAAAATATCAAGGAAGATATATGATAAAGAAAAAGTAACAAACATAGACGCAGCTTATAGCAAGCATGAGGAAACCTCGTCAGTCTATCTGAGAAAATGATTAATATCTACAAGTGAAAATAACATATTCACCACAATGCTACTAGAAGTCCTAATGTATACTTGGTGTCAGTAGTTTTAACAGAGGTTCACCAATCACCATTGTACCATTGTAAACAGTAAACAAGGCTATCTGAAGAATTTCTGACCTTCAGAATTTCATCCTTCCTGACTATCTCTGGTGTGAGGGATTACCACCGATCGAATTTGGGACTAAAGAACAGTGGTACTCAAACTTTTTACCCTTGGGACCCAGAGGTCATGCAACCCCACTTGACATTGTTGCTTTCAAGTTGATCTGGACTCATGGTGACCCTGTAAATATGACATCTCCAAGCACCCTATCCTCTATTTCCCCTGCTCCTGGATTGACTCTATCCATTTGGCATGCGGTCTTTCTCTCTTTCTACAACCTCCTACCATTGTCTTTTCTAATAAGTCATGCTTTCTCATGATGTGGCCAAAATATGACAGTCTCAGTTTAGTTATCTTGGCTTCCAGGGACAGTTCTGATCTCCTAGGACACATTTGTTTGTCTTTTCAGCTGCCCATGGGATCCTCAGCACTTTTCTCCAGCATCACATCTCAAATTAATAAATTTTCTTCCTATCTGCTTATTTCACTTTCCAGCTCTCACAGCTATACACAGTAATAGGGAATACAGTGGCTTGAACAATTCTAATTTTGTGTTCAGCTGTATATATTTACCCTTTAGGATTTTCTCTACCGTATATAAGTCAACCTCATGTCTAAGTCGAGATCAGGTTTTGGGGCCAAAATTATGGATTTTGCCATGACCCATAGATAGGTCGAGGGTAAAACTTGGAGGCTCCTTCAGTGTGTATATGTGTGTGTATGGAAAGAGAGACTCTTACTGAGGTGTTTCTTCATCATTTCTGCTTTCGTTTCAGCCACATGTGCTGTTTAGATTTATTAAACAAAAAGCAATATCAGTCAGTCACCTAGGACTCTTTCTGCTTGGCTCTTTCTTGCTAAACCCCTCTCCACACCACATGGGGAAGTCTGAAAGAGCTTCTATCACATTTCCATGGTGACCCATAAATAAGTCAACCTAGGATTTTGGAGTCAATTCATGAGCAAAAATTTATACAGAAATTCTTTCAGAGCTGTCCTTCCCATTCCTAATCTTCTTTTGATTTCTTGATTGCAATCTCCATTCTGATCAATGCTTGGCTCAACATAGAGTATTTTTACTATTTTGATCTTCTCATTATCTAGGTTGAATTTATGTAAATCCTCTGTGGTCTTTATTTTTTTTGTTTTCTTTATCAGAGCCTCCCTTAGCATTTTTTTTTCTTGTAGGGGCTATACAGATTGCTCCTAAGGGGTGGCATGCAGCCACCTCTTTCCTGGCCGGATTGGGGCCGTGGCAACCTCACACCACAGCTCCAATCCAGCCTCTGGAGAGTGCAAAAAGCAGCTCCTTTTTGCACCCTCCAAGGGGGCGTCTTAGCTGTGGTGGTGGCATGGCTTTATGATGCCCCTTCAGCAGTGCATCATGTGGATGCAGTGCCAGAGGTGCATAATAATGGTGCATGCAGTCTGAACCAGCATGTGCCATCATGGTGCCATGGGGCGGAGTTAGGGCATCCAGCATCAGGATGCTGCACCCTGACTCCACTCATAGGCTGGTGCTTTCTACCTTACTTTTTTTTAGTGTTTGTTCCAAGTCTGTGATGTTTTCTGCTAGTAGTATAGTATCATCTACATATCTTAGACTGTTGATATTCCTTTCTCCTATCGCCACTCTTTCTGTGACCCAGACTGCTCTTCATAGGATATTTTCTGCATACAAGTTGAACAGATAGGGTGGAAGGATGCAGCAATGCCTGACTCCTTTGCCAGTTGGGAAGCTTTCTGTTTCTCCATATTCTGCTATAGTAGCCTCTTGTGCTAAGTACAGATTCCTCATCAGGACTATCAGATGTAGTGGCACTCCCATTTCTTTAAGAGCATCTCATAGTTTTTCATGACCTGTGTAATCAAAGGTCTTGCTATAGTCTATAAGCATATGCTAATTTTCCTCTATAATTCTTTGACTACTATATGAATAAAAATACTTTGTTTATTTAATGTGTGTATTTCCACTCATACATTCATGCATGTTCATAAAATTAGAACAATTTTATTTAAGTAAATTCAACATTTAACCCAATGCATGTGTACGTTTTACACATCCAAAAGTATGGGAAGAGGAGGATGAGGATGGATCAGAGACTTCAGAGCTGCCCCCCCAGTAATACTCACCCCCCTCCATTTGAAAATCACTGCTCTAGAAGACATGACTGAATTTACTACCTTTCCTATTTAAGTATGACTCTTCCACATCTGAATGGAGCATAATGGACATATATGGCAGGCCACCAAGGGCTTGCTAAACCTCTTGGTTTTGCTGCTTATCTAGAACTTCAAGGGGGGGGGGGGGAAACAAGCAGAGATGAAGGCTTGGACAATGCTTTTAAAGGACTTAAGCTGCATCTGCACTGCTGAATATATGCTGTTTTAGATCCAGCATTACTCAATGCTGTGGAATCTTTGGGTTTGTCATGGCACTAGAGCTCTCTGATAGAGAAGGTTAAATATCTCACAAAACTATAAATCCCAGGATCCCATAGCAATGAGCCATGGCAGTTAAAGTGGGGTCAAACTGCATTAATTCTGCAGTGTAGATGCAGCCTTCAACAATGATAACTGAGTGTCCATTGTGACAATCCCCAGAATCTTAAATTTTCAAATAGATATGATATGATAGAAATGCCATGCCAAAAAGATCTAGCTACTTCAATCAGCATTCTGCAATGTACAACATACTACCAACAGAAGTAACAGGGTTGATACAGCACTTAAAGAAAAGCTCAAGTTTAATGGGTAGTATTCATTTTTCCCTCAGCAGACAAGAAGAAGAACAGATGGTGTAAGAAATAAATTAGACTGCCAGTTTTAGAATACAGTATCACATTCAACGATAAAACAATGAATCTCTTTAAATAAGTATTTGCATACAGTAATTCATTTTGCATTCCTTTATCTGATCACTTTGAAACCTCACACATGGCTTATTTTCTGCTTTTGAAATGCTGGAAACAATACATTTAGTCAAACAAACTAGAGAAAAGTAATATAAAATATTATTTTAAAACAAGACAGACAAAACAGAGATGCTTCTAGTCAGTCAAAAGGCAGATCAGGCAATAGGATACAGCTTGTTTTGGATAGGGTTTTGGATCCCCTTGAAATCTGAGGCTCACAGCTTGGGTATACTCCTGGACTCCAACTGATCCTGGATGCCCAGGTTTCAGCAGTAGCCAGGACTGCATAGCATCCATCCCTGGAAATGTCAGATCTGGCTATGGTAACACATGTACTGGTTATAACCAGTTTGGAGAATCATAGAGTTGGAAGAAACCACAAGGGTGACCCAGTCCAATCCTCTGCCATGCAGGAACTGACAACCAAAGCAACCCAAGCAAATAATACTGTAACACAATCTCCACGGGGCTACCTTGGGAAATTTCAGTAGGTCCAAAATGCTTGACTGGCACTGGTTACATGGAATACATTACATGCTTTTCAGAACAGCTTCAAAAGCTACCAGCCTGTTTCCAAAAAGAATTCAAAGTGTTGTGATCTATAAAGTGCTGTGGCTTGGGTGCAGATTACCTGAGAGATAGTATTATCTGATATGAGACTGCCAAAGCTTTAAGATCTTCAAGGAACAGCTTTTTCTCAGTCCCATCGCTGACTAGGGATAGAAAGAATATTCAGTTGCTGGAGGGGGCAAAAGAGAGAGAAGGCGACTTTTCAAGAATTTAAAAGAATCCTCCCTGAGCCCCATTTTCATTTCCCAGTCTCAATAGAATCAATGATTACTCTTTTTTGACAATAGAGACAATGTTTCCCCTTCTCCAGTCCTTTGGCACCTCAACTGTTCTCCAGGATTTCTCAAAAATAATGGCAAGAAATTCAGAGAGTACATCAGCAAGTTCCTTCAATACATTGGAATGCAGTTAATCTAGACCTGTTGATTTAATTCATTTACGTTAGCTAGCTAGGTGATTCCTGAATAACTACCTATCAATCTTGATTTGAAATCCAGATCCCTTGACATGATCTCTGCTGCTGAATGGAAGATTGCAGTTATCTTTTTGGGATGGAAACTTAAGCAGAATAGGTATTGAATAGTTTTGCCTTTTCACTGTGGCTTGTTAGCATTTGCCATCCTCACTGAACAGTGGCCTCACTTTTTCCTTAGTCATTCTCTTGACATGAATGTATCTGAAAAACCACTTCTTGTTGTTCTTTGCTTGCACAGCCTGTCTCAACTCTGAGCTTTAGCTTTCTTCAGACTTTAGTCTTCTTGAGACTTGTTATAGCCTCTGTTATCTTCATCTGGCTTCCCACCCACCATTCCAATATCATATGGGATTGGGATGGGGAAGCTGGAAGAGGGTGGCGGAAGGCTATGATCCTGATCCTCAGCTAGTTGAACACAAGGTAGGCTTGTGGGAGGTTATAGTCTTCCTTGATGACATCTATTATTCTAATTACATTTAGGAAGAACCTCACTCATCTCCCCTACCCCACACCCCAATGTCACATGGGGTAGGAAGCCAAGATAGGATAGAGGGAGGTTATAGCTTCCCCAATCTTCAATCAGCTCCCCCCATGGTGGAGATTTTCTATGCCCTGTGAGACTGTTGAAAATTGCATACTTTTTGATGACATCCAGCAGCAGGAATAAAATCAGTTATGTGTTCACCCTTGCAGTAACATATAATTTAACACTGCATTCACTACCAAAGTCACAGACACATTTGGTGAGGACTCTGGAATGAGCCTTATCAATGGCTATTATCAGGCTGTGGAACTTCTTCCCACAGGATGTTTGTTTCTCTCTCTCTCTCTCTCTCTCTCTCTGCTCTCTTTCTGCCAGCAGGAAAAGACCTTTTATTTAGACAGCTCTTTGGTTATTAACTGGTTGTAGCAGAGGGGTCTTTTAAAGGGCTGTGAAGAACTTTTATCGTCTTTATTGCATCATAAAATGTGCTTTAAACTGTTTTAATTAGCATTTTAATAGATTGCTTATGTAATGGTTTTAAAACTTTTTTATTAATAGTTTTAGTTGTACTTTATGATGTAAGGTGCCTTGGGCCCTGTGCCAGGAGAACAGCAAGATAGAAAAGCAGTGAATAAATTTTTACAAAATATACAATGCAACTCTATACATATTTATGCCGAGGCAAGTCCCTTTGAGCTTAGTGGGTTTCACTCCAAGTGAAAAGTGACAATTAAGGCAGCAGTCCTGTGCACATTTATTTGGGTGTATGCCCTACTGGGGTTTTTGGTCCAGCTTACATTGCAGCTTATCCCTTTCTGGGAGAAAGGCAGCATAGAAAATATATTCAATAAATACATACATACATACATACATACATGCTTACAGTTTAGGAGCAGAGGTTCCAGGACAGATGTGCTCTTTATAACTCAGTCTTTTTAAAAGGTAAGTACTACCGAGTATATAGAAATATTGATTTGAGTTTCAAAGTACATAGGGCATGCAGCCGTGCCATTTCAATTAAATGCTGCCACTGGCAATTCCATCACGGATATGTCATCTTCTGTGAGTGTACAATAATTAGATGTCAATGGGACACTCAGTTCTGCATTCTTCAAAGCCAAAAACAATTAACTGAGACTGCACTTTATTCATTTCTACAAATAAAAGCAAAAGCTGCTCCTGGGGATTGAAGAACACTCTGAAAGAGGGTGGGATATGGCACATATGACAGCACTAGGATGCAAGAGGAGGATGGAAAAACATGTTGTTTTTTTCTGCTTTGTGCAAGCATAAGTACTCTTATACCAAAAGATTTGGTTACTTTGGTCAACTCCTAAAATCCTCCAGCCATGCATAGTAACCCCGGATAGAATCAAACATCCATTCACAGAGTTTGAAAACTTTGGTTTAAACATTAATTTGATAATGGTAATTTTAGATATAGAAAATTATTTCACTAGTATACACACAGCAATAAAGAAATGTGTTTGATTTGCTTTGACTAATTACCATTAATTCACTCCATTACTACACAATAGTGCTGAGTCAGGACATCATCATCATCATCATCATTTTATTTACTTATATTCTGGCTTTCACCCAATATAGGGACACAAGGTGACTAAGTGCAAATTTAAAACAGTACAATTGTTTAAAAATACAAAGCACTGAAAAAGTATAAATATGAAGTTTCTAAAACAATTAAACAATTTTAAAAGTTAAAATAATTGCTCATAACATGGGATCTACATAAAATGGCATGGTGGGGCCACAATTTGTTATTAGCTCCTCCAAAAGGTCTTTTTTTTTTTGCCCTTTTAAGAGTTGCCTTCCTCCAACCTAGGATTTTCCTGGGTAACTTCCAGCTAGAATCTGAGCTCAGGCAACCTCTTTTCAAAACTGGAAAGCTCCTGGCTTTGCATTTCGTCTGGCTGAGCTCAGATTCTAGCTGGAAATTACCCGGGATTCACCCAGCCAGTGGATTCAGTGGCAAAACATGTGTGATAATATCAGGATACATCCTGAATTAGAATTGAATTCAGCAGCAATAAGTCCGTTTTTTTAGCTGTGCCCTAAACTTATAAGACTAGACACCTGGATCTTGAACAAATCAAACTAAACTCTCTCTGGAAGCTAAAATGATGAAACTGAGACTGTTGTACTTTAGCCACATTCTGAGAAAGCACAACTCATTAGAAAAAAAATAATGCTAGGAAAGGTAGAGGATAGTAGAAAGAGAGAAATACTTCTTCAGCGCATTTCCCACTTTTTCTGAATCTTTCCCGTTCTTTTTGTAAGTGTATTATATGCCTGTAATTGATATATTCCACACATAGTCCAACCAGTGCTCCATTTCAATGTGTTATGCATCATCAGAACATGGACTGTAAGCTGTGTGTATGTCTATTCTCCTTAACTCCCCTTTGATTTTACTTTGTTTTTCCAGCTATATGTCTGGTTTGGGAACCTTCATGTTCTCCTTCTTCTCTAAAACTACTTTCTACATTATTATTTTAAAATAAAATACAAAAAAAAACTTCTGTGTATTTTGAGCACTATGACAGCAAGTTGAAGTTATATTTTGGTTCTCTCCCACCCCCCACAAGTGCTGTAACAATGTTGTGCATGACACCACAATTTCAAACTGTGCTCTTTTGCTCATACAACCCCTCCTTTGATCATATAACTAGTTCATGCAACTAATGTGATTGAACACTAATAATGGCCCTTTCCACATTATTAGTGCTCGATCATGAGATTGAAATGGCTGCCAAACCAGAGTTATGAAGCAGGAGCAGTGCTTGGAAAAGTTTAGAACAGCTCTTAAAGGACCACTGTTTTTGTTCTTATATTGAAACTGTAGATTGCTTAAAAGAACTGGAGAGAAAGTTTTTCGCCAAATTAGACAACATTCTCAACTCTAAAAGAGGCAGGGAAGGGTAGAATCTAGATAGGATGGTGCTTCACATAAGATGGCCCATGTTGTAAAGTTGGCATCCTTGAAGAATTTTATCCTGGCAATGTAGCACTAACACTACAGAGAGGTGTTTTTAAATAAATGAAATGAAATGAAACAAACCATGTTCCGAAGCTATAACCATGGCAAAGGAATAGGCAGCCTGAAATGAGGCATGCTGAATTAAAAGTTTAATGTACTAACTAGCAGAGAGAATTTTGTCCAGTTGTTGTAGTGCTCATGCAACAGAGTGTTAAAAAATAAAACAGAAGGGAGGAGAAAAACATTTAGAAAAGTAAAACAGAAAGATCCCTACTTTCACGGAAAAGGAGAACATTAAATTCCAGTACAGAAATAGAACTGGAAACAGAAAGAAAAGTCAAGAGGTGGACAAAGAAATTAGAAACAGCCTTAATAACATCTTAGCCTATATCACAAGTAAGTGTGTGTGTGTGTGTGAGAGAGAGAGAGAGAGAGAGGGAGGAAGGGAGGGAGGGAGGGAGGGAGGGAGAGAGGGAGACTTTAAGTCACCTGTTGACTTATGGCAACCCCCATTAATTTCATGAGGTTTTCTTAGGCAAGTTCCATCCTCTGAAATATGGCCTGCAGTAAATGTCCACAAATGAACTGGAATGATCACCTTTATAAACCATACTATTGGGTCTTTTTTAAAAGTCAGGAATTAAAATGCAGCAGAGTTTGGAAGAAAAGCAACAAGAAGTGACATAAACATCACAGAACAGTATGGTAGAAATTGCTCTTCTCATTCAGAAGACTTCTTGATTTATGAATTAGAACATAACCTAAGCTTTAACTGGGATTTAAATTAAGGCTATAAAAAGCATGAAATTGGTTAACATTATATATGACAGTAAAACAAGGGATAAGTAAGTACAATGGATGCTCAGTTTTCTTCTTCTTCTCAGATAATGTGCTATTTTATACTCACTGTTTCCATGTCTGGCAGGGGAATAGTGAGCAACTACACTAGGATGAACATTTTAAATTCTAGGTTCATATTGACTCAGTCTTCATTGGTTGTAAGTTTGGGCCAGTCCCAGGGCATTGGCTCTTGGATTGGCTATGATGGTGGCTGCATGCGCAGGGCCACAGCCTGTGCAGCAGTGCAGTATTATGCACATGGGCAAGCTGGACTGATACTACATCAGCATGGCTAGCTCATCCCCTGTCCCTCGAGCCAATACTACTGCAGCTGCTGCTTGGGTATCTGGAAGAGCTCTGTGGATAGGGCTCCCTGTGTACAGCAGGTTGTCCTGTGGGTGAGCACACCTGTGTAACCAATGTGAAGAGTGGAAAGATGTACCGCCCCATGGGTGGGCTCACCAATCACATGGCAAGTCCATCCTCTGGAGACGCTGTGGTGTACCAGGCAGCCTGTCCATGGAGATGCAGCAGGTACAGCCACGACTCTGGGAACAGGCCTGCTCAACTCGGGGAAGGGGGATGCCACAGTGACTGGTGTGAAAACAGTGGACCAGCCTGATTCAGGTTTGATCCAGTTGTTGCACTCTGGGACAAACTTGGGTTAATGTGGAAAACTCATGGTTTTTCACTGGAGGTTGCAATGTGCCATACACACAGACCGCATTAGCCTTGGGGAATAGGGTTTTTCACCCATGCAGAGAAGGCCATTGTGACCTTTCAATAAATTACATTCAGGTTGAGCAGACAGGAACCAAGCACATACACAGACAGAAAATATGTACTGGTTGAGTAGATAATAACCAAGTAGATACAGGTAGATGAGACACACAGGTTGAGTAGATAGTACCCAATCATATATACAGGCAGAAGGGTTTTACAGGTTATGCTGTTAGAAACTACATAGGTATACTGGCAGACCAGATGTACAAGTTGAGCAGATAGGAAGGAAACATGCATTAGCAGAACTAATCTGCAAACAATATCATCAACAGCCCTGCTCTGGTTTTGACATTCAGGGATGTTGTTTCCTTGATTGAGCCTATTCACCTGCAATGGAGTCTTCCTCTTTTCCTACAGGGTTTGTTTTCATCTGAAGCTTTCATGTCTTACAGGCTACGTGGCTCTTTTTCTTATATTATTCCAGAATATATATATTCTTCCTTCTCTCCTCTGCTCTGCTTTAACGTTCAAATCTGCTCACTGACTCCATGTCAAACAACCAGTGGTAACATGAAGCTGTTAGATCTACATTCAAGTAGAATGATGGGCAAGATTTCATATGCGTTAGATTTTTTTAACACATGAGAGCACACATATCCATGCATTAGATGTAACACACTAGTCAGGTCTCCAAAGACTTGAGGTGAACCATAACATTAGTTGTTTCAAAGTAACACATAGCTTGTCACTTATTATCACTGTAATACACACTACTTAAGCAAAGCACTGTGCATCTGAATACATAAAACTTGAAGGGCGTAATTCAAGTCAAGGAGTAATTCTCTTTTGTATTCACCTTGGGGGCTCCCTAAGATGGAAATGACTTTCAGGCACACAACATCACCAACACCACCAACAATTCACATGGAAAACATAGGTCTATTACAGACTGCCAAAATAAAGCTGCTTCGGGTCTCTGGAGGTATGCTGTTTAAATGATGCATGGGTCCTAAGAGTCCGGAGGTTGCCCCAAAGCCACACTCTATTTCTAAGCACTGGAGTGCAGCTTCCGGATTTTTAGGATGCATGCATCATTTAAATAGCATACCTCCAAAGAGACCCGAAGCAGCTTTATTTTGGCAGTCTGTAACAGGCCATAGGAAACTTTTTTAACTTGGTATCATTATCCAAAATGTAATTTCTGTTAAAGGTTAACCCACTGATACAAGCTGATGCCTTTAAATTCATACAAACACAGTACAGGTAGGGGTGTGTGTGTGTATGAAAATTCTGGGGTGCTTTCTACACCTAGTAACATCAGAGAAAGGTATGCCAAAACCAACAGGTGTCCACAACTCCTTTTGGAAAATATTAGCTTTTCCTGAATTATGCAGTTGTCCTGAAAATATGTGAGTCCCAATTTGTTGCCTTTTCTAAGTACAACCAAAATCATCAGAGTAATTTCTTTTTTAAAAGTTTTTTCAAGGACATTCCTGTTCAAATAGTATCCATTTACAAGCCAGCAATTAAAATGGAATAGTAATTTCTTGAGTTCCACATTTCCTCCTGATGAATGTAACTTCCAAAAATTCTAACTTTTTTTTACTGATAAGAGAAGTTTGCATACATTATCTCCATAATCCTTAAAATATCCCCATTAGGCAAGTCAGCATTATTATCCCTGTATTGCAGATAGCAGGGGGTAAAGGGGGCAAGTGATCAGCTTAAGGCTGCAATCTTATACTCACCTACATGGAACAATTGAACTCAGTAGGGCTTATTACAGAGTACAGATACAGTTTGAATAGAATTATGCTGTGAGACTGCCTGGAGGCAAAACTGAACCAAGGGCTCCCTGGGACAATGAAGAGGCAAGCTACCCATTACACAGACCATTTCAAAAGGCTCTGCACCACTGACAAGGAAGAAAAAACTTAAGGAACTGCAAACGGTTGGCCACATATTCTTTCCTCCACACAAAGAGAAGAAGAACTGATTGTCAGTCCATCCTTTTACTTCCCAATTCCAAGGGACAACAGCCCATAAGCAGCATAATAATTACTAGTTTTCTCCTAGAGCTGAGAAGAGGACAGGAGCAGAGAAAACTAGCCAGTTAGACCAATGCCTACTTCTCCTCTGTTGTGTTCAACTGAAATTGTGCCCAGTCTCATTATCTTTGCTTGTCCACAGGATAGCTGTCAACTTTTCAGTGAGCAGAGCTGGGTTGTTGCTGAGTGTAGCCAAGTCTTGGCCACTGTGAAATATCATTTCTCTAAACAAGCTTAGTCCGTGCATCATCATCATCATCATCATCATCATCATCATCATCATCATCATCATCATTTTATATTCTTGTGTGCCATCAAGTTGTTTCTGACTTAAGACAACCCTAAACCCCTGTTGTGGGATTTTCTTAGCAAGATTTGTTCAGAGGAGGTTTGCCATTGCCTTCCCCTGAGGCTGAGAGCATGTGACTTGCCCAAGGTCAACTAGTGAGTTTCACAGCCTGGTTTCCAGAGCTCCAGTCCAGCATTCAAACCACTATGCCACACTGGCTCATTATTTCTTTATATCCCAGCTTTAAAGTAGAAATCATTCCAAGATGGCTCACAAAATAAGATACATACATTAAAAGCAACAACAACAAAAATGTTCATCTTCGGCAATCAAGCAAATATCATGATCAAATATCTACAAAAATCTAATAGCCAAAGGGCACAGATATGGTATGAGTCTTGGCCTATTGGGTGAAAAATTATTGATTTGCCATATAAGCACTAGGCTATAGCATCATGCAATGATTCACTTACATCAAGGTGAGCAATTTTGTCTGGTCCAGGATGGTGTGCAGTTTTACTACCCAGAACATGCCATAGGCTGCACTCTTCCCTCAGTGCTGTGTATCATCAAAAGGGGTGGCTAATCAGTCCATTGAATTTCAGCTGTAAACTAGGAAAGCCTGGTTTAAAACCAGTGGCTTGCAACACTCTGCTGCTGACCTCCATTGGTATGATCTGAGGGAGAAGGTTCTTTGCAGGGCTAGAGGAATGGCCTTGGAGGGCTGCATGACTTCACATTATATGAAGCCCTGGTGGAACAGTGGTTAAATGCCAGTACTGCAGCCACAACATTGTAAATTCAATCCTACAGGAAGGGCCCAAGGTCCACTCAGCCTTTCATTTTTTCATAGGTTGCTAAAATGAATACCCAGCTTGTTGGGGGCTTAGACATTGTAACTGCTTGGGGAGTGCTAGTTCACTAATAAGCAATATCAAAATGTACTTGCTATTGCTATTGCTATTGAATGGACCATTAAAATCAACATATTAGTTGCCTGAAGAAGAACTTCCATATCATCCAAGGCCAGATTAGAATAGTTCCTAAATTTTCAGGGATCTTTAACTGGCAGACAGATTTGCTATACTGATGCTAAATGTAAAATAGGGATGGACAAAATGCCCATATTGTTAAATATCCACTTGACAGAAAAGCCCAGTCTAAGCAAGTCTCTCAGGCACGTTCATACAGGTATAAGGCAAATTCAAATCCACAATCTTTCATCCTTGAAAACTAATAGATGCTTGCGGTAGACTTGAGTAACATGAACTGAGCAAAGGCATTCCAAATCATCAACAAAAGAAGCATTATACATGATGAGTGTCAGATCTCGACCTACACATGACCTTCCGGTGAAAGGTTCTAGTTACCATAACCAGCCCCTTAGCCGTTCTGTCTCTGTTTTCTACATTGATTTATAGATGGACAGATGGATTTGCATATGGCAAAGATCCACAGTTCTGCAGAAATGTGCTATTATGCCAATAAGCTAAGTGTCAAGGGGTTACAATACCAGTATGAGTCACATTGTTAATGAAAAGTGTTATGTGACTTGTTAATAGAGAGCAATCCATAATTCACTTTGCAATGAAGCTTTCAAAATTTATAGTTTTCTAAACAATACATAAACAGTGCTTTTTGGATGGAAAAAAGTAAATAAGTTATATAATTCCACTCTCCCCAATTAAACAACAACAACAGGATTCCACCATGGCATTGGAGTGGGGGAAGAGAGCTGCCTTATCTTATTGCCCTTATTACACTCAGATTTTTATTTCAACATTCAACACAATGTATTTTAGAAAGTAGTTTAAAACATGATGAAATGCAAAGCTCCATCCTTTACTACCACAGCTTACCCATGGCAGGATGACAAGTGAAAATCAACAAAGGCTTAAATTGTGCTTGTTTAAAATAGAGTTGTGCATTTTAATTCTTACTGGCCAATACATGTATAGATTTGTAACATGAAACTCAACAGACACTGTTCAGCCTCAGGGTTCACTTTGAGCACCATTTTAAAAACATTTCCTCCAGAGCAAAAATGACACTTCCCCATAGAGAACAATGGAGAAAGTTAAAATACAGCACCTTCCAATTGCTCTGATTTGTCAGGTAGTCATGATTATTTGTGTTGTCCCTCTTTTGTAACTGCTTTTAAAATGTCCCTCCTCTTCCTATTTTCCCTCTTTGCCCTCAGCTTTCTTAAATTGCTGCAAACTGAGGGGCTGTACAGACTGCCCCTAAGGGCCATCGGGATGCTGCTCCTTTCCTTGCCGGATCAGGGCTGTGGCAACTGCACACTGCAGACCCAAACTGGCCTTTCCATGGCCACTGGCACCATGGCTTTTTGGCCCTTCTTTGGCACGCTGTGCCAAGGGAGTGCTGTGACACCTCTCATCATGTGGTAGGGTACACATCATCACGCCGGCATGGGGCAAAGTCAGGGCACACAACGTGTGCTTGACGCACCTCCACTTGGCCCCGATGTCAGTGTTTATCATTGGTCTATTCAGAGCCTTTGTTCAAAGTGCAAAAATAGATTGCACTCACTTGCCTCGGGAGGGGGGGGAAGAGATGAATTCTTGTCCTTCAAGAAGGACAGAAGGAAATTGATGCAGTTTCTCCTAGCTTGTCAGTTCTTCATCATTAACACTGTTGACCACACTCAGCTTCTTTAAGCGGCGCCTCTGTGACGTCGCGAGGCGCCAGGGGCGCACTCGTGATGTCATAGACGCCGCGACACATGCGGACGCACAGCGTCCGATACGTAAATATGGCGGTGGCCGTGTGGAACGGCCGCTGCCATATTGTACGTACAGAATACGTACTAGGGTTAGGGGGTGCAGAAACCAGAGTATGCAAGTAGGATAATATTTTGTCCAGCAGCTCTGCTGAATATAGTGTTGTTTAAACTGGAGCAAAAATTGTGAGCGGTAGTAATATACACATTAATTGAATTAAGGAAGGGATAGTTTGGTGGGATACAGACCGCCCAAAAAGGGCAGTCTCCCACCGTCCTGGTTTGCTCCACAGGGAAGCTGCAGCCTCCAGACCGCAGGGGCTTCCCTGCAGAGCAAAAAGAACCCTTAAAAAGCGGGTTCTTAATGCAGCACGTTTGTGACGCCGCAGTGCGCCAATTGTGATGTCACAAACGCGCTGGGACGTGCAGACGCTAAGCGTCCATCGTGTCAAAATGGTGGCACCCGTGTGTACAGGGTGCCGCCATTTTGAGGCTCCTGTCACGTGCTAGGAGTGAGACCAATATGGACGGTGCGCCCTCGGCCAACTCCAAGCACATGATGGGGGTGCCCTATCGGAAGGTATGTATAGCACCTTTAATAGCTTTTAAAGAGTTCCTTTCATTTCAGCCTGCTTGATTCTTAACACAACTTGTCTTCCTTTTCTTGTAACCTCCCACTGGCTTGGTCCTTTGGGTCCTTGTGTCCTGAATTCTGCCAGGAGGAGTCCTACCACAGGCAGAATAGGGCAGCTGTCCCAAACAAGGGCATAACATTGTTAGCTATTTGCTTTGTTATGTATTCCCAAATGCCATGGAGAAGGGGAGAGGAGTTTATCAGATTTTCAGCCTCTGGTAACATTATAATATAGTTTTGGTGTGTGTGAACTTGACTTAGTAAGCAGGATCAAAATTTTGTGCTTTGTCCCAGGAAGCAAAATGACTTCTGTTTTCCCAGAAGCCAAAATTCTCTCTTGATCTCAAGTGTATCTGTGCATCTCAACACATTTTCCTTAGCTCTTGTTGATATCTTACTCAGGTCTTGACATAAAGCCTAAACATTCAAAATCCATAGTGACCAACTGACCTACTTTTTATTGTTCTTTACTATGTAAGGATAACATAGACACTATTTTTAAAAAAAGTATCCAAAGGCCCAATGCTATTTCATCCTAAGCCTTTCCTTTTTTTTCCTCCACTTAGAACATTAATGTAACTGTATATTTCTAATCTTTTGTGTGTGTTACCAAATACCCAGGAGACCAGGTTCATTTCTCATTGTCACTTGGCAACATTAGCAAAATGATACTGATGTCTCCACTGTGCATGGATTCTGTTTCAACCACTATTTCCCTTGCAGTTTGGAGAGCTGTTTCCACGGCTGCAGAACTGCTTAGCGAAAACCATTACTCTGGGCAGCATTGTTCACAGAGCTTGAAAAGTCGCCATTGCCAGAACTTCACAGATGACTTCATTGGAGAGCAGCTCAGGTGCTCCCCTCACAGCAGAAACTCTATAAAACTGGCTTCCTTAAGATTTTAAGAGCTTGCTCTAAAAAACAACAACTTCTAAATAAGCCATCAAGGAAATACCAGCAATGTTGTTTTTTTCAAATGCCAGACAATGCTGGAACAAGAGACCATGTGCTTATGTGTTCCAGACAGCTTGCTGAAAGTTTTTGGATGCCTTTCATAAAGAAGCGAGAGAAACATCCCATTTCCTGGCAATCAGACATGGATCCTTTTGCGTAGATATTTCTATTAGTCACAGATATATTACAGCTGATTTCTTATAGGAGTATATGGCAACAAACATCATATACTATAAGGATCGATGGGCAATAAAACCATCACTTTCTATGACAGGTAGAGTTATAGAGGACAGAATGAAAATAATGTTTTCAGTTAGGTATGGGAGCCCAAACAATCTGTGACATAAAACCCAATAAGAAACATATTTGTATAGCCTCTGATCTATGTGACATCTGGAAAGAAAGGCTCTAAAGCCCAATTCCCCAATAACCCTTGAATCTGTGTAAAGGTTCGTGCCATTTTCACTCATTTGGTCTGTTATAACTGAAATCAGTTTGTTGCAGGGTTTTAGTTGAAGACAGAAGGGTCAAGTTTACACACTCAGCAGAAACAAGGAACAAAGCTATTGATGGACTGCCTTGCTTCCAGCTGCAGTGAAAATGGTTGCATTGTCTGAATACTCTCCCAAGAAATAATATTATGTTGTGGGGATCATAAAATCAACATGGTGAGCTGATGCATGCAAGACACCAAGGTACTCAGGAACAGCGTCCACAAAATAGGGATTTCAAATCAGCCATGATGTGTTGGTTACAACATGGAAACTAGCCTTAAGTAACAGTACTTCAAAGATTTCTACAAGCAGCATATGATCTTTACAAGCCAGAAGAAAAAAAATTGTATTACACAAGCTTTTGGACAACAATGTAATCCAAATAAGTATTTTTCCAAGGTCTGCCAGAACAGAATCAACCAACTGAACTGTAAACATTTACACTAGGGGTCTTTTCATACTATACAGTTATATCACTTTAAATGCATGGCATGACTGCATCCTACAGAATCCTGGGATTTAAAGTTTAGGTTGGTACTAGAGTTGATGTTAAGGAATTCTATATATTTCACAAAACTACAAATCCCTACAAATGTAGGATGGAACCATGACAGTTAAAGTAGAATCAAAGTGCTATAACTGTTAGTGTGAAAGGGCCCCAAGACCTTTTCTGTGCACATGGCTCTTTGAATAATATTATCTTCTACATCAGTGCTTCTTCAGCTATCTGATGTGGAGGAGCAATAGCCCTCCCCTCATGTGCCAAGGGACCTACACAATATTTGTGTCCAATGGTTTCTTACATTCCTGGCAACTCTCCAGGGACCAACAGCTGATAGCTTGTGGGTGGCACCTGTCAATGAACCACTATTTTGAGCAGCACCCTTCTATATCATAGGTGGGCAAAGTGTATCCTGACCTTCAAATCCTCCAGACTTCCCAGACTGGCCCTTTAAAAATAAATTAGAGGAACTTGCCTTTTCTTGACTCCTCCAGGAATAGCCATTCATCTTTTAAATAAGGATCCACCCACACTGCAAAAATAATCCAAGATCACCCTGCTTTAACTACCATGGCTCCATGTTATGGAATGTTGGGAATTGTAGTTTCTTGTGGGACCAGAGTTTTCTGACAGAGAAGGCTAAATATTTCACAGAATGACAACTCCCAGAATTTCACAGCATTGAGCTGCAGCAGTTAAACTGGTATCAACCTGGATTAGATGCAGCCTAAGTTATAGTCTATTTAAAACTTCCCTAAATCCAATTTAAACAGTTGATTAGAACCATAGAGTTAGAAGGGGCCATCAGGTCCAACTCCTTGCTTTATGAAGGATCTCCAACTACAGTATCCCCAGCAAATAGATGTCTAGCCTCTTTTTGAAGATATTGAGAGAAGGAGACCCCACCCCACTATCTATCTAGACAATTGTATCCATTGCTGAACCCCTCTTGTTGTCAAGAAATTCCTTTTAATGTTCAATTGACATATACCTGCCTGAAACCTAAAACCATTAGACCTGGTGATAGCCTTTTGGGTAGCACAAAACAAAACTGCATCCTCCTTCTCTGACAGTCCTTGAGGTATTTCTAGCTTCCAGTCATGTCATCCCTCAGTCTTCACTTCACTAAGCTGAACATATCCAGCCTGTACAATTGTTCCTCACATGTTTTGTTCTCCTTTCTTCTTATCAGCCTCACTGCACTCCTCTGAACCCAGTCCAATTTGTCTATATCCCTCTTAAAATGGGATGTCCAGAACATAGCATTCCATAGGAGACCTAACCAGTGAAGATGATGATAGGACTATTACTTCCCTCAACTTGGAAGCTATGGCATGGTACAGACTGTGGAAAAGGGGCGGTCCGCAGCCGCCTCTTTTCTTGCTGGGTTGGAGGCAGGCCAGCCTCACCGGCAGGTCCTGCAGCTCCAACCCGGCGCTTTTCCAGGCCACGGAGAAGTGGCAAAATGCCGCTTCCCCATGGCCTGGAAAAGAGGTGTCCTTGGGGCTTCATGCCCCAGGACACCCCGACAGCCGCAGCCAGAAGAGAAAGGGGCCCCTTTCTCCCTGGTACCATTCCTGCAGCCGTTTGGTGGCTGCGGGAATGAGGCGTGCACCAGAAGAGCTCCTTCTCACTTCACAGTTAAGCTACCATAAACGGCCTTGAGCGACGCAAACACATCACGCCCACGCTGTACCATTTGGACACAGTTCGGCCATGATGTCATAATGGCACTGCCATTATTGCATACTCTGTATGTGCTAGGGTTAGGGATCATGCGGTTGTCATGCTGTCCCGTAGCCCTAGCACGGCGCCAGCACACTGCATTGGGCCCATCTGTACCAGGCCTATAGTTCTATTAATGCAGGCTAAAATAGCATTCACCTTCTTTATTGCAGCACCACACTGCTGGCTCATAGTCAACTGATGATCAAAAATAATCCCAAGGTTCTTTTCACATGTAGTACTGTTGAGACATGAATCTACCAACCTATATTTCTACATTTGGCTTTTGTGGCCTAAATACAGAATTTTGAATGTGTCTATATTAAATTTCATTACATGTGTGGATTTCTGTGCAAGTGAATTTAATTTTGACATGTAATGCCCCTCATTTTCTTGTCCATCTATTATTTTGGAACAGATCATATCCTTTAATTGATATATTGCAATCATGGGAAACATCCTGACAAGTCTCTGTTATACTTGGAAATACATATTCACTTTCCTGCACTAGCATTTCAAGTTCATCTTATTTGTTTCCCAAACTCTATGTGATGCTGTACAGACATCTAAAGTCTTGCTTATTCATATTTTATTTTACTGCAGGTTCTGCTATGGCTCCCACCCTTTCCATCATCTTTTTTTCTAGAATTCACATTCTTGTATTTAGAGCTTAATTTTGAGCAAATATTTGAACTAGTATCCCTCCCTCAAGATTTAGTTTAAAGCCACAGATATTCTTTCCAGTCTTTGTGAGGAGCAGCTCATCAGCAGCCATTAGTCCTTTGTCTAAGCAATGCTATTGTATCATGAAATGGCTTTCATATACTGAGTGTAATGTTTAGGAGAGCTTGGTAAAGTTACTCTATTTGACACCAGCTCACACCATCTTCCATTCACCATGCTCACTGGTTCTTGTTGTTTTTAAGTTTAGCCAGAGATGTTAACATAATGATGTTGTTATTGTTGTTGTTATGTGCCTTCAAGTCATCTCTAACTTATGGCAACTCTAAAGTGACCCTATGAAGATTTCTTGGCAAGTTTCTTCAGAGGGGGTTTGCCATTGCCATCTCTGAGGCTGATAGTGTGAACTTGCCCAAGGTCACCCAGAATCATAGTGCAATGCTCAAAAATCATGTTTTATCCAATTCCAATGGGGCAACATATTAGTCATTTGAAATAAGCACAGTAAAAAATCTTGTCGCTCCTTAAAAAGTAACACATGTATTGAAGTATTAGGTTTTATGAAGTACAGCCCACGTTATCAGATGCATCTGAAGGTCCACAACCACTTAGGCCATAATAAATGTCTTCATCTTTAAAGTGCCACAGCACCACTTTATTGTTTTAAGCACTCATCATTAACATTTTTTAAAAAAGAAAAATACAAACCTTTAAATATAAGGTCCTATTGTTGGCGTGGTTTGAAAGTCTTATAACAGATAGTTCCTTGCCCAGAAATTTCTTCCCCCTCACCTTCTCGTATAATTTCCATACACTGATCACCTCCATATGTTCTGGCAGAAGGTAAAATGGCTTATGTGTATTCATAGTAATAGTGGGCTAGGTTGGCCATGGAGAATGTAAAATGAAATCAAAGCTCTTACCAAACCTCCTGTGCTGAAACAAAAAGAATGGGAGGGGGAGATTGAAAGCATTTTGTCTTGCAGAAAATAGAGGCACAGTTCAGCATTTAAGCACATGCTTTGCATATGGAAGATCTCTGCTGCCAGCATCTTCCATTAAGGCAACACTGGGAATGATTAAGAATCTGGAGCCCTTCTGCCAGTCAGGGCACGCCATTGATTCCCAAATGGTGGCCAAGGCAGATCACTGTGGAAAACTAGGTAATTTTTGGAGTGCAAAAGCACTATCTGATTCTCTGACTTTGGCTGAATTTGCAGTCAGCTATGTAGGTACTATCCACTGATGATCAAATTTAAGGCCCCTGCTCTCTCTTCATAATGCTCTTCAATGTGTATTTGTATTGGATTGTTCTTCCAACTGAGGACAGTTATCTGTAAAGATTCCCAGGTGGGCTGTGGTTTGGTTCAGTAAAAAGCAATGCTTTGTTTCTTGTGCTTTTTCACATTAATTTAAATTGATTCCCTTTACCTCATACTAGCATAACATATCCAAGTATGGATATTCTTGATTTTCAGTAAATAGCAAAACAAATACCCATCTCCTGTAAACTTTTTTGTGTGTGATGAGGATGATTGTGATGCAAAAAATAATTTTCCCAGGCTCTGACAATTGCATTATAAAATATGAACATACTAGCTTCCTTTTCACATAAAGCATTATTTTTAGTGTAGAAAACAACTTTTTTGCTTTCTGAATTAAAAATGCATGTCAATTTTTTGACAGAATAAATACTACACTGTGATTACTACAATGAGGTTTCCAAGAGCTTTTTGAAGTATAGAGAAAGATGGTGAAGTTATCCACTGTTGCCCATGAGAACAAAAACTATGAAGATTTACATCCATATACATTTTTAGCATATGGCAAGTATACCAGCCTTGCCACTAAATTTGTTCAGATGAGGGCAAAGTTTATTTTAGTGCAGTTTCAATAGAAATTTACCCAAATGCATATATATATATATATATCTTCAAATTTAAGATAGGGAACACTTGGGATTTTAAAATTACCAAATATGAAAGAAAGCAAAAGTGATATATTCTTCCATCCCTTTCTAAAAAGGGCTCACCACATTGACTGCTTAACAGCCACAGCAGTTGGATTATATACTACATGTATAGCTTGATGTTAGATGTTTTTAAAGGAATTTAAAATAATACAACCCTGCTCTCAAAAAAAGAAAGAAAGAAAAGAAAAGAAAAGAAAAGAAAAAGAAAAAAAATCCCCTTCAGACTCTATGTATAATTTATCTTCAAAAAACAAAATGTATTAAATATATCTTTAGAGGCTTCGTTCTTGTTCATATTTACAGTGACAGCAATCATGAAAGCTGCATTTACTGCAGCACAAAATTCTGTTTTGAACATTAAATTAGACTACAGTATGAGGCAAGTGCAGATGCAAATATAACCAGCTTTTTCCTAAGGTATTTCACTGCTTTTAAAGATAGTCCAAACCTAAAGGAAAAATTAAGGAAAGTGATTGTTCAAAATCCAAACCATTCAACTGCAACTGTTCCCCTCCCTCTGCCTGCCAGGAGCTGACAAGCCCTTCAGTGAAATTTAGAAAAACTTGTAGTCCCCTGAAACTGATTTTATTTTTCAAGCTTTGTGCATAATAGAGCAATTAAAATGATTGCAGGACTGGAGCAATGCCTCCAGATATGTAAATCTTCATATACTTCATTGTCATCCATGAAACATCATACAATCAAATGACCAAATTTGCTCTCACAAGACGTAGTGATGGCCATCAATATGGCCCATTTTGAAAGTGGATTTGGCAAAATTATGGAGAATACGGCTACCCAATGTTTATTAGTCATTATGGCTTTGTACTGTCTCCAGTATTAAAAACAACATGCTTCCTGGAACAAGTGGCTGGGGAACTTATACAGGAAGGTTGAGATAGCCTTGCTGTTGGGCTTCCCAAAAGCATCTATTTGACAACTGTGGTGGAAAGGATGCTGGACTACATAAACCCTTCCTCTGATCCAGCAGGGCTCTTATGTGTTTATTCTCAATCTGTACAATACAGGGCCCAATCCTGCAAAGAATGACATGTACAGAGAAAACAGATGTCTTGATGTGAGTCTCTTCTTCTCCTGTCAGTACAGATAGTCATATGCTTTTGATCAACCTTTACTTCGTTTGCCATACTTATTTATCACACTAGGGGGCAAAGAGGATTTAAACGAGAGTTAAACGAGAGTTAAACAGGAAATGTCATGTGATAAACATCAGGCATTTCCTGTTTAACTCTCGTTTAACTCTTGTTTAAATCCTGTTTACCCCCTAGTGTGATAAATCAGTTAGAGGTCTTAAGGAAGAAGCCTGCTTTTCCTTTATGCCCTGCTTTGAAGCCAGCATTTTATCCTGCAGGCCAAAGACGTGGCAATAACGTTCCTATCTCCGATGGTACATGGGTGTACATACAGTCCTACTGGTATGGATGGATTCTCTCCAGTCCAGAGAACTGTAAATATCCCAACTGTTTGTTTTCTGCTGTGCTGGTGGAACTCTTCTGCTTCTATAGGAATAGCCCAGGTAACAACGTTTCTTTTTTACAAAGTCTTTTTATGGTCATCACCCAACCCCTCTTTTTACCCTTGTCCTCTGTCTAGCTGGAAGTGCCATGGAGGGGATGATGAGGAAGATGGAGAGACACAGGCTTTTAGTGTTGGGTTGCAGCAGCATAACTGCAGTAAACAATGCAATATAACTTGATCCAGGGAAGAGCAGGATTCTGTTCCAGCTGAACCTACCGTAACTGTATGTGCTCAGCTACAACAAGCAAGATAAATAGCAGCTGCCACCAGAATTCCTTACTGAACCATACATTAGCAACAAAGCAGACATAAAATGAGAGTGGTTCACCCTGCCTAACTAGCTTCCCTCAGCATGGTTTTTTTTTTTAATCAAGAGATCTGTAATTTTGGCCACAAAAATGGAAATCACATTAAAAGTGGTGAAAGTAAAGTAATCCCAGTATACACTTTGGAAGAATCTTTCGGGTGGTCTTTGGACATTGAGAATGTTCTTAATTACTTATGTAAGTCTTGCCTGACCTGTTTCATTTCACATATGCATATTGTTAGTTTTGTATAAAATGTTTGATAATTGCTCCTTTTTTTTTTTGGTGCAGAAACCTATCTTTATTGATGCCATGTTATTTCTGCCTCTGGTACCAAATTTTCTATTAAGTAAGGCCCAAGAATACATAGATTTTCTTGACAGAGGTACACCAGTACTACTTCTTCTGTTGAAGGGAAGTATACAGAATCTCCTTCTGCTGGTGACAAACACATAATGGAGAGAGGGCAATTCCTCCATCCCTCACTCCCACCATGGTGCTGTTTTCATGATACTCTGTATTACAGTACATTAACAGTGGGTACTAAGGATATTGCAGAGTTTTTCCTCACTCTAACAACTCTAATGTAAAATTGAAATCTGTAAAGGGAGCTAAAATGATTATAAAGTATTTCTGACTTCATTACTTCACATTTCTAAATAAGCCATGGAGCTATAAACCAGATCGAGTTTCCAGTTTTACTGCAAAGCAGGTGGTTTCACCAAAGCATACAGCTGCATCTCAGTTCTATCATTATGAATGCCTTTTTTCAGTTATTACATCCATATTTGGAATAAATTAACACTTAACAGAAACAAAGATATGGAATTCACTGGGACAACACATAGCACAAGGCATATTCAGTGCTTATTTTGGAAACAAAAAATAATCCCCAGAGAAATCCCTATAATTTCTAGATATATGCATACACAGGAAATGGTTGTCACAGAAGCACATTAGTAACGTGTTGCTTTCTTTTATTTTTACCTTCTTTTACTTTTACTGTAATAATGTGCTTTCTAATGTGTTCTAATATTATTTTATTTATTTTTTTAAATAAAAAGTGTCCTGCATAAGGCTCTGTGTGTATTTTTATTTTTATTTTTTGTGGACAACAAAGTTTGCCCATAACAGAATCATCAAATCTGACACATGGAAATAGCACTTTCTGGAGCCTTCCTACAGTGCTAATACTCAGAGAGAGTGTGTACACACTGCTTTGGTTGTATGTCAATGTAAAAGAAGGGGAGGCTGATTTTTGCTACTGCTGTAGCAGATTCATGGAATAATAGTTCCCATTCTTATATTTACAGAAATTCTTACTTTCCAAAGTCATCTTATATTTCTAGGAAAATGTGACTAGCAAATGAAGAAGCTGTGGAAAACATTGTGTGCAAGGCTGCTGCCACACTACAGAATTGAAGTTTGACATCAATTCATCCTATGGAATCCTGGGATTTGTAGTTTATTGTGGCACCAGAGCTCTGATAGAGAAGGCTAAATATTTTACAAAACTAAAAACAAACAAAACATAATTCCATACACTTAGCCATGACAGTAAAAGTGGTGTCAAACTGCATTAATTCTGCAGTGTGGCAGTAACCTTACACATGATGTTCTGCAGTGCAAATGCAGCGTTAAGTCTGCACAAAGAACACTCCAGTCTGAAATAAAATGGTTTTTGTTACTCTTTCCCTTAATCTTTGCCTTCCTTTCCCCAATAAATTTCAAAAAAGTGTTAACTTTTTTATGAACAGCTTAAATAACTCAAAAGTGGGTGACTTAAAAATTGTAGTAAAAACTGCAGTCTGTACAAGGCTAAATTGACTATTCTACAGAGAGCATTTCTTTAGTGATGATGAGAATCAGAAAACTTTAGCTAGTACAGACAGGAAATCTTCCAGCGTTTAATTTTGTGCTCTCCTCCTACGTATCTAAAATAGACCTTTCTGGCAGATGTGTTCTGGTACATGTTGAAAGATCAGGTATTTGTGGAATTACATTTATAGAAGAAAAAATGTAGCACCTCCTACACACATACACACCTTGCTCAGGTAGTATACCTGTTCATTTTATACAGACTTGTAATGGATTCATCCCCAGAGCTAAACCCAGGTTTTTTTTAGACGCTGAGTTGAAATAGCCTGGATATACCTTGTCTTATCCTACACTTCCTTATAGCCTATAGATAGGTAGGATGTCTCCTTATGTCCATTAATGAACTTGAATTAGGGATGTTATTATCAATTTAGGAGATTTTCTGCGGGACAAGACAATGGAAGTGTGTCTTAAGCAGGGCTGAGGAGTAGTGGTGATTTTGGGGTTACTCCTTGTCCTACTTCAGAGTAAGATTTTTTTTCTTAAAGTTACTCCTACTTCTGTAAAAACCTCTTACCCCTTTACTCTTTACTCCTACTCCTATTCCTCAGTCCTTGTATTAAGATGGTTGTAGGTCAGTGCAAGAGCACTTTATCTGCAGAGGTCACCATTTCAGTCACTGTCATCTCCAAGTAGGGCTAGAACTGAATCCTTCATGAAACACTAGGAAGCTGTTGTTAGTCAGTATTAACAATAATGAACTCAATGGCTAGAGTCCTGTCTAATATAAGGTTACACTGTTCCCTTTGTTAATGATGTTAAAAAGTGAGTTGGAGGACTCTTTCACTCTCTCCAGACCTATTCTAAGTAGGATTCTCAGATTTTAGAACCTGGCCTGCAGGCTCTTCTCGGGCCTTATGGTGTTTGTGTGTGCATTGTTAGATTTGGGATTGTTTTTGAATAATGGCGGATTACATACCGCCAAGAAGCGGCGCTCTCCTGCCGCCGCCACTTTCAGCATCCGGGAGCTGCAGCTGCCACACCGCGCATCTCCCGGACGCTCCGAGGAAGGAGCGCGGAAATCGCGCTCCTTCTGAGGCTGGAGAAAAGGCGCACTATGTGCCGTGGCGCGGCCTCAATACGTCACAACCGTGCCGCCTCGTGTGGAGGCAGTGCGGTCGTGATGTAATCATGGCGGCAGCCATATGGAACGGCCACCGCCATTTTGTGCGCGTGGAGCGCATACTAGGGTTAGGGGGTGCGGAAGCACCGCCCCTTCCTAACCCTAGTACACGCTCATCGCGTACTTTCTGGCAGTCTGTAACCCGCCAATGTGTACAATTGTGCTTGATATTTAATGGACCACGCTAATGACATCACTTGGAACTTCCCCTTGGAACATCACATTACAAGGAATCATTCCTAGCCCAATGCTCAAGCCACTATACTACACTGTCTCTCTGCTAACTTTCATAGCTATATGAACTTTCATAGCTATAATCAATACCCAGCTGCCCTTTTATTACAATCATAATCCAGAGATTGTTTATCCACAGTTTGAATATATATTCCAAAAAGCAAAACCTTGAATTTGCCATTTAATATAAGGTGCATCATTTCAATACCACTGTATTTAATGGGACTTAAGCATCCATTAATTTTGGTATCCATGAGGGGACCTGGAACCAAACCACAGTGGATACCAAATGCCTGTTCTACTAGTTATTATGAGGGAAGCTGATAGACTTTCTGATAAGATGCTAATTGAGTAATTCCTTTCATGAAAGAGCAGTAGGAGAATGTACCCAAACTAAAAGCAGTCAGTCTTCTGGTAGACCATATACTGTTAGAATGCAATCAAATTCTTAAATATTTTTATCATTGCTTGTCATAAAGAATCAGTTTAGTAGCCATTATGTCCATGTTAAAAGTAAGAACTATTGTTTCCAAACACTGTTTTAACAATGGTTCTCTAGTTATACTTTCAGGCACATTTGTCTGAGATGGAAAGAAGATTTAAAAAAAAATTTTTTTTTAAAGATGATGACAATCATGATGATAATTTAATTTTTTGCACAGCTTCATCCCAATGTATTTTGGAATTTCTCTTGTTTGTGACAGATTTAATAGGCATAGCGAACAATTCATAGCCTGAGCAAAAATGATAACAAAAACTAAATTTACAAATACCAATTCGTTATGGTTTTCAACAGAATAATGCATGAGGGTTTGAGAAGCAAAGGCAGAGAGTGCCTTCATATAACCCAGTGCTCTAGCAGTATTGTAGCAATCACAATGTAGTATTAATTTTAATTTTTGTTTTTTAGTCACTGACCAAAGAACTAGTGTAAATATAGATAATAAAATACAGGCCATTGACCACTAAAATCCAACAAACAGGAATCAGCATGGCTAGAAAAAGAGTGAGAACAATCCCATTGGACATGGGCATTCATCCACATCAATATAATCAGAGTCTAAAACTTTTAAACAATTATTCAGGGATGTCAAGCAAACTAAAATGCAATAGACACCAAAACAATAAAATGTATGAGAATAAAAACATCGTCACTTGATATGCAAAAGATATTAATCTTGGTACCGCAAAGTAAAGTATTTCATACTGGGGGAGAGGGAGGCATAGTTATGGATTCACAGTCCTTCTCCAAATGTCTAGTTGAGAGGATATTCAGAAAATATACTAATGGGAAGAGATGAGTACTACATTTCGCTAGTAAGGTCCCAAACTTTGCAAGTCTGTATAAATAAAAACTTCCACCTTGAATTGGGCTTGGGAATGGATCGGGAGTTGGTGAAGAAAGGTAAACTGGTGTATCTACTGTCTGATCCTTTTTAGAACCAGAGATATAAGAGGAAAGGTGTTTGCTCCTGAAATTTCAGGTGAATCTGGCTGCCTTGGGACAATATGACGGCACTTGTGAGCATTGAGCCACCTCCTTGAAAGATGTGAGACTAAAATGCATACCAAACAAGTCAGTTGTTTTGGTTTATTTGCTTTAAAACTACTCCTCCCAGAATCAGGAGGATAGTGGGATGGGAATGAGCTTATATTTGAAACACCCCAATATTTGCACTTCAGTGATGCTAGTTCCTGTGTTTGCTTTATCATACTGAAAATATATCAATAACCTGTTTACTCCACCTCCTGCTTCATGATTGGAAGTCTTGGTGTTTTGTTTTCTAAAGGAAGCTGTAAAAGGACAATTGTGCAACTGGGTAATGATACTATTATGGACTCCTTGGCCAATTCCTTGCCCAGGTCAGGAAGATGAACACACAGCAGGACACTGCCACTGATTCTTCTATGCTTTTCCCCATGAACCAACACTTGCCTGGTTCTGCTTTAGCATGTTACCCTTTAAACATTTGTAGTTTTACTCAATATTTACTCTTTAATCTTTTCCTGAACATAAGGGTTTCTTTGGGCATTAATCCTTAATATGATTAAATCAGAATTGCGCTACTGTTCTATTCCCCTTATTAAAATTCATATCATTTTTACAAAAAATTACATAGCACAGCTGTCCTCTTGGGAATTATTCAAAGTCCCAACAGCCTCTCAGCTCCACAAGTAGTTTGGAGTTTCCTTGAGGGAAACCTCAAAGTAGGAGCAGTGAAACAACCCTCACACTATGCTCCTATTATAGCAATATACTAGAGTGAGTCATTCACACCCAAAGTGGTTATTAAACCATTGCAGGATCAGGGGTCATTAATAGATTTTTACTTTTAGAATAAGAATTCATTTGCAAACAGCCTAACAGAAGTACAGCATAGTACAGCACTGGGAGAGCCAAGAAGGCATACTATAAGCTTCAGGCTAGGGGAGGACTAACCCAGTGCAATTGCAGTATGACAGTGTAGTGCTAGAAGCTCCATTGCATGAAATAAACACTTAGTAGGAAGTCCCTACCTCCACACAAAACAAGTGCTTTCTCCCTTTATGAAACTAAGCATACAGATAACAAGCTTAGGACAGATAGGCTGAATGATCACAAAAGCACAATCAGACCATCCAATGAAACTGGTTTAATCACTTCATGTTACAAGGCATCACATTTTCTAGTAAAGCACATTTTGCAGGAGGAAAAAAACCACACATGCAAATAAGTTCTTCACTCACCCCCAGAATATCCCAAAGTCTTGTTGCTACTTGTGTTGAGAAGAAACATTCCAAAATTTCCCTGTTTACCATGTAAGGACAAATCAGGTCAGGAGCCACATGATGTAGTTGTTTGACTGTAGAGACCAGGGTTCAAATCTTCACTCAGCCATGGAAACCTTGGTCCAGTAATACTCTCAGAGCCTCAGAGGAAGGCAAAGGCAAACCTCCTCTGGACAAATCTTGCCAGTAAAACTCTATGATAGGTTAACCTTAGGGTCCCATAAGTCAGAAATAACTTGAAGGCACACAGCAGCAAAAACAGAAAATCTCAGTATCATGTTCTATACTAAGTGATATTTCTTGACCATCTTCAAAAGCAACCATACATACAACATATTACAGTAATCCAAATGGTAAGTTAATAGAGGATTATTGGATATACTCATGCATAAGTCTAGAAATGTTAATCAAAAAATTGACGCAAAAACCCTGAGTCGACTTATCCATGGGTCAGTGTAACTGCTGTGCTTTGGCTTTTATAAAACAAAGGAACTATCCCCTGGTGAAAGGCAAGAGTGTAATATTTCCTGGAAGCACTGACCCCACTCTACGTCTCTCATCCATTCAGCCTTTAGTATGAGCACAAACAGTTATGCCTGCTGGAATTTTGTAAGTTCTTTGGCATCTTTTTTCCTTTGCATCATCCTTTACATCCTTTGCATCATCCATACCTCTAAGTTTTACATCTTTTTTCCTTTGCATCATCCATGCCTCTAAGTTTTACTCTCGACCAATACACAAGTCATATTAAAATCCAAAGTTCTGGCCCCAAAACTTGCCCTCGACTTGTACATGAGGTCAACGTATAGTTGAACATATATGGTATATGTGCTAATGAAGCCACCTAGTGTACATCCAGATAGGTTCCTGACTAGGAAAGCAGTTTACGAGTATGAACCTGATCCTGGCAGAGCATAACCTCATCTAGAATAGGTTTAATACTATTCATCTGGAGAGCCAAACCACCAGGTTGGCCAGGAGATCTGTTAGGGTGTTGGGGTGGCACATTTACTTTACAATGTACCTCCTACAGCTGCTCCAAGATGAATGAGACCTCTGCTAGTACTGAGCCTCTTAAAGGATAGGTTCTAGCACTGAGAGACCTACCATTCAGCTTGGAGCAGTTGTGGAAGGAGTAGCAGTAAAATGAAAAGCAGATTTACCACAAGGAGCCAGCACGGTTTAGTGGTTTCAGTATTGAACTAGGATTCCAGATTCAGATGACCAAGGTTGGAATCCCCACTCAACTATAGGAACCCACTGGGTGATGTTGAGCGGGTCACACTACCTCAACCTCACAGGGAGACAATGACAAACCTCCTTGGAATATTTTTTACCAAATCTATGAGAAAGTTCAAGTCAGAGCTGAAAGCATACAAAAACAACAAAAGTTGCCACCTTGGTGATAACAGAACCACTGCCTACCCCTGAAAACCATCCATGATTAGTGTTTCTGTACTATCTGGATTTGAGTTTGTTAGCCCTCATCCAACCTATTGTAGTGCTGAGTTTCCCAGCATTAAACTTCCCATCATCCAGCACTCACTCCATTTCACCTGGGTTAAAGGAAAGGGAGAAGAAGGACTGTGTGTTATCAGAATATTGTGGATATTCTTGAGGTTAAGGATAAGGATAAAACTTAGCCCCCCCCCCCCCCAAGAAATGAGCAGCCGGTTTATCCAGACTATAGACAGAACTCTGTAGATCTCTGAGACCCACATTTATTGAGTGTGCACTGCTGAGATCTACATTATATTCATTGCCCTTCCAAAAGTGTACTGAGAAGCCAAGATTCAGTAACATGGCAATATATTTAGAACTTGACTGTAGTTCATATTTGAAATCAAGTATCTTCAATTTTATTAAATTGTTTTACTTATACCAGAATCTGGAGCAAACCTCTGGAGCTCATATGGAATGTAGAGGGCAAAGAGATAGAGGAACTATGGCAAAAGTGAGAAGGGACATTTGCTCATATGACTTTGAATGAAGGCCACAAGAACATACAGACTTTCCCTTATTTTAATGTTAAATCTCTTTGGGCGTGTATGTATATCCAAATGACCCATAACACTATAGTCATTGCCATTGCTGATATAAAATTTCAGTGCTGATTTTCTATGGTTGTTTCCACCCTGTTATTTCAGGGCATAAGAAAGTGAAGGAAACAAACAGAGAACTTGAGGAGGAAATAAAAGATGCCCGCAGCCAGGAGGAACAAACTGAGAAATCTGTACCAAGTGCAAAGACGAGAGCTGGAATGTTGAAACATAAAAACTGTCCTAACAGTTTATTTTAAAAAAGCAAAAAATTAGAAAAAATTCCATGACACTCGACTAAAGGAATCCTTCAAAGAAATAAGCATTGTTTTAAAGGCAATCACAAAAGCAGAAAGAGTTGGGTTGACAGTTTCCTCCTTTGAAGTAAATTCACACATATATAACAGTAATGATCAATTGTGCTTAAGAGCTGCCTCACATTGCAGTATCCTCACAAATATGTTGTTTGTTTTCAAATGTGGTTTATGTCATGTATCAAAATATGCATAGATGATCATCAAAAAGTCAGCATGCACTTGGGCCCTGATCCAGTGAAACACTTAGGAGACAACCCTGTTTTCCATTTGAAAACAGCAGAACATAACGGCTCTACAGTAACAGGGGATATCAGAGAATGAATACTGGGGTGATCTTCTTTCACATTCCTACCCTCTTCTTGCCCAGTGACAGCCCCAGAGCTTTGGAAGTTATTTTTAAAATGTAACCCAGTAAGTAATTCATTCCTATCACTGAATATGAGGTATGGACCATAACTTATTGCTGTTGATCTTCATTAGGTTGAAATAATAATAATAATAATAATAATAATAATAATAATAATAATTTGTTTTATTTATATACCACTATTCCAAAGATCATAGCGGTGAACAGCAAGTAAGCTAATTAGCAAGTAAGCTAATTTGCCCCCAACAGTCTGGGTACTCATTTTAGCGACCTCAGAAGGATGCAAGCCTGAGTTGAGCTAGGGCCCTTTTGCTGGTCTTGAACTCGCAACCTTGTGGTCTTGAGTGAATGGCTGCAGTACAGGTATTTAACCACTGCGCCACCAGTGGTGATGATATATTACTTTTTGTGAAGGGAACTTGTGGTGTTACTTTTTGTGCTGTTGTTACTGTTACATTACTTCCCATTATGTTTTTCAGAAGGAAAAAACCACCATAGGATTGATAGGAAGGTGGCATAAAGTTTGAAAACTTATGGTTCAAGTGCCTCTGAAAATGCCATTAAAGAGAAATTATAAAAGTAAATTTTAGAAATTACTCATTACACAGTAAGCTAATTTTATTGTTCCTCATTGCATTATTTCTGAAAAGTGGTTTTATTCTGCCTTTCCTAACACCCCCCCCCCCCCCGTAAATGGTTAGAAATAACTATGACCCTGTTCAGACGGGCCATTTTGTACGTACTTTTTTTTGTATGTACTAGGGTGGCCTGGGGGCGTCTCTTTTAGACGCCCGCAACCCTGGTACGTATGGAGTATGTACAAAATAGTGGCACCCTGTTCACACGGGTGCCGCCATTTTGATGTAATGGACGTGTTGTGTCCAAATGGCACGGCACGGCCATTACGTCTTCGCTCTGCTGAAGGGCGCTTGTGGCGCCCTTTCAGCGGCACCAGAAGGAGCTCATTCTGCCGGATGTTTCACTAGCGCAGCCTTTAAACAGCCACGCCAGCGATACAAAGAGAAAAGAGCCAAGTGGCCCCTTTCTCCCTTTCCCCGCCGCTGTTGGGGTGTCCTTGGAGCATGAAGCCCCAAGGACACCCCTTTCTAGGCTGCGGGGAAGCGGCATTTTGCCACTTCCCCGCGACCTGGAAAAGTGGCGGATTGGGGCCTCAGGGCTGCTGCTGTGGCAACTGAGGCCCCAATCCATCAGGAAAAAGGGCGGTCTGTACACCACCTATGTTACTTTTAACTTGTTGCATCCAATCTGTGCATAAACCTTCCATTGTGAAATGAAGGGAGATGACTGGGAGATAAAAATAACAAAATTAGCATGGTTCCAACTTCTTTCCCTAAACAGCTGGATGGACATCCAGATTCAAGACTGCTATAGCTTCTCTGGCAGCAGAAAATGGTTCTCTTTTACCATGGCCTAGTTCACACCTGATAAACCCCAAGTGGCTCATCCTACTTCTTTCCCTGATGATACTGAAATGTGGAAAGTAGGACATTCCCACTAACACCATGAAGGAAAGTGAATTGTCAGCCAGGTCTCTCTCTCTCTCTCTCTCTCTCTGCTGCACTGGTTACCCATTTTTAATAATCCACATAAGTAGGGAATCAAAACAGAATACTCACACACACACTCCTATAACCCTAGTCAAAGTGACTACCCCATGTTGGTTCATAGTAAGGACAGCATTGCCTTCTTGAGACATATATGCAAGGTGATATTCTAGGCATTAAATATCTGAAATATCAGGTTCAATAGTCAAATTCAGTATCCTAGGAACTTTTTGGGAGTTCATACTAGTGTCGTCACTAGCGTTGGTGTCACAAATAATTACTTTATTGTAATTAATACCTTTTTAGTAACATTAATTTGTTATGCCTGGAATTAAATAAATTTACCCCTTTTGCAATGTAACTGTAACTATTTTTATACGTGGAAGACATGGTCTCATTAACGTATAGGTTAAATTATAATATCACATAGTTCAAGTTTCAGCTTGTGCTGGGTTTGATACTGCTTAATGTATCTTCTGAGAACCTACTAAATAAAGGCTTTTTAAAAAGCAACAAGCTACTTCAGAAGCCTCGAAACTACAACTGTAACTACCGTATTTTCCGGCGTATAAGATGACTGGGCGTTTAAGACGACCCCCAACTTTTCCAGTTCCAGTCCAGCTTGGAGGTTTCAGCACCTGCCCTATAAGACAACACCCGGCGTATAAGACGACCCCTGACTTTTTAGAAGATTTTCCTGGGTTAAAAAGTAGTCTTATACGCCAGAAAATACAGTAATTAGTTTTTAATATAACTTCTACAACTCTTGGAGGCATCCATGAGTTATGGTCCTACATTATACTTCCATATTCTAAACACTATGGAATTCATTTTAAACATACAGTCTTGCCATTCATAGATTAGAGCATTCCTGGATAGTATCCCATGTTCTTCTCAATGGTGGTGCATTCATGTGACCATGAAAGCTGGATGCACACATGTTGTGCCGCAGTTGAGGGGGGTCCATAATGGAACCCCCCACGGATACAAAGGGCTGACTGTACATCTTTGGACTGGCCACGTATAAGCCACTTTCCTACTCAATCAATACAATTTATTGAGTAGCCCAAGGGCCGTTTCAAAATACTAGTAACATAATAAAAAGCAGTATCACACAGCTATATATAAAATGTAAATACAGTGCACTTTCCTACTCTTTCTTTTTAAAATGTTGACACAAATGTTATGACATGAAAATCACGCATATGTGCCATGGTAAACATCCCTAATACAAACACTGAAAGACAAGAGTTCAAATCCTTTTTAGCCACAGAAAGTCATTGGATGACCTTGGGTAAGTAACACACCCTCACCCTCAGGGGAAGGTAAGGGAAAACCCCCTCTGAACAAATACTGGCAAGAAAACCATGATAGGGTTTTCCTAAATCAGAAATGACTTGAAGGCACACAACAACTAGGCATGGAAATACTGCTGCAATGATTTGCATGACTATGGCCAACCTCTTTGCATCTGGTTCATATTAGTGCTAGCTGTATGCGATTCTAGACAGATCATAGAAGAATTGGCAGTTTTGCAGGGTCCCACAGATGGGTTCCACCAGTGTTTTGCATCAGCCTCATAAACAGCTATGTTGGTCAAGAACAAAGGAACATTTATCCCAGTATTGACTTTCTAACAACTATTTTTGCTGCACATGGAATGAGAATGGAATATATGACAGGTGTGGGCAGGGCACAGCCTTCCAAAATGTTGAACTGCAATAGCTATCAGCTCTTGCCAACAAAACCAATGATAAAGAATGCTGAGAACAATAGCCCAACATCATCTGGAGACCTTATTTTGCTCACCCTTGATTCATAATAAGCCTTTTGTAGTTAAGATGTTATAAACATCATGTGCATTCAGATAGGTGCTCTGACTAGTGTCTCAAAGAGTTGATGATGATCTGTTAAAATTAATTTTTCTTTGATAATACCGTGATTGTTGCTAGTGAAGAGCTATTGTATGACAGCAAATCTCAGTAGGCCACATCAGACACACTCCACAACATGTGTAACTCCACAACATGTGTACATACTTGATGGGTAATTGCAATTAATTATGGAGTTGTGTTTGTCAACCACCAGATGCATGACATAAACGGATGGCAGACAGACCAATTTTAATCTATACCGTGTTCATTTTGTTGGGTTGTGGCTGCCCCTTGTTACTACCTCTCAAATGGTAATGACCACTGGTAATGACTTATAAAGCCCTGTATGGCTTAGAACCAAGATATATGACAAACCATATCTCTCGATATGAACCTGCCCAACCCATGAGATCCACAGGAGAAGCCCTCCTCTCTGTCCCACCACTTTTACAGGTACAGCTGGTGGGAACATGAGAGAGGGCCTTTCAGTGGCTGCCCCTGGGTTCTGGAACTCCTTCCCTAGGGAGGCTATAATGGTTTCCTTCTTACTGTCTTTCTGGCAGCATGTGAAGACTTTTTTCATTCAAACAAGCTTTTAAAAAAGAGTGATATGTGCTATATTGTTTTAAATGATATTGTGTAACTTTTAAAATCTTTTTAGACTATACATTTTTAACATGGTTACAGTTTAATTTTTATTTTAATGCTGACTTTCTGTATGTATAGTGGGCCCTTGCTTTACGCAGGGGATCCGTTCCAGACCCCCCCTCACGTAAAGCAAATATTTGTAAGCTTGAGCCCCATTATATACAATGGGGCTCATGCTCGCTGCAATGCCATGTGCGTGCCCCTTGGTTGTGCGTGCCATTTGCGAGCCCCATTGGATATAATGGGGCTTGTGCTTGCTGCACAGCAATGCGTGTTCATGGAGCACGCACCCATTTCCCAGGCGGCTTCAATGTATGCTGAAAGCTGCCTATTAGGAGCCTGCATATGGCATGGGCTCACTATGTTTATATAATAATAATAATAATAATAATAATAATAATAATAATAATAATAAATGAATTTTCATTCAATAATTTTAGTTAATTGTCCTGGAATAATGTGCATTCAATTGTGGTACAACACTGACAACACCAAAACAACAACAACAAAACACACACACACACATTTACTCTTCTCAAACATACTTAAGAGAATAGATAAATATTCAGTAAACAAAGGGACTGACGCAGATGGATTTCAGAATGTTTTGCTTTCCACAGGCACTGAGACTGAGTGGAAGTTGCAAAGTCAAAGTGTGCATGCCAGATTGCGTCTAAGTGGATGCCTGTAATCTTGCTAATTTAGTTATCTTCTTTTCTTAACTAAGGAGACAAGGAGTAAAACTGCCAAACAAATGGCAGAAGAATACTGTCTGGCATGGACACTGGCTTGGGATAGGCATCACTGTAACTTTGTGCTGCCATGACCAAACCAGGGAGGGGAGCTCACTTGCCGTGAGATTATATGCAGATGGGAGATGATTACAAACATTGCAACCTTTGGGCAGAGCCAGTTACTTGGATATCACTGATCCAATTGAAACATCACAATCTGATAAAAACAACACCCTGTGTCAATGGCCACACTGACAATGTCAGCATGATGGGGAAGAGCTACATTTGCATATGAAAGGCACCTCTGGCTTTATCTTAACTGTGGCTAAAAGAATAGAACAGAATTGTGACCTCTCATCTATCCTCTTTGCAATGGCAAATGTAGGCATCTATGTCGTATTTGTGTTTGTAAATCTGTTCTGGGTTTTACACTCTGAAATTCAAAGGACCAACACAAATCATTGACCAGATTCCTGATGCTGTATTGTTCATGTGTAAATCTACTTCTGGAAGTAGTTGGACATTATTGTCTGATACAGAGCATCTGCATTCAATTCAAGATTGTAGAAGGAGAGTTGTGCATGCTGCCCCATTGTGCTTGCTGATGTACATAAGATGCACATGCACATGTACACAAGATGATTTCACATTTCACTGCACAGTCCTAATGCAGTATCATGGCCACTAAATCCTATTTCCCCAACAGCAGCTTGAAAGTGTGGATTAAAACCAAACACAGATTCACCATCCAATTTACATGGGAGGCATGAGATACCATCAATCACTTGGTGAAAGAGGCATTAGTGAAGCAAAAGTTGTAACATAGGTTAACAATTATATACTCTAACAGTATTTAAGGTAAACTTTAAAATCCACATAATAAAAATCCCTATTAGGACCAACTGAATCTGTGCAGACTTCTAGAGATCTCATCTTTTCATCAGATAATAAAACAGCCTTGCATGGTAGAACAGCAGAAGGGAAAGGACATGAAATTGAAGTAAAAAGAAAAGCAGAGGTTGCATACTAATCTTTTAATCACATCTGTACTGAAGTGAGCACTGCATTTGCACCAGCCCACTTTGAGCAGGATATTAAAGTGCAAGTTCTCAACCTATTAGTGCTGGTTTACAACATGTATCAAAGCAACAGTTATAACTAGTGGGAACAAATATGCTGCTGTCCCCTGGCACTGGAGGAAAGAACCTGCTGATCCCCCACATCAGTTGAAGAAGCACTGTTGTATGTCTCCCATAGCCTCTCCTGTATGCTCTAATTGCTTTGCTGTCTCTATATGTGGAGAAAGATTTGTTCCCTTTATTACCATTGAAGTAAGGTTTGGTGTCAGCTACTCCTCTGGCATGGAATGGATGAAGTGCTATAATATCTGCTTTCAGGCAGGAAACTCTCTTGGACCAGACTAGGAACACATACATGAAAGTTTTTCATATTGCCTCTTCTAAAATACAATGCATTTCGTGGAGTAAGTTCACAGTCAGGTCTGAAACACATTGCAGTGATAAGAAACTAGGTACATTCACACCTAAACCATCCCTTAAACACAAATCTAAATCCTTCCCTGTATATTGTAACACAGGCATATCCATAACTAGTTAAATGAAATAATTACCCATTGAGGTGAATATATGTGTACAGACCTGATAGGGAAAATCTTTGAGAGGGAGTTTTTAGTACCTACATGAGTTCATGAGCACAAGCATGGTTTTAATAATTTGTGAACAGTTTCTTCTACAGTAAGGAGATGTAAGCTGCCTACTTCTTAGCCCGGGGTCTGTCTACAAGTCCCTATCTTCCCACATATGCAAAGTGTGGCTGGGGTAATTAGGATGCACTTGTTACATGAAGTTTTTGAACATGCAGGTGTTCATGGAAATTAACATAGCCTGCAAGCATTTTTACAACATTCACTGTACACTTCTATCAAGACCTAAGTGGGCATCTGGGTGGAAAGGATTTAGTTCTCCAGATGTTTTGTCCTAAAATCCCACAATACCCTGGCCAACGGTCTGTGAGAATTGTAGTCCAAAGAAACTGGACGGGTAAGGTTTCTTTGTCCCAGCTTAATGAATTCATTGGAAATAGTTTCCTCTTAGCTTGAGAAGAATTCAAAGTAGACCATAACCCAAACTACTGACTTCTTGGTTTTAACATTCTCTTTGGTCTTTCTGCCTTTGCTTCCCCTTAGTCATTTTCACATTCTATCAAAAGGCTCATGCTGGGAAACTCAAAAAGTTATTTGTTAATTTGTGAGTTTTTTTCAATGGTCCCAATAAAAGATGTTTCACTTTTGGAAATGTTACACACACACCCACACCCACACCCCTAGCAACAAATGTATAGGAAAATATGCCCTTTACTGTTTTCTTATAATAGCAATAGCAAGTACATTTCTGTACCACTTACCAGTGCACTTAAGCACTCCCTAAGTGATTTACAATGTGTAAGCCAATTGCCCCCAACAAGCTGGGTAGTTATTTTAGCAATCTCAGAAGGATGCCAGGCTGAGTCAACCCTGGCAGATATTGAACTCACAACCTTGTGACTGTGAGTGAGTGGCTGCAGTACCGGCATCTAACCACTGCACCACCAGGGGCCCTTAACTGAAAAAGAAATCGATTTTGAATCAACTCCCATTTAAATAAGTGAAAAGGAAAGAGATTTTGGATCAGCTCCTTTTAAAATAATATTTCTTTGCTAGAATCCAAATTTAGCCTTACCCAACGCTTTAAATTTGGGGGCTGTGCAGACCACCCCTAAGAAGCAGCTTACAGCTGCCTTCAGCTGCAGCCCCAATCTGGCCATTCCAGGGTGCAAAAAGTAACTGCAAAAAGTGGCTCCTTTTTTCACCCTGGAAAGTGTGCGATAACCACAGTGACGCAGCTTTAATAATAATAAAAATAAATAAAAATATTTATATTTCCTGCCTTTCCCAGATGGATCGAGGCGAGATTACAACCCAATAAAATATACAGTTCACAGCAGTAAAATACAATAACAATTTACAAATAATTCTTTTAAAACAAGTTCTGTCAAAAAGCGAGGGAGGAATAGAGATATACAATCTTGATAAAAAATGGAACGATATTTCTTATACTGGGTCAGGTGGGTAAGCTGGAAGTGATCTGTCTTAACTGCCCTCTTGAAAGTGTCCAAGAAGGTAATAAGATGGATCTCCTCCAGGAGACTATTCCACAGTTTTGGGGCTGCTACTGTGAATACTCTTTGGCAGGTTGAGACTAGTCTAGACATTTATAACTCTAGCAAGTTCTTTCCAGAGGTTCTAAGTGTGTGGGGCAGATTATGTAGGTAGAGGGTTCCCTCAGGTAACTCGGGCCTGCAAAATGTAGGCCATTCAAGAAAAAAAGCACTCCTTTGGTGCTGCATCATGTGGTCACAGTGCCAGAGGAGCACCGTGATGCCGCACGCCATGTGGAATGGCATGCAGCATCACGGCACCCTGGGGGCAGAGTCGGGAATGCATCATGTGGATGCCACATCCTGACTCCACCCCCATGCCAGCCTTAATGCCGATCTGCATAGGGCCTTGTTGAACCCCAGTGATACATTTCCCTTATTTTCTCTTTGTAGGAGTTATAGGACTGGATCCCATACACTCTGAGCATAGTGTAAATATGTCACCAGATCCTAATTGTGCAAAGGATACCAAGGCTTCCAGCTCACCCAGTAACCAATGCTTCCTACTCATCTAGTGAAAACAGAGAAAAAGGACTGTGAGTGTACTTATAGCCCTTAGTGACCACTAAGAAAGTACCACCATGTGTGCAACTATTTTTATGATAGTGTCTCAACAGGATTTGGGTCACAGACTTCACATCTAAAGCAGGTTCAAGCTCTGTCTCATAGACACTTTGCTATGAGATGTGGTGAGTGAAGTCTAGCCCTGTTGCTGTTTGGGGATAGAAGAACAAGTGAGGAGGTTTGGGGGACCAGCTGAATGGTTCTTCAGATCTCACTCCAATGCCTAAATCTTTGGCCTTTTCTGTAAATAGTTCTTGGCCCTGGAGAAGAAGAAAGGTCTTCTTGAAATGAAGCTATCCATAGTTCTTTGCATCTAATGGGGTATGAGGCTGAGTGACAGAAAGTTAGGAGTATTCAAGAATGAAGAGGTCACAGAAACTTCTGTCTGGCAATCTGAAAATGACAGCGCTAAAGGCAAACCTTTGAAAACAAGTGACCATAGGAAATTAGGGGTTGGCAGGATTTCATGAATCACTCTCCAAAATCTTTTAAGGCAAATTCTTTCCTATTTTAACTGGGCTTGACAACTAATTTGTCAGGGTGAGCTGTGGAGGGGGGCACACACCAAGCAGCTTATCATGAATTTCTTAATATTATTTTGAACCAACTATGTTGACTACTGACTCCAAAAGCATTTGCTGTAGCTAAAACACATACACAAACACATATAAACACAGTTGCTCACATACACAATATTGTTTTCTGTACAATAAGAAAGGGGAAATGGCTTGAACATTTTGCACAAAGTTGGCGTCATGCAGGCACACCAACACACCAACACTTGTTCATTTCACAGTTTATTTTGTTAAATTACCAGGCATCCTATCCATAAAGTAAACCCGTCAAAGGGCAATGTTGCCATGTTTTGTGCAGCACTTAAAAACAGCAGCAACCGCTGCCAGAGTTGTCCTCAGTGGTGTGAACATGCCTTGTGGTGCTGTCATGCGAAAACTTACTAGGGAGTTCACAGCATATTAATCTGCTGCTCAAAAACATCCTTCTGGTAATATACAGAGAGCACTTAAAGCAACTGCTGTGCTCATTTCACTGAGGAAATATTCACAGCATGAGGCATTAGAAGGACAATTAATTATCCCAAGTTTTATTAGCCCACATTCTTTATTCTCCCATGTCCCTCAGTAACTTGATATTTATGACAATGCTGGCACTACTAGAATACATCTCTCACTCCAACTATTAGCCTGCCAACAGCATAACTAAGCAAAAGCTATACAGAGATATGTGAGCAGCTCAGATATTAATGTTTAGCACTACTTATGTAACACATTAAGGTTGCAATCCTATGCACACTTACCTTACACAACTGGGCTTAACCCTGAGTAGACATGTACAGGACTCAAGGTGACCAGACATCTTCATTTTCCAGGACATGTCCTATATTTCAACCTTCTCTCCAGGAGGAATTCCTCAGTGTCCTCCATTTGAGTATGACTGATAAGCATAAATGTCTATTTATATTTGTGTTTTTAGCTTTTATTTGGTAATGCCCTCCATTTTTTTCTTGAATGTCTTACATTTTGTCCTCCTTCGTGGTTTGGACACCTGGTCACCCTGACAGAATTGCACTTTATGTCTTCAAAACATGCATTAGCTGCTATTCGGAATCTTGGATTTAAGTTCATGCTGAAATATTTGGTTCAGTTGATTTATGTTTCCAATGAAGCTTTAAGGATTATGATTCATTTGCTGTTGATTTTGTTATTGTTGACATTTTGGTTGTTGTTAAATTAATCTGAATAGCAGATCCAGAGCCTTTAGTTTGTAATAGACAGGGCTTGGATGGGGAGCAGGAACCTAGATTTGAAATGTTAGAGCCACCATGAAGTTCACTGCATCTCCATGTTCAAATTACTATTGTCACTCTTTAAATCTACCCCAGTTTTGTTATTGTTGGAAGGATAATGAAGAATAATCTGATGCACCCTGTTGTGAGATATTTGGGTGACTTGGAAGCAAATGTGGGAAGCAATTACCAAGTTCACTAAGACTTCAGTCATGCAAACACCTACTAGAGAGCAAGGGCTATCAGATCCCAGTGGCAAATAATATGCATTGGGCCATGCTTCCCATCGTTCAGTGTTTAACTTGATGTCTAACTTGATGTTTAAAATGTAATGGCAGAAGCCAAAAATCACCATATAGATATCATCTATGCCTTCAGAAAGAAAGCAAGAAAGAAAGAAAGAAAGAAAGAAAGAAAGAAAAATGCATATTGAGGCAAAAAAGCAGTAAAAGGTAATGGTATTCCCCATTGACAAGGTTATCTAGTTGTGTCCAACCATAGGGGGCGATGCACATCTCTGTTACAAAGCCAAAGAGCCAGCATTGTCAGAGACTACTCTGAGATCATGCAGCCAGCATGATTACACAGAACGCTGTTTACCTTCCCACTGAAGTGGAATCTATTTATCTACTTGCATTTGCATGCTTTTGAACTGCTAGGTTGGCAGAAGCTGGGACTAGTGATGGGAGCTCACCGCATCATGTGGCACTTGGGCCTCGAACTGCCAACCTGCCAATCTTGCAATCAACAGAGTCAGCATCTTAACCATTTGAGCCTCCACATCCCATAATAAAGCATTATCAATTTAATATTCCACATCCAAACCTAAGTCTGAAGTAACATCAGATGGATCTGAGTCACAGGTAAGCATAGTTAGAGTTTCAGCTCAACAGTGCAATCCTCTGCATATCTAACGCTGAAGGAAGTCCCACCAGATTCCAAGGGACTTGTTCCTAGGTAACTGTGTGTATACACAATGCAGTGTATAGGACTGCCACTTCAATGGAATAGTTCTCAGTCAGCAACTTTAATCCCTTTACTGTCTGTGTAATTGCATTTCAATAGGAACACCAAAGTTAATTAGATCATAAGCCATTACATATCTATTTAGGAGGGATCTTGCGTGTCTGAGTGTAAAGCAGCACCTCCTATTAGAAAGCCAAAAGTAACTTGTTTGCATGGTTTTTTAATAATTATCTAGGCATCTTTCCATGGGGAATTAAATCGCATATTCCAGCAATGACACAGTGTTACACACACACACTCTCAAACACACAAACATATACTCATTTTGGAGCATAAGTGCACACCCTGTTTCACCAGATCCTGTCTGAGCATGGATGTGAATCAGTGTCAATCTTGGTTAATACTTGGATGAGAGACCACCAGGGAATACCAGGCGCTGTAAACTAGTGGTTATCACATAGTGATTTGAGCATTGGACTATGATTCTAGAGACCAGAGTTCAAATCCCAGGTCGGCTATGGAAACCCACTGCATGACGAATGTCAAGTCGAAGGCTTCCACGGCTGGCATCCACTGGGCAACCTTGGGCAAGTCACACTCTCTCAGCCTCAGAGGATGGCCATGGCAAACCCCTTCTGAGGAAACTTGCCAAGAAAACCCCACAATGGGTTCACCTCAGGGTTGCCACAAGTCGGAAACGACTCAAAGGCACACAACGGCAAACAACAAGCTATATTTCAGAGGATGGAACTGAGTATCCCTTGCCTAAGAATACCCTGAGAAATTCATGGGGCCACCATCAGTCATGAAGGCATATATACACACACAGAAAGTAGGCACACAATTGTTAGAGAGATACACAATCGTTCTCAACTAAACAAAACCAGGTACTTAAATTGCTGAGCCTAGGAATGTAAATGGCATCTTCTTGGCATCACTTAACTTGGGATCTTACAGGCGGCGAACATGTTGCGCCCCACATGCTGTAATGCAAGGAAGCCTGGTCTGCTCCAGTGCAACTACTCCCCCCCAAGGAAGCAGTTTGAGACTTGCGACTCAACCAGGGCCAGGTTGTTTAGCCCAGCCCCCAAAATAAAATCTCCAAAATTTTAAAGAAGAAAGCAAAGGGGAAAACAAAGCAGAGTACGAAGCCTTACTGTTACTATATTCAAACACCTTTTGCTGGATGAAGAAGAAGCCAGTGCAGCTTCCAAAGCTTGATGGTGCACAAGGGTCTTGCTGTTTTGTGGATGGTGAGTGTTACTGTCCTTTACTTATAACAAGTAGGAAACTCAAGAGATTCCACTGTTGGTGTTTTTTCCCTGACATACATACCACAGAGACATAATAATAACAACAATACTTTTATTTGTACCCTGGTTTTCTGTAAAAGAACAATCAAAGCGGCTATAACCCATAACCCAGCAGATCATTGACAAATCACTACAGAGTGTACAGTGGTTACTCAGTGATCATCTGGGTTATGCCTCTGTGACAGGTGTGTGTGTGTGTGTTTCTCTATGTGTCTTTTGTCAGGGGGAGCCAACAAACCACCTTCACAGCCAGAGTCCCTCCTTGCCTGCTGCAAAAGTAATAGGGGCTGACGTTAAAAAATAAAATCAAAATAAAATGCTTCTCATCCGCGATCCTCCGGATCTAGGGATGCTTTTCAAGTCCATCCTGGGATGGAGATAGGGGAGGCAGAGGCGGGTCAGGAGGAGGCACGTGTGAACGGCTCTCGCGTGAAAGGCGGAGCACTGGATTCCAGAGGCGTCCCTTGCCCTGCTCAGTCCCTGTCCTTGCGGTGGCTCCATGCTTGGCTTCCAACTTTGGACGCCGGCCTCTGCAAACCCCAGAGAGGTCTTTCTGACACCAACGAAGTCCCGATCTGCAAGCCTGGCTGTCTGGTCCCAGCCAAGCAGGGACCCTTCCCACCAACATAATAACAATTAACTAATAATAATAATAATAATAATAATAATAATAATAATCCACCACTACCACCACCACTATCCGCCACCACCCTCATCATCATCATCATCATCCACCACCACCATCATCATCCACTACCACCATTATCATCAAGTGCAGGCTGTAAGACTAAAGCAAGGCGATCTTCAGTCACCCCCAGAATTCCAGAGCATGCCGCCAGGGCAGTTACAGCGCGTTCAAACCGCACTCTTCCCCCAGTGCGGATGCAGCATGAAAGAAGGGCTCTCCTTGACTGGAGAGATCCAGGGGAAGAAATAAAGGGTCCCCTTACCTTTGTAGGCCAGCTTGAGGCGGGGTCGGTCGGCCTTGCCCTGCTGCTGCTGGTGGTGCTGCTGCTGCCCGGGGACTCCTCCGACGAGGATCAGGACGACTCCCCAGCAGCAGAGGCAGAGCATCCCTCCTCCTCCTCGGCTCCAGGCCATGCTTGCAGGCGCCCCGGGTCCAGAGGGCGCCCCCTGTGGGTCCAGGAGGCGATCTAGGGGACGGAGAGGAGGGGACAGGTGAGCCGGGTGGGCACAGTCCCCAAGCCCTTCATGGGCAGGAGGCCAACATCACCTCCTCCTCTTCCTCCTCTCCCTCGGAAGGTGCAAGGGATCAAAAGACCAAAAATATATATAAAACTTCCTTCCAAGGCTCTGGTGCCACCAGATCCTGTTGGGTGGCCAAGCAGAAAGTCGGTGATCCCTCAGAAATGGATCCCCCAGAAACGGATCCCCCCAAGAAAGCAGCTGGAGAGGAAGAGCTTTCCTTGAGCTTTCTTTCCTTCAAGCAACCTCTCACTCTTTCCTCTGCCTTCGCGGACCTCAGCTCTCGCCTCTCTCCGCTCGCCTGGTGGCACAAGCCAATCCCGTCCTCCTGATCCCCTTCAGGCTTCAACGGCAGGCAGGCAGGAGGGGAAAGGAAGGAAGGAAAGAAGGGAGAAAGAGAGAGAGGAGGAAGAGAGGGGTGTGTGAGAGGGAGAGACAGAGAGAGGCGCAGAGAGATACTTCCCCATCCACATGGAGAGAGAAAGAGAGAGAGAGAAAGAGAGAGAGATGCTACTACAAGGGGATCTGCGGAGTTTCTCTCCTCTCCTCCCCTCCCTTTCCCCTTCTTTCTTAACCCATCGCACACACACACAGAGAGACACACACTGGAGGGGCTGACAATGGGAGAACAAGCAAAGCACAACCCACTTCCCTGCCTCCTGCTGTCACCAAACACATGGAAAAGGCATCCAGTCTAAGGGAGGGACCCTTTCGGGGGAAGGCAAGGAGCTAGCAATTTTACCCTGGGTACAAGTTTTTGTTTTCCTCTTACCCCCCTCTATTATATTTCATTTCATTTCATTTAGCTTTCCCTTCCTTTCCTTTCCTTTCTTTTCCTTTCCTTTCCTTTTCCTTTCCTTTGCTTCCCTTTCGCTTCCCTTCCCTTCCTTTCCTTTCCTTTCTTTTCCTTTCCTTTCATCTACTCTGTTTTATTATCCTTCACTTTGGTCTTTCACACTCCCTTCACATCTTTCTTTAAACCCTTGACTCTTTCTGTCACTATAAATATCCCAACCCACATTGTAACTTTTTTTCTTTATTTGTTTATTATAGATAGATAGATAGATAGATAGATAGATAGATAGATAGATAGATACATCGACAGGAAGATTCTCTAATATATATGTGTGTGTGTGTGTGTGTGTGTGTATTAGAGAATATATATATATTAGAGAATCCTCCTGTCAATGTAACTTTCTTTCTTCCTTCCTTCCTTCCTTCCTTCCTTTTCCTTTTCCTTTTCTCTTTCTTTCTTTCTTTCTTTTTTGTTAACTGGAGTTTGAATTTGAAGCCTTGTTAGCAAAAGCCTCCCTCCCAAACCACCTCCAAGTCAGGGAAGAGGAATTCCTCATGAAAAGTCCATTTCAAGACACATAGAAAAAGTCCAGGGGGAGCCATAAATTATAGAGGGGATTCTCGAAAGGTCTCCTCCGCCAATAAGTTAAAAATATCCATCGCCTGCCTCCCTGGAGGGGAGGTCTGGCTTTATGAAATCCATTAGTGGACCCCCCCTCTCCCACAACACCTTTGTTTCAAAATGCAAAGGAAGAGCCCATGTATGTTAGATAGAGAGGAAGAAAACACACACCTAACACACACACAGAGGCATACAGAATGACTCTTGAGTTCACTGATTTGTTGAGACCTTGGATCCTGCTTCACCAAGAAACTAGGATTGATTTTATTCTGGTGTATTTTACTTTGTTATTTTTGTCTTTTTCCCTGTATTGGTTAAAAATCAAAAACAAAACCAGTATGCATGTGACCAAAAAGCATATTTCATGGCAGCCAATATTTGACTGGAATGACAACTTCAGGTTCCCACTTAAGTGCCTTAAACTACATCACTGTTGACCAACCTCAGTGTTGCCGTTGTGTGCCTCTGACGTATGGCAACTCTCAAGCATTTTTGGAAAGATGAACTAGGTCTGCTGCCACCCTGCAGAATTAAAACAGTTTGACACCGCTTTAACTGTCATGGCTCCATCCCACACAATCCTGGGATGTGGAGCTTCTCTAGGACCAACTACCAGCAGTGATAGCAAACAGGAGTTAGTGGACATTATACTTCATGATGGGAGCTGTCCAGGGACAGCCCTGGTTAGTACTTGGATGGGAGATGGACAATGAGTACCAGGTACTGTAGGCTGTATTTCAAAGGAAGGAACTGGAAAAAGCACCTTTGAGTATCCCTTGCCAAAGGAAACCCTGTGAAATTCATGGGCTGACATGGGTTGACAGGCAACTTAAAAGCAAATATGCACATACACATATATATATATACACACACACAACACTTGATTTTAGCTGAAAGGCTGAGAAGTGACACACACACACACACACACTTTTAAGGCATCCTGTTATGATAGATGACCACAGGATAGCCTATTTGAGGGACCACTAGTACTGCAGAGGATCACATCATGAAGACATCTGGTTTCCGGAAGAGAGACTCATGCAGGAATGTTCATATAGAACTTTCTGTTCTGCATTCCCAGATTTCTCATGTCATATATAGTATAATCAAATATGCAAGAAGCCAGCCTTTTCTAAACAAGCTTGTTGTCCAAAAGCATTTATGATTCCCTGCTTCTCTCCTTCGGTCTTTCAAATTGTTCCAGAATCTACATATGTTTTAGACTAGTCAATGCAAGGACAGAGAGGTTATGTTGCTCACAAGGTTATTCACATAAGTGGGAACCTCTGTTTGTTTGTTAAAGCTTTTGTTACTTTGTTTTTCCTCAACCTTGTGTGGTTTAGCAAACAACTTCAAAGTTAAAAAATTGGGGGGGACCTATACAAAAATGACAGAAAATTAAAACTAAACAAAATGTAAGGATCTTACATTCCATTTCTAATCCCAGTTGGAACAGACACATTTAGTCAATGGCAACCTGAATAGACAATACCTCTGTAAGTTTCATTAATTCAGTGGCCTCAGGCTGCATCTGCACTTCAGAACTAATCCAATTTGAGACCACTTTAACTCCCATGGCTCAAAGATGTGGAATTCTGGGATTTGTAATTTTGTGAGATATTTAACCTTCTCTGTCAGAGACCTTTGGTGCCACAACAAACTACAAATCTAAATTGCATTGATTCTGTAGTTGAGATGCAGGCTTATTCCAGTTGCGAGTGCAACTGAATTTTGGCAAAGGCTGTGTCTCAAGAGAAAGGTGGGATATAAAATATATATAGACAGACAGACAGACAGACAGACAGACAGACAGACAGATGTTTAAGACAAGGAACAGCAACTGATCTTTCTGGTTAAAGATGTCACATCCATTGGTTGACTGGAGGCAGCTTCAGTGCAAAGATATGGCATGGCTTAATACTGGTTCTGACTGGCAGAAATTTTTCATAGTCTCAGGAATGGATTTTTTTTCCATAGCAGTGATAAATTAAGATCCTTCTAATTGAAGATGGAGATGTGTACATTCATGAGATGTGTACATTCTGCCACTGAGATGTGCTAATAGCAGGTGAGAGTTTGGAAGAGTTATATTTGCACTATAACTCCCCAAATCTTCCATCCATCATGGTCCAAATAGTAATTTGACCAAAGCATGTGTTCCACAACTGTCATTTATCCAGTCTCCTAACATTAGGTCTGATACAGGTATTGTCTGAAGTGGGTTTTTTTGGTTTCTAGTGTTACTAACATGGAAACTTTGGGACAGACTGCATAAATTAGTCATCATTAAGGGAAATATCTCAATTCCAGTTTTGAACTTTTATTTTTCTTCACATGTCTCTGAAATTCATCAGGGTGTGGTGGATTTAATCTTAAATCCTGCTGATTTTTAAGATAATGATATGGTAAAATCAAATCCCTACATCAGTTTTCACAACTAGCAATGCAAAACTAACTAACTAACTAATCAAGTGGATATTCTTGCAAGATAACCTGAGTTTAACTTTCCACCTACCAGAATCCATTTCATCTCTATCCCTAAAGGTATTTTAGGCACAGAGTGAAATTTCAAGGCAGGCTGCCTAATATATGATAAAATCTTCTTTATAATAGGATTCTAATTGATAAGAAGGAGAAGGAAAAAAGAGAGGATGAACTTGTTAGGTTTAACTGGGATAATATGTTGCTGACATACTCTTAGCGCACTCTTCCTTCTGTGATGTCACAGGATCTAAAACATAGCTGATATGGTTAGCATATTTTGGTACCAAATTCCAAGTGCAAACTGGAGTAATTTCTTAATTTTCAGATAAAGATTTAGTCCTGTTATTAAGCACAACCCAAGCACTTTTTCCCTGCCACTTTCAACACTGAACAAGACAGCACACCAGCAAGATAAAAAGGCGATCCCCTCGCCTGTTTAACAAATGCTTTTGCTTCCTGAGCTTAATTCATTAATCCCGCCACATCTTATCTGACACACTCAGCAGTTCTATTGATCTGCGCCATTGTTGAGAAAATAAGATCCAAACATAATGTTAGTTTTGGTCATTCTCACACTTGTTATCCATGTGGACTTTCATGCTCTGAGGGCAATGGATTAGCACTCCAAAATGACAAGAGACGCCTGTCTGTTTTCCATGGATTACAAACTGGAGACATTCGTTCAACAGAGCAACCCCTTGACACAATGAGATTATTTGAAGACATGGCCCAGTGAATTACACTTTTGTATCAGGGGTACAATGCAAACAAAACAGCACAGATGAACCACAGTCAGGACTTTCCCTGTACTGTTAACTCACCAGATTTAGGCTGCAACCATAGCATGTATTTCAGCAATAATTTGTGCACTATTTTGTAGAATCACTTCCTTATGAAGTTGGATTAAGCACTTTATTAATTGTAGTTTTCAAATTTTCTTCCTACAAGTAACATTTACTTATCTATCAAGAAATGCTGCACACTGCACAGAGCATTTTTCCAATGTGTGTACTTGGTACACTTGAGGCTAGCCAGCTGGCCAGGCAGACTAGGGCTTCATTCCCACTACCTTTTAAATCAGATCTCAATTCAGTTTGAACCAGTTAAAACGACCCTGGTTCCCACTTAAATCGATTCACTGAAGTGATTCAGTGAGAGGGGGGCATGCACCAGATCTATTTAACCAGCATCTTTTTTACACTGATTTTTTTCCCACATCTTTTTCACCAAATCGATTCAATGCCAAGTGTGAACCAGAAGCGGATTGGAATCAATTCAAATTTGCCTTTCGGTCGGCTGGAGCTAAATCATTTTGAATCGATTCATTCATGAATGTGAACCACAAGTGGGTTATTTTGATGCCAGAAAATGACAGAAAAGGTGATCGAGGCAAGTGTAGTGTGAGCCACGATCCAATGTCGAACTGATTCATCAATTCGGATCACACACCGATTTATCTGTAAGTGGAAATGAGGCCTAGTTTTCATTGTGACTCCACATCAACTAGAACAGCCTTCCCAAGTTGGTGTTCTCCAGATGCAGATGGGTTGAATTAGAACCCCATCATGCCCAGACAATATTGGCCCCGAATACAGGCTGCCCCAAAATATACCACGACCATAACACCCATGAGGGGGGGACATGAAGCCCCAGCTCAGAGGCAGTTTCACTCATCAACCTTGCTTGTCCTGTCTGCCTATATATTTATTTCCTAGTGGTGAATGTGCAGTGGATTAATAATGTATATAGATGTATTGTGCTGCATCTTTTCATTTAACTATGCTGGTCAACCTCATTGTAACTTCCGGTCACCCCCAGCTCAATCTCTCTCTCTCTCTGTTTTCCTTCCCTTTTTGCTATAGGTCTGGGACATAATCAATATTCCAATATGGCTTTTAGAGAACTTTGTCTATCATCCTTATCATTTGTAAACTCTTGGCAACCTTTCTAAGAACACCAGGGTTAATCTGAGAATCCACTGAAACTCACAGGTTTAGAGCGTCCCCAGCATTTCACACTCCCTATCTAAGTAACCTTTCAGTAAGCCATTGTTATCATTCCTATATTGTGGATAAGAGGTATGAAGCTGGAGAAACAGAGGCTTACCTTAAACCACCCAGGGAACCACCAGTCCAAGTTGGATATGAAACAAGACATCTAGGTTCATAACTCTGCTTCAATGAAGTCTAGAGTGCCCAATTCCATGTCACACGTTGCCATCCAAATCTCATGCTCCTTTGCTCGGAAGTTTTGTTGTGCCCATTTGGATATTCCTCAACATGTATACATAGTAGGACCTGCCTACCATTTGGCACAACAAGGCAACAGCCTCAATGCTTTCTCAGTTGCACTTTCTCACTTGCACAGGCTGTTCCCAACCTGTGAAAGTCTTTTCCTTGGGAGGCTAGCCTGGCCCCATCTCTGCTCTTCTTTTACAGGCAAACAGAGTGTTTTATTCAAATGGGTTGCTAACAATTAATTGTTGGCAGGGAGCCTTTTATGGGGTGTGTTTGATGTACCTTGGACTTCATTATTTTAAATGATATTATTCCTTTTAAAATGTATTTTTTCATATGTAGTGATTGCTTAATTGTATGCTAACTTTTTGATTATCAGGTTTTTAGCCAATCTTGATTTCAGCCTGCGTAGGCTGCTTTGGGTCTCATGGCAGCATACAAAGAGAAAGGTGAAAAATGTGGCATAGAAATAAAATAAAATGCTGGGAAGGGGCAGGTGTGGCAATCCATCAACCATTCTACTTTACAACCTGTTCTGAACCTACTAAATCAGTCTGATGCCTTTGGATGTGGTGAAAGAGGGCCCTTCAACTTGCCTGTCAACTTATGGTGCCCCCATGAATTTCATAGGGTCTTTTTAGGCAAGGAACATGCAGAGGTGGCTTTGTCAGTTCCTTCCTCTGAAATGTAGCCTACACCACCTGGTATTCATTGGCACGATCCCATCCAAGGACTAACCAGGGTTGACTCTGCTTAGCTTCCAAGATTACACAGGATCTGGTGCCTGTGGGGTATTTAGGCCTTTCCTGCTGCCAGCACTAAAATAAGATTCAGATGCCAAAGCCATCACTTGTGCAAAAGGAATTGATGGGCTGCCATCTTGTTCTTTGCTTCAGTCAGTAAAATGTCTTAGGCCAAACCTGGTGCCAAGAGCAGCAATATTAGTGACCACAGAATAAAAGGATCCTCTGTAGCTTGCTTAGATGGAAGGAAGTATACCACCATCTACTTCACAAGAATTTTAATAAACCTGCTTGCTCATTCAGAGAGATATATATGTATATGGCAAGTAGTTGGTCTGAATGGGGGCAGGGGCAGAAAGCTTCTGTGCCTCGTCACTTGTGCACAAGTTTAATTTTATTTATTTTACACAGAAACAAGAAGGAATGAGCTACAATCAACTTCACACTGCTTCCCATTTGAATCACTTTATGTGACACTTACAAGAAGGCACATAAGATTAAGAAAACAAAAATAGTGGCCACAGATGATGACTTTAAGTAAATGATGAAGACATTGAAATGGTTCAAGATTTTCTACACCTTGCCTGAATCATTAATCAGACTGGAGACTATCGTCAAGAAATAAGAAGGAGACTAGGAATTGGAAGGGCAACTATGAAGTAACTAGACAAAATCCTGAAGTGTAAAGATATATCTCTGAGTACTCAAGTTAGGATTGTACATCCCATCATATTTCCCATTTCTATGTATGGTTGTGAAAGCTGAATAATCAAGAAAGCTGATAAGAAGAAAATCAGTTCATATGAAATGTGGTGCTAGAGAAGACTGCTAAGAATATTGTGGACTGCTAAAAAGACAAATAAATGGGTCCTAGAACAAATCAGACCTGAACTCTCCCTAGAAGGCAAGATGACTAAACTGATGCTGCAATACTTTGGCCATATTATGAGAAGATATGATGCCCTAGAAAATATATTAAGTCTTGGTAAGGTGGCGGACAGCAGAAAAAGAGGAAGAACACATTCCAGAGAGAAAGAGATTCAATCAAGGAAGCCATGGCCCTGAATCTTCAATACCTGAGCAGGGCTGTTGAAGATTGGGTAACTTGTAATTCTTTCATTCATAGGATCACCATATGTTGAAGCCAACCTGAAGGCAGCTAACAACATTGTGAAACTCTTCCCTTTGCAAAGAAACTTGCTTCTGTTCCATGTGATGTGTTAGGAATCAAAGTTGTATTAAACCTGAATGCATTGAAACTATTTTCAAACCAAATGTGTCCTTTGTTTAGTATCTTCCCTGTCAAAACCTTGGTCTCAAAAAGTTTTCAGCTTTTAAACTAAGGAGTTCATTGCACATCTTAATAACGCAATTTACCTCTCCCACATTGAAGTCTAATTTGGACTGCACCTGGGTCCTATCACATGGCTTTTGTCACCAAATCCACAATCTGAGTACAATCGGCTGCAGCCCGGGTCCCTTAGCACACTTTGGCTGCCATTTTTAAAAGTCAGGAGCTTTCTGGCTGTGAAAAATGACCACCAAAGCATGTTAAGTGACATGGGCTGAAACCAGGATATACCTGGATGGTGGATTTGGTGACAAAAGCCATGTGATAGGAGCCAGATGCAGCCCGAATTAGACTTCAATTTGGGAGAGGTAAGTCACGTTATTATGTGCAATGATCTCCTAAGAATCTGTTGAAGTGAGATGATGCAAAATCATAAGTGAGCATTTTGCACTGTCTTAGAACCAAATCATTTCCTTTAACGTTCTCAAAATAATTGACTATAAATTCTACACTGAAGGATCACAGAGAGCCCATGTTTAGTTTTTAAATAATTTAGACCACAGGGGGGCAGAAAGTTTCCTTTCTTCAGCCCCACATCACCAAAGTACTTAAGCAGATGCTCTGCTCTGAATTAGGCTACACAGAGGATGATTGGTTGCCAAAGGTTTCCTTTTAAGGTAAGTGGGATAGAGGTGTTAGAAAATAGAGGATCAGGACATTAATTGCCAGTCACTTTCCCACATTCTATGGGAACAAAAGAAAACCTCTCAAAGATAAGGAACCTATCATCCTTTATTAGCATGATACCATCAACATGGAATGGATGAGTTAAAAAAAAAAAGGAGGCAGAAAGAGATAGTACTTAGACACTAGGATTGGTTTTTGGATTTATTTTGCAATGGATGCATTTTAAAATGAATTAATTAAAATTTAGTTCTTCTTTATTTTTATAAATTAAAGGTGCTTGACAAAGGCCACACATTAGTTAACTAACAAGCTCCACACACACACACACCCCTGCACAGTAAAATAACCAGTACACCAGATTTGGTTGAACTTACTAGTGATTTGGAGCCGTCACCAACAGCACCCTGCTCCTATGGCTTACAGGTTTTCTTCAGTGAGAGGAATTTGATCACAGAGGACATCCAGCTGATTGCAAGTTTCCTGAAAAGGGTACATAGAACAGGAATAAATGAATGCATTCTATTTCCTTTGGTAAGATGTATGTGCAGAGATCCAGAATATTAAGAATAAAGATCAAACTGTTTTTTATTGCGTAGAAAATGGGAGGTTTAAACCTTTCTTTCCCTGCTGTGGACACTCCTCTCCAATAGCTATTTGCCCTAGAAGAAAACTGTCAATCAGTTCCAATGGGAAATTTTTATTCATGAGCTAACAAGGCCCAGGCAAAATCACTGGGACTCTGAGGGACTTCTGATGCAGTGTGATCCCAAGGAAAATTTCCCCTCTACACACAAACAACACACCAGATTTAGCCCAGAATCAGACTACTATGTTTATCGTTAATAACCAGGTCAATGCAATTACCAGAGTAGGAGTTCCAGCAGCATTCAGTTTACTTTGACATCCCCAGCATCCTCCAAGAAACTTTCTTTGCTTTCTTTTTAATACTGGGACTAACTTATGCCCATGACACAAACTCATTAATGTCTCTGAAATGAGTGAGGTGTGTTGGAAACAGGTTGTACACCAAACCCACCCGAGACTCAAAGCACCACATCTGCCATTATCATTACTGTTTCTATGGCTTCCCCCTTCATTTCTTTTTACCTCAGAGAGGTTCATTAGTATGTAACACACACACGCGCGCGCACACACACACACAGAGTACAACACAATTATAATAACAGGTTGTCATGATTGCGGCTACCTACTCCAGTCATTTGCCTTCCCAAGCTACTGTATGTGTGGTGCAGGGAGGGGGGTAGCTTTTTTAATGAGGTCTTTTCTGATTCAGAAAGTTAGAAAAAGAGATTCTGCTTAATAGTGCATGTGTGGGTGTGAGTGTACAATGTTCTGCAGAAGATCAAAAAGAGATCATACAAAAAGTAGGAGCTAAATGGTTAGTACATGATGCTTTGAGGCCGAAAAAAAAAAGGAAAGGAAAGAGGGGGAAAAGATAGCTATTTAATCACTACAGAGGCATTCAGTGGAAGCGAGAAATGGTAGGTAAACTATGACTGTTCAAGGAAACTCAAAGCAAACTTTTAATAATTTGATGTTTTCTTGGAGCCAGCAATATGTGAAAGCATGTAGGCTGGCAGTGTGAACAGGGTGATTAAAAAGAAAACAAGCACAACTATAGACTTAAATAATAATACACATTTTCAGCCTTTTCCTTTCTAGGAAGCAGCATATAGTTTTGAATAAAATAAAATAAAAATAAAGAAATGCTTCATCACTACTGGGTTGATTTTGAAACAGGATCCTTGTGCCATTATATGTCCAGATATTGGAGACAAACAGTGACAAAAGCTTTTTCTTCCAGGTACATTATACAACAGCAGTGCTAAAGATGAAGAGATACATGAGCTAAACCACTCAGAAGGCAACCTACATGTGAGGTCAATCAAGTTTATACTAGACTGATTGTAGATTAAGGTTTTGCCAATTGGAGAGATAAAGATACTAAGATTCTTACAGACTGGCGTTATATGCCAGGCTGTGGGTGGCATGGGGGCATGGTGTATGCACACTGGCTGCACCCACACTACCCCCACACTGGCATCATGGTGTGCACCCAACCACACAGCAGGGGGTATCACGGCACTCCATTGGCACAGCATTTAAATGCACTGTACCAAAGGAGTGAAATACTCTTGTAGGATTCTTGCCCAGAGTAGTGGGTTGAATTGGGTGTCCACTGATAGCCTTTCCAACTTGAAATTCTAGGATTTCATGAACATTTTCATCAATGAAATGTTGTACCAAGGATTGTGGTAAAATGCTCTAGTGGACAACTGTGACCCTTCGGATGCTGTCCCACCAGCCTTTCCCTGCCCAGCCCATGGTAGGGAATACATGGAGTTGCAAATCTGGAGGACAACAGTGTCTCATCCTACTCTAACTTCTTCAGTACAATAAGATTGTGCCATTGGTTACCCATATTTGCACATTACTCTGCATCCACAAGCCACAGTCTTCTTGGGGTACAAAATTATCAGTGGCACTTCAGTGATCCTTCAAACAATACCACTGTGACTGAGAAAAACAATTTTTCTGTCTTCTAGCCCAGAGACACAAGCCTGGAGTGCCCAGGCCACCTTTAATAGATGGCCATTATTCAAACTTGGTTAGTGCTTATGAATTCCAGCAGTGCAGTGTGTTGCAATTACTTCCCTAAGACATGTTTCTACAATTTATCAAAAGACCTTCATTAAAGGAATTACAGAATGTATTTACTGTAAGTATAGCTTAGAAATTTGGAGTTTAGAAATGCCTCTTGGACACTATCTGTGGCATCTTTATTCTCTGTGTATTTGTGTCAAACACACACATGTATACATGATTTAATCCATGGAAATGGAGAAGGCAGTATGATTTGTAAGTCTCAGAGTACTGACTGATGTCTCATGGAACAGCCGTACATCTTCAGGTGAAGAGACAAATCTCAGGGCAAGTGGCACTGAAGGAAGAAGAAGTGTTGTTGTTGTTGTTGCTGCTGCTGCTGCTGTTGTTAATAAAGTGCCTCCACAGCCTGGATACCCATCTCTACCCATTCCTGGCTGGTAAAGGGACTCTCTGAATAAAAAAAAGTTGTTTTTGTTGTTGTTCATGTTCTTGTTGTTGTATGTTTATCTTGGGCAATGTCAGTGTGCTAAAAAATCCAGGAGTGAGGAAGGAACTAGGGAGAGAGAAAATTGGTTTCTTCATTTGGGCCAGTGGGGTGCCATTTGGTGCAAGGCAACATTTGCAGCTTCTGAACTCTCTTGTTGTAAAAGCCCCAGTAGCAGTAACACAATAATGCAAAATAATCTGACCACTGGCCTGAGCTACTCTGAAGTGGGTTTTTCCCAAATCACTGAAGCAATCTTGGACACAGAAAAAAATAAACCTCCCCATGTGTCATGTAAGTTGTATGTAAGGCCACATGGGATGTGAGCCCCAACAGGAATGTCAGCAATGCTGCAACTACCTGACATATTTTTCTGCCAGTGTGACCATTGAAAGATGTTTTCCCCACAGTTTACGGTTACCATATTGCCTATTTTATACAAACTCTGGGCCTATTACCCACATGCTCATTTTTATCATCAGCAGACATTTTCCTGTCCTATCTCTTTTACAACACACCCATCTCCTATGAGATCAGAAGGGTCCATCCTCTTGTTCCAAAGTTTGGCTCAGAAATCTCAGAGAATGGGATGTTGTTGACCTGCCAAACTTAGATATTGTGTGATATTTTTAAGGTACTTCACAATCTGGTATCACAACCAAAATGATATATGAACATGCCTTGACAGCCTTCCTCCAACATGGGTCCCCTCAGATATGCTAAATTACAACAGACATGACCCCTGCCATTATGACTAATATTGACTGTGGATTATGGAAATTATAACCAACATTTCTGAAAGATGCTTGGTTAGAAAAAGCTGTCTTTTGAGAATATTCTTTATAAAAACTCACATAATTTAAACATTCAGTGACATAGCTGTGTTGATCTGGATCAGTATGCAAAAGGATCTTAAAGCACCTTCATGATTAAGTGTGAGAAAGAAGTTGGTAGCATTAGCTTTCACATATATTCACAACAATCAGTCTTTTTAAGTATTCAAAATCTACAACCAGCCTCTTAACTCCACTAGGCCTTCTGCATATAAAATTATTTTGCAAATAATTTTTTCTTTTCATGCTTCCTTTCTCTTTCAATTTAAAGCATACTCAGCCTTCAGTTACTGCACTTCAAAGTTATTGACTGTTTCTGAAAGTGTTCTGTATTTTTTTTTCCTTTTAAATTACAACTACCTTTCTATGATTTTTTTTCTAAAGTGTTTATCTCCACCTTCAACTGAAATGGAACAAGAATACATTCACGAGAGACAAAACTTCCATTGTTTATACTCATCAGTACAGACTAGGCAGTGAGGAGGAAAAAATGAGGCATCTGATGAATACAGATGAAGAGAGAATAGTTGTGAGCAGAGAAGTTTTTAAAACTTCATCTGCTTTTAAGCAGTCCACTATCTTGTCTTATTTCTATATGGAAATATGGAAACTGTTTTAAACTAAACTGGATCTTTGGTCCACAGAGCCTAGTACTGTATACTTTCAGGAGTAGGCAGCAGCTATCTGGATTCTCAGACAGTTCTGTTACTTCTTGAAATAGAAATGCTAGGCACTTGCAGAAAATACCGAAGGCCCAATTCTATACTATACCTTTAAGTATCTGTCTGTTATGCTATACAAAATAACATATTTTAGCTCAGAAGCATCAATATGGATATACTATATAATAGAACCAAAATGAATACCATTCTTAAAGGCATTGGATCAAATCCACCAAGTATTCTTGTACCTCCTGAGCAAATAATTTAGATTTCTGTATTTCTTTTTCTTAAAACACACACACACACACACACACACACACACACACACACACACATATATATATATATATATATATATATATAAAACCAAACTTGCTATTTACACCTAGGATCACATCTCATGTATTTTCATTCAAATTTGAGTCTGACAGGCAAACCTTGTCAGGCTTTTTTGTAAAAGGAAAATTGCTCTTTGTGTGGAATATCCATCCAAACAAATTTTAAGGGCTATTGACACTAACAGTGAAAGTTCCCTGCTGAAATTAAAATTCTGTGCAAAAGCATCACCATCAATCTGGGCAACTCTGCATAAATACACATATGAGAAATGTTACTCCTATAAATACCTATGAATATCTATAATGTAGTGATCACCTGTGGCAGCTCACAGAATGAGAAAACCTCACAATGAAATGGTGTGTGGGGAGGTATCCTCCCTGCTCTTTCCATGAGCTGCCTATCTTGATTTGAATGTGAACAAAAAACAAATGTCTGTGGTATTTGTGCAGCTTCTACAGTATTATTAGCAGGAGCTTGCAAGAAGAAAGTGACTGGATGCAGAAGCTGATGCACAAATGAAGGAATTGCACATGTGAATTCACAACCAGAACATCCTACTCAGAGCAGGGATGCACTCTGAAGGTTAATTCAGCATTATCATTAACTCTAGTGCCACATAACTACATTAATTGAGAAGAATCATGTTTACCATACTTTCTGTTTAATCCATTTTCTGTTAACCTTTCCCCTCACAAGGCCTCACAAAATGTTTCAGATATTTTATTTCTTCTCTCTATTATTACTAAAAAAAAGTCACACAATAAGACTGCATATTTCTTCATTTGTTGTTGTTGTGTGCCTTCAAGATGTTTCTGACTTATGGAAACTCTAATGTGAACCTATCATGGGATTTTCTGGGGCTGAGAGTGTGCCACTTATCCAAGGTCATGCAGTGAGTTTACAAGGTTGTGATGGGAATTTAACCCTCTACGGCTGAGACGGGAATTGAACCTTGATTTGCAACACTGAAACCACTATGTTTCTAAAGCTACATCGACATGAACATTTCATTAAAAAGTTTGTCCTATTTAGTTTTCTTCTTATTTTGTAGGTGAGATATAAATTGACAATCTATTGCCATCAGATACTGAAGTGAATTAAAACCAAGTGACAAAGGCAACTTGTTAGTGCAACTGGGCAAAATAAGGGTCAGGGCTCCTATACATTTAATAGTTGTGCAAAAGATGGAATTTCAGCAAATTTTGCTTGCCATGCAAGCTTCACCTGCTGAAATTCTCTTTTCTACACCTCCCTGTCCCTGATTTCACCTGGCAACTCTGCAATCCACTTAACAGCTTCAAGCTCCAATCCTATCCTTAGGCTGATCTCCTTGAATTCATTGGGTCTTACATTTGAGGATTGTTCCCTGTAATTTAAGAATTTTCTCTGTATCTCTTACAACCTGCTGTTCTTCTGTTTTCCTCTGTGGCATCATGCTGTGCTGCTGTTACTTACAAGCTCTCTAAAGGGAAAAAAAAAATCCATGTGATTACTATTGCCCCCTTAATTTCACTCTGAGGTTCCTTTGAACTACCTGTAAATAACTTTTAACTTTTTATTTTCCTTCTAACAACAGAGAACAGTGGGTGGAAACTCAGCATTAATTTCTTAAAAGGGCATGCTATATGCAGGGCAGGGGACACAAAATGGCTTTCAGAGTTCCCTCAGCAGAGGGGAAAGGGGATAAAACTGTGTCAAAGATTCATAGCTTTCCATCTAAATACTAAACTAGATTTTCCTCTTGGTTCTCTCTCCCATTTGGCTAAATTTAGATGTCATTTTGGAGAACTATCAAAGCCTTTATTATGGAGGAAATGACCACTTGTGGGCAGACAACACTGCTTTCATACAGAGAAGTGCTCCCTGATACAGTGAAAATGTGAAGGTCACCTCCACACACACCCTATCTCTGGTAGAAATGCAATGAACTATGGAGTATTATTTATTTTGTGAACCTTTCACAGGCCACACTTCTGCTTTCTCACTTCAGGAGGCTCACAAGGCTTTCTGGGATCAAATTGCCCAAATGCTATCACAAAAGGGAGCAATCCTTGCCTGGTCCAAGGGGACAAAGCATCTTGCATTCCCCCAAAACTCTGCAGTCAAAGTCTCACTTAACATCATATTTCTGCACATGTCTACTTAGAAGTCTCACCATGGGTGCACCAGCCCTATAGAAATAATGCTTAACTACTTTAAGTGCTGTAGCACCATTATATGGAATCTTAGGATTTATAGTTTTACAAGGCATTTAGTCTTCTCTGCCGAAGAGTGGCAGTGCCTCACAAAACTACAAATCCCAGGATTACATAACATGGAAGTATGGTAGTTAAAGCAGTGCCAAACTGCATTATTTCTGTAGTGCAGATTAAACCCAAAACACACTCCCAGTTGGGGGAGTGTTTATGGCAGTGATTTGGCTGGTCTCAGTGAATGGCATCTTGCTGCTTGTAGGGTGGAGGGGAGACAAAATCCAGCTCCTTTCATGTTCCTGACATCCCAGGAAGAGCCTTTTGAATAGATCAAAGGCCTCAATAGTGGAACTCTTCATCATTTGGGCATTTTGCCCATAGAACTGCTTCCAAAGTCACTCTGTTTTTCTAGCCTAGTTACAATGATGTGACTCTGAAATAACAGAAAGTCAATGCAAAAACAGAATGTGACCCTTGAAACAGCAGCTGATGCTTAGTGGAAACTGGGGGATGGGGTTGAGGTGGAATGTATATCCTATTAAGGAACAGAAATTATTTTGTAGCCAACTCAGCATATTGACACTGGTACCCATTTTTCATTCTGTCTTTTCATATAACCAATGCAGAAAAAACAGAATGACTCTTGTTCCCTGCACATGTATTGGCTTATGCCTTTCATTCTCCATCTGACATCATAATCTTCTGTTTGTTACATAGTAATCATTTCCACAGGGCCCCATTTGTAGGCTCCCAAAGCAAGGGCTTAAAACTTGATCTGAAAAATGCTGTTTGCTCTTGTGCCGCCCAAAATATCATATCAGTTTACAGTTTTTACATGCTAGTCTCCGCCAAGTGATATCAAACTATCCTGGCATATATGAGAATAGCTCACTTGAAATATTTTCTTTTAGAGAATTCTCCATAGAGTTAGGGTTTTATTCTGCCTCTCCAATCTTTTGCTGTGGCGTGCTCAAATATATCAAACAAAGGTTTGGTGCATGATAGAATGTAAGTTACTTTGGAAATCAGTCCTTTTGTTAACTGGCTCTTTCTCTCTCCCTGTCTTCCCACTATTGCAAAATTCTTGGGTGCTGACATGATCAAATCACTCAATCGGTGACAATATGATGAAGATTATATTGTGTGCCACACCTGCTCTGAAGTAATTATAACATGCAATTTTTGGGAAAGATCCTATTTTCCCATTTCTTCAGGGCAAAAGTCAAATAAATTTTGTTTGCTAGTGAATGAGATTTAGAAGAGGAGGGGCAAGTGACAGTGGCTGAGCTATGGAGAGGCATATATGTCCCCATCCCCTTGGGTAGGGCTTGAAATAGCAAAAGGTATACAAGGTAAATTGACTGAACTCTTAAAATAGAACCGCTGTGGAGCTTAGCTAACCCAAGTCCTCTTGGAATATTGTGGTGATTCCATACCCTCCCTTCTTTAAGAAACAGAATGCTTTCTCCACTGAACCCTTTGAGACTTGTCACTCAATACAGGTCATTTTAGGTCCTGCACTATGGAAAAAAGATGAATAGAAAAATCAACATATATATTGTCTAATAATTGCTTGTCATTTCAGGACACACAGATTATGCAGCTCCTTCAGCTGAGAGATATGCAAATCCCCATTGAATCCAAATCCAACCCTCACTGAATGTAGAGATACTGGAAATTACTTAGGACTGTCCTGGCCCTAGCCTCCCTTTGTGGCTGTGTCTCTGTGCTAAGTAGAGTTGGTGATAGTGGATCTGGCATAAAATGGTTTCACCCCCATTCTACCTCCCCCCCCCTTTCCCCCCTTCTTCACTGATTAATTTCACCTGGCAGATCCATCTGATCTCAGGTGGAAGAGGGGGTATGGCCAGTGTAAGGACTGTCAGGACCATGTGGCACACTGGTCTGAAAATGACATGGAGGTGGTGGCCACAAGGAGGAACTGGAGCAGAGGTTACTATAGTTAAAGTGGCAGGTGCATAAGTCAGCATTTGGTGAGATGTGCATCATGGGAAGTCTGGTACAACATGAACAGAATGTGAAGTCAGCGAGAGGTGCATCATGGGTAGTATTCTGATGCAACAGGTACTGGGAATGAAACCAGCCAGGTTTCATTGGTTGCATGGCTGTCACATGGCTTCCAAGAAGGTCACCTGGAGGTGACTATCTCCATTGTTTGGTTGTTGTGGTCGGTGGTTGGCAAAGCACTTTGTTGGTCTGTATAGTAGCGAGTATTCAAGATGGCTGCCTGATACTCAGTGTAATCTTTGTAAATAGTTTGCAACAAAGATTAAAAACCTTTGTGCTGAGTGAAGTCTCACTGTCTGGAGATTCATTTCCTCAAGCTGGGAGCTCAAGGCTGTAGCCTATCTGTGGGAGAAAATTGCTGTGCAGCTCAGAGGCTTTGCAGGACCTTCACTCTTTGGAGTCCTTCTTCTAGGCATCCTGCCCATGTGCATCAACTCTGCATGTGGTCGTAAGGGACACAGCCCCCTCTCTATGCCCTAACCATGGCTGTTCACCCAACTCAAGAGGTTTAGTCTTTTCCCAGCTCTTTACAGCCAGCACTTCTTTGAATCAAGGTTGCCCTGTTAATTATTTATTAACTCACATTCTTTGTTACCATATGTACCAATTATGTCCTCTATTGAAGGAGTTCCTGTGCTCCTTCCTTGTTTCTATCACATTGATGCATTTATTTATTTTTGTAAATTCCTTACATAATAAAAATACAACTGTAATAGAAATATACAAATATTTGATAAATATCCCATGATGCAGTACATACAGCTCATCATCCTTTCCAGAGAAAGCTCATCACGCTACGGAGCTTAGCGCACAGCAAAATAAAGTGATTTACCATTCCTGATTTGAAGCCAAATTTGGGGTTCCCCCTGGTTTTATCGCATGGCTTTTGCCCCGAAAACTGCCATCCGGGTACAGCCTGGCTCCAATACTGGTCCCTGAACTCACTTCGATGGCCATTTTTCAATGTCAGAAAGCTCCCGACTTTGAAAAATGGCCACTGAAGTGAGTTCAGGGACCAGTATTGGAGCTGGGATGTACCCAGATGGTGGTTTTTGGCACCTGTCCATAAGGCTTCTGGTTAGAATCCAAGACATTTTGCTAGAACAAGCTTGTTTCATTCTCAGGCCTCAAATTTTAACTATTCCAGAAGGTGACGTGTGCAGGCCATTTTTCTAGAACTCCACGAGTGACATCCTCAATTACTGTATGTTAGTGTCTTCATATATCTTGCCTAAGTCAGCAATTATTCTCCATTATTTTGGAAAAGGCTTGACATACAAAACTCTAAATATATTCTGTTGCAATATTATTTTAAATATTTCAAACGAAAATATATCAGAACTATATGCAGTTGTAATATACAGTTCACCCTCTGTATCCACAGATACAACCATCCACGGCCTGAAAATATTTTTTAAAAATTGAAAAAGCAAACTTTTATTTTTCCATTTTATATAAGGGATGCCATTTTACTACACCATTGTATTTGACCCTCCATGGAATTTGGTATCCACAGGGGGCCCTGGAACCAAATCCCACTAATATCAAGGGTCCACTGTAGTATTAGTACTACCAGTCCTGCGGTGCCACATGACAATAAAACCATGGGTTTTATTGCTGGGATGTGAAATAAATAAAATGGAGAAATGAAGGTGTGATGGCTGGGTTCCCAGTCACCTGAGGTCTTCTCCTGAACTACAAAGGGTTAATCTGGGAGGAGGTACATGCTAATGAGAGATGACATCACATGCTAATGAGCAGCTACATCATAGCTGACGTAAGGCTCACTTGGCCAATCAACAGTGCCAGAGCGGCAGTTTCAAAAGATTCCAAGAGAGGGCTTTAAATACCCCTGTAGGACCATGTGTCCTTTGTTCTCCATCTTGGCTGTGTTTGGGGAAACCAGAGGTTTGTCCTCTGAGCAGCCAGAGGGCCGGCTCTGGAATGCAGGTAGAGTTGGCAAGGAGCCAACTCCCTGATCCCAAGAACTCCACAAGGACTACGAATCCCATCATTGTGTGAGTAGCTCAGGAACAGTGTTAGTCAGTACGTCTAGGTTTTTGTTATGTTTATCTAATAGCTTGCCTGAAATGAATATCTTTGTAACTGTGTTTTCTGACCTGCAAGGCAAGGAGGCCTGGCATGAGTGATACCTTCCTATTCTATACTATTTCTTTAAAATAAACTTCTTTCTTTTAAAAGCATCTGCTATCTCTGTGCTCCTGTACACGTGCCTTAACTCGGTTATTGATTGCTGTGGGTTAGCAAGATAATTCACTGAGTGGTGGCAGCGCGACTATAGGACCTCCAGGGGTCTCATTCTGCTCAACAGGGAGCGAGAATGGAAACCTAGGAGATCCTAGAAGGGAAAGTTCTTTTTTTTTAAAGGGATCCCCCTGAGAGTAATAGCCACGCACAGGGCTTTGCTCTCAAGGAATCATCACAGAAGGCTACCTTTTTGGCTTTGAGAGCATTAGAAAATATCAGCCTTCAGCCCAAATAATTGGCTTCCAAAGTTTAAAACTACAGTGACAAATGAATCCACATTAAATACCAGACTCTCTCTTTTGTGCAGTTCTGTTCACAGAAGCTCCCTTTGCCCCCTTGGCTATTTAGCGTTAGTGATTTCCTGTCCCATGCCACCCCAGTTCCAAGACAAAATGATGGAAGAAGAAAATACAGATAAACTTTGTAAATTAAAAAAAGAAAAGAAATTGAATTAACCTGAATCTTTACTGCATGTTTTCAGTGTTTCATATTGCTCTCCCCACTCCGCTCCAGAATGAAGCAGCAAAAAAGGCAGTGACCCACATAAGCTTTCCTCCTTCCTCTCCATTGCTCAGAGTAACAAGTAACAGGCAGAAACATAATTACATTACACAGTCTGACCTCAGGACTGCAGAAAGGAACTAGTTATCAAAGTAACTCCATATAAGGAACACATTATTTCCAAGGCCTGGGGAGAACTCAACCACAGGTATTAGGTAAAAGCTGGTGAAAGTGCATTTCAGACCATTTTTGGGATTCTGAGAGCTTCCTGGCATTACCCCTACGTTAGGTAAATTTTAAGATGGACAGTGACAAAAGTTGACAGGAAGGAAATGAACTTTTGAAATGTGCTGGAGAAGTGTTCTAAGGATACCAATGATTGCTAACAAGACAAACGAACAAATGAAGTCTGAACTTTCAATTGAAAGAAAGAGGCTGTCGTATGTAAGACACATCATGAGACAACATGACTCATTAGAAGAGATGGTTTCACACATTTGTGTGCAGGAAAAGAATAGCGGGGGGGGGGAGATAAAATTCCAAACTGCAGTTTTTAAGGTCTTTCTCACCGCAGAGGGAAAAGTGGCAAAATAATTCATTCTTGTTATAGAGAATGTAGTTTACCCAAGTTTATATCCCTGCTAGGCATGCTTAATGCTTTTCAAAATATGCATCAGAAATGTTTTGTACCTAATCACTTTAATAATATTTTAGTGACATTTCTATATTTATTAATGAACAGAAAATAAAAGTGTTACATTTCAAGACTTATGCAAATACAAGGAAAGTAAATGAGTCTGTGTGTGTGTGTGTGTGTGAGAGAGAGAGAGAGAGAGAGAGAGAGAAGAGGGAAGGAGGGGGGAAATTTAAAGGCATTAGAAATGGCTCTGTAATTGCCATATTTTCCTGACGTTGGTTTAATCTCTAGAAACTGAAACCTACTTTGTTCATTTAAAAAAAATAGTTTCAGACTTAGTTATTTCACCTTTTTCTGATTACACATTTTAAGAATTGCAAATAGGTCTATTCCCCACAGCCCCATTTTCTCTTAAAGGCAGAAGGGAAATCACAGAGCAACGTGCTCATTCTGATGAAAATGTTCAGAGGTTGCAGTAATCAACCAGTGGAAGAACTATTCCATCAAAATCAAACATGTTAACACATTTATAGCTATACTTTTGTTAAGCTGCATATCTTTTTATCTCACGATGAAGAAGTCCTAATAATAACAGTTGGCTGACTCCTATGAAGCTGCTACACATAAGGGCAGCTCCAACGTAAGGAACAACTCCTATCTCCCAGTTTTGTGGAAATCACAAAATAGGGAAAGCATTTAAAAATGTGCCCAAACTCTGAGTTTTTACATATGCATGTGTGAGAAGAAAATAAGTGAACATCCCAAGGAAGAAACTGGTTTCAGTTTGTTACAGTTAGCTGTCAGCTGCATTGCAGTTTCAAGATTCCTCAATCAGATATAAATTTCAGATTGACTGGAGAAAGAACAAGACTGGAATGTGGAAGAACCTGACCATTGTATATCCCTGACATCGTTTCTAAGGTCATGTAAAATACAGAGCCTGGGGAGTCACATTTTAAAAGTAATTAGTTATCACTACAGATCTCCAGAAAATATGGAAGGATAATGTGAGATCTGTCCTACCAGCTGCAGATATACAGCCAGATACTGCCCAGGTTTCCCCTGCTCTCACCTGAATTTGAAGAGGCTACAACCTCACACTCTTCAGAGTGATAACATTGTGTGAGGTGATATTTAATACCTTCTTCTGTGATATCAAAAGGAAAAAAGGCATATGCTTATGGGAACATACGTCACCAACAGTTCTATAAAAAGGGATAGCCCTGGGACTAAGAAAACGGTTTAAAAAGTGTAACTCTGGAAACAAATGGTGCAATGGTATTATGATCGTGCATTTCTCACACTTTTGAAATTAGATTGAGAACATATTCCATGAAATCATTCACTCTTTCTCTCAGTAGCCATGCTTAAGCAGCCAAGACCTAATGGCAGTTATCTATGGTTAGCACCAAAACAAATAAAGGGTCTTGAACTCATTTGCTTTCACAAGAAAAATATCTTCTGGAGACATGGATAATGGCATATTTATCTTCTGTGTTAAGTGTAAAAGTTGGCTGTGATCACTTCCTCTTCTGAATTTTTTTGTACATTTACTGCTGATCAAAGTTGTTTGCTTCTGGCAATTTTTATTAGGGTAGACTTTTTGAGTATGGAAATCATTACAGCACTAGTTTTCTTGGCCTTCCCAACCATTTCTTCTTCTTCTTTCTCATACTTTTAAATTTATTTGAAGAGATGTCACTGGTTCAGATTATGGCAGAATTACCTTTGAATAATATCAGCAGAGCTCTTTGGATAGCCTAACTAAGGAATTTGAAGAGATTCAAAAATTCACCCAGATTGGTACACTGAAATGCTGGAGAATGCTTTATAAACCACCCAATAGCAGTTTGTATTCACAGATTTCTTCCCATGTATTGTAGTGATATCCTCACACAGTAGTCTGAAAGGTTTAGCTGTGAAAGACTGGGCTCACAGCAACAACAAACAACATAGCTGGAAATTGTATTATAATGACTTCTCTATAAATGGTTTGCACATTCATTTAACTCCCCTGCTTTTAAACATTTTTGCAGATTTTTTTCTGTTTCAATGCCTCTGAAATCTTTTTGATCAAAGCTTAGTTTCATTTGGGCTTTACAACCAGTGCAGCCCAATGAGTTCTCCCACTGACAAAGATTTTTTACAGGTGATGCAGCCTAATATCCTACCAATGGAGGACATAAAACTGGAGTAAGATAAGACTCTCTGCAGTGACCTCCTATGTAATTCCATGAGCTCCTTGCCAAAGAGCATAAATGCATCTTCCTTACCATATTTCCCTGCCTGTAAGAAATGAAAGGCCTCTTTATTCCACCCTACCTTTTAAAAATGTTGTTTATTATGCTGCTGTTTTACTAGCTTTATTGTTTTATTGCCTTTTAAAAATCATTGTTATTTTATTTTTCTTTGTGAGCCACTTGACTGTAGGAGGCAAGCTATACACTCTTGGAATAAACAGGTAAAATTTTATGTAGGAGCTCATAAAATAGTGAAAAAGGGGAGCTGTTGCCCCTTAAATATTGTAAGGCAAGGCTGGGATTAATTCAGTTTTGTGTGGTCTACTATTTCTTTTTTTAAAAAAATATTGCATGGTCCACTAATATTTTGAATGCACAAAATAAGAGTGAATATTCAGAACCAATAAATAGTTAAGATGTAAACTGTAGTAAGACATCACAATTATTCTGTCTTCCATTACGAGAGAAGTGCCTCCTTGTTTCCTAGTCCTACTTCTTTTCTAGAAACCCAGAAGCCAGCAGGCATGAGATAATGGCATGAGATAACATGACTTAGCTAATCTCTCCCCTACTTTTCTTGGTAACCAAGGACTGCTGTCCCAGCCAAGGATTTCTACTTCTTTGGCTCACATCTGCTCCTTTTCGCTTGCTGCTCCCTACTCATAGAATCTCCTTTCCTCACAGGCATGCTCCATTGCTTCTTGAACCAGCTTCAAAGCTGAGTTGAAGACAATCCTGTTTTGGGAAGAGTTTTAAGACACTACATGATTGTTAGTTCACTCTTATTTTAACCTGTGTTGTTATATCTTGTTGCTTTAATTTTAACATATGTATTATTTTTTAACTTTTTTGTTGTAGAATGTACACCTATAGCACATTCCTATTTCTATTTTTTGTTATATTAACTTAATTGTAGCGCTGTGTAAACTTACAATGCTTTATAAATAAAGCTTAATAATAATAATAATCCAATGAAACTGGCCAGCAATGGATAAGTGATAGATAAGTTAGCCACATCTGCTTATAGCGCTTCTAGTCTGGAAACTATCACTTGTCTGCCAAAAACTATCAAAACTGATATGACACCCTTTATGGGATGGATGCCTTTATCAAAGCACATTTTGATTATGTTAGTGCTACTTTGGTGGCAGAAGGAAGCACCAGAGTGAGAACACGGAAAAGGAGAGGTCAGAGTAGCATTCTCTTGAAGTCATTAAGATTCATGCAAGTGACTTCAACTAAAGGATGCTCCAGCCCTAATGAGGAATTGGGTTGCCCCAGAGGGAAACATGACATCATCTGACAGCTTGGAATTGATGAAATAGCTGTTTCAATGAGGTCACCAGCAATATTTAGAGAAGGGGGGGGAGGGAGAGATTACACATTCTTAGAAATGTTTTCCCCCCATTCCAGCCTGGGAGACAGCTGATCTTTAGTCTTTTGCAGTCAATATAAAGAGGTATAAAAATCACCATATGTCTAAAAGGGGGCAGGAGAGAGGATGAAAACATTTGAGCTAAGCATCTTTGGAAGAACTATGAATCCATCTGAACCAACAAAACAGCAATGACTGCATCAGAATAGCTGAATTTTAAGTAGGTAAGTTGCACAAGAAGTGGTTTAAAACTTGGAATCATATGCATTATACCCTCTAGCACATAGAGGAACACAGGTCAGTTGGATCCAAATGCCTGGACAGGAGTACAAAGACATTTTTAAAGTAGAAAAACATCTAATAAGAAACATCAGTATTTTTAGTTTCTTGAGCAGAAATATAATATGAAAGTATTTCCCCCCAAAGTACAGTAATAAATCTGAAACTTGCCAAGGCAGGGTGGGTTTCTCCTGTATTTCTCATTTTATTTAATTTCCAAGATGTTTAAACAACCTTGCTCAGGTTTTGAGATTCACAAGGGAGGATATGTATTTCAGCAAGACACTAAGACAAGGAAAGAGTAGGCCCCAATTTACATGAGTTAAAAAATGTTTCCATACCATACCAATGCCTATATGTTGTGCACTTTTCCGCTGTCTCTCCACACACACACACACACACACACACACACACACACACACACATGCCAGTGTGTGTGTGTATTTGACTCTACAAAAAGCTTACCACAAAGGAGCCAGCTCATAGCCTAATTGATTATCACTGCTCCCAGAGATCTGTTTATTGCCAGAAACAGAATAAGGGATGGTGCACTCATCATAAAACAACATTGTATAATTTCATAGGCAATTTCTTTAAAGACAATCACACAGACTTGTCCAGCTTTGATCTAACTTTAAATTTTTGCCTCCAGTCATCAATCATCTCCTTATCAGGTCATCCCAGCACAACGTGTAACAATACATCAAGTATTTATTGTGATGCCCAAAGCAAGCCACCAAGATTTCATAAATGGCTTCCATATCAAGAGTATGGTGAATTCAGGGTTTATTCTACTCCAAGTCTTAAAAGAGCTATCCAAGGTGCTGAACATTCTTGGGAGACCTCTTAATGCAAACCAGAAAAATCCACAATTGCTTGCACAATAATAAAGTTGAGCAATCACAAAGCCCCATTAGGATTCTGGCCTAAGGACTAATTCTGTTAACCTCACGAACATGCCCTGAGATTAATAAAGATGCTGTGCAATGTCACAAGTTTTGGGAAGTCATGTGTTTGTTTGTTTGTTTGTTTGAATTTTATTGAATAGGGTGTACAGATGTTGAGTAGTGGCCAGCTGGTTTTATTTTCTGGTACAGAGAGCTGTTGCTTTCATGCCCCTGAAGGTCTGCAGTTGCTGTACATCTGCTGCCATTCCACTTCCTCCTCCACTGGTATAATCACATGGCCCAAAAGGATCTTGACTAAGGACCTTATCACACACAAATTTAACCTGACTGCACCCTAACGGGATGCAGCCAGGACACAAGATGCAGGCAGGAATTATCATAAGTAATTCACCACTGATTTCACCAGCACACTTTGGAGGCTGCTTTTCAAAGCCTGGAGCTTTTGGACTTGGAAAAGCAGCCGCCAAAGCATGCCTAGGAGCTGGGCTGCAGCTGGGCTGCACTCTGCTGGTGGAATCAGCAGTGAATTACATGAAATAATTCCTGTCTGCATCCCACATTCCAGCTGCATCCCATTTGGGTGCAGTCAGGATAAATGTGCATGCGAAAAGCTCCTAAGACTCCAACCCCTTAACTTGTAGATGTTGCTGTGTGGTTCCAAGTAATTTCTCACTTATGGAAACCCTAAAATGAAACTATCATGGGGTTTGTTTGGCATGTTTCTTAAGAGAGGGTTTCCTCTGCCATCCTCTGAGGCTGAGAGAGTGTGACTTTCCCAATGTCATCCAGTGGGTTCCATGGCTGAGCTGGGATTTGAACCCTGGTCTCCAGTCATAGACCAGCACTCAAATGACTACAGCACACTGGTTCTCAACTTGTAGATACATCCCTTTAATCTGTGGATACAGAAGCAAAAATATAGTTGCAATAGTGTAGTTAGCTGCTGATAAGCATTACAACTACCCCTTTCTTCCAAAGGCAAGTTAATGGAAATGTTATGGAATGCTTCAGCAATATCAGGCTTTTGTATTTGGGTTGTTGTTGGTCTATATATTTGCCACAGAATTCTTGGATTCAATATGCACTTTAATGTTATTTATATCCAGATATGCCCAAATGAGTGAAGGGAAAGAATCCAGGTACAATTCTGCACGCCAATTATTTTTGAAGCTAAAAATACATTAGTATTCATTTGGCCATAAAGGTCTAAATCCAATTGCTACTCCTGACTGGCATAGATCCATTGAATTAATGGAATTTATATATGTGTTGATTTACCAAATTCCCCAACATTTTGTGGTCTACTCTGCTTGGGAGTAACAATTGGATTTAAACTGAATCATAAGCTGCTTTTGATCATGCAGTGATTTAAACCTTTTTTTATTTAAAAATACAGAATAGAAGTAATAATACAGCATCTGTCACCAACATTTCTCTCAATAACCACAATGTTTTGAAGGCTTTCCTCTCCCACCAGCCATTTGGTTGCAATACCAGTAACTTTTGCACATCCTTCACAAAATCCAATAACTGAAGTAGACCACCATCACTACTACATGCCAAAAACTCTCTAAAGAAATAGGAACCACAGACAACATAGGGCGTTCTCAAATTATGTCAGTCAGTCAAGTAAGTGCTTGGATAAAGAAAGGTGGAAAATATATGCAGCACCACCATTTTTTCTGTCCTGCAAACTCAGGCAAGCACAAGGATTTAACAACTCTCTCACTTCCAATGTGCTGATGCTCTGGGATTGCTCTTCAGAAACCCAGGCCTGGCTTGAAGTAGATAGAACAATACTAAGCATAGTGAATAGTATTGTTTACCTCTTTCAGGAAGGTTCTTTGTTATCAAGGTCTTCATCTGGTCCTTCCTCCTTCTTCCATGTCAACTTCTTTGTGTGCCTTGCTTGCATGCTTCTTTGCTCCCTTTCCTACTTCTCCTGTACAGCATCTCAGTTTTATGCTCTTCTTCCCACTTGCTTGCTCACTACATCATCTATCAGACTTTCTGTGACTACCAGTCACAGAAAGCCACAGTGCATGTTAGGCAAATCAATCAGACCAAAGCCAGACCTTCCTTTGAAAGAGGCAAGCAGAGGGCAGAGATAAGGCACAGTGAGGAAGAAGTGGTGATAGAGGAGGAAGAGGCAGACAGGGAAGGAAAGGGATGGTAGTTTATTATTATTATTATTAACCTTTATTTATGAAGCGCTGTAAATTTACACAGCGCTGTACATGCAATCTTTTTAGTTAGACGGTTCCCTGCCCTCAGGCTTACAAGCTAAAAAGACATGACACAGAAGGAGAAGGGAGTGGTGACGGGAAAGGGTAAGAGGTCCAGCAGTTCCTCTCAACCTCCGAGGCCTGGACCAAGGCAGATGGACTGAAGGGAGGGCTTGGCTTCAAAATGGAAGGTTAATCATTATCCAGGGAAAATACATACTCACAAGTAGGATAATACATATACAGTACATAGCAATACAGGAAATGGATCGATAAACAGCCAACAACAGAACATCAGATAGTAAGCGACAATTATGCGATGCCTGGGAAGGCTTCTCTGAATAGGATGGTTTTCAACTCCGTTTTGAAGCTGGTTAAAGAAGTGATGGCTCTTGCTTGTGGAGGAAGAAGGTTCCAGGAGTGAGGGGCAGCAAGTGAAAAGGGGCGAATCCGGGATGGGGCAGAGGAAATCCTGGGCTGAGACAGGAACCCTTGACTACCAGAACGGAGGGGCCTGGTGGGAAGGTGAGGAGAAAGAAGGTCTGATAAGTAAGGAGGGGCCAGTCCATGGAGGGCTTTGAATGTCAACAGCAGGAGCTTATACTGAATGCGGAAAGGGAGAGGGAGCCAGTGAAGGGATGCCAACACAGGAGAGATGTGGTCAGAGCGGTGGGTGGAAGTGATAATGCGTGCAGCTGAATGCTGGACAGAGTTGGCAGCAGTGCTTCTCATCCTGCTTGAGGCAGGGGGAGAGCTTAGACATCATCCTCTGAGTGAGTATGCATATATGCAAGCAAATATACACATAAATAAATAAATAGAGGTTGGGCCTCCCTTATCTGAAATGCTTGGGACAAGAAGTGTGTTGGATTTTGGATGTATATATTTTGGATTTTGGAATATTTGCACATACATAATGAGATACCTTGGAGATGGGACCCAAGTCTAAACATGAAATTTATTTATGTTTCTTATACATCTTACATCCAACAGGCCTACTTGAAAGAAGAAGAGCTCTCCTTCTATCCACCATCTTGAGGGAGAGGAAGGCAAGCCAGCTCCATCAGGCCTCCAAGGGAGAGCAGATCTGCTGGAATTTCCCCCTTCCTTACTGTCATTGCCTTCTCCTTTTGTGTCTTGTCTTTTTTAGATTTTAAGCCTGAGGGCAGGGAAATGTCTAATTAACAAATTGTAAGCCACTCTGATAGCCTTGGCTGAAGAGCGGGGTATAAATAAATAAATAAATAAATAATGATTATACATGAGTGTAAGGCGTATAAGCTTGAAGATAATTTTATACAATGTTTTAAATAATTTTGTGCATGAAACCAAGTCTGTGTTCATTGAAGCATAACAAAGTACTGGTGTCACTATCACAGCCATCTACATGTACAGCTTTGGATTTTGGAGTATTTCAGATTTTGTAATTTTGAATAAGGGATGATCAGCTTGTACCTTTGACTCATTTTGTGCAGTTCTGTCTGAGCTGTGATTAATGTCCATATGTACTTCAGCATAAACTAGATAGATTTCTGAAGTACAGTTGAAAATTATAAGTCTGTATGACATGGCAGAGAGGAAATAGGTGAGGTTTTCCCTCCCCGAGTTACTTAATTTTGAATGAAACTGCAGGGAATCTGCTCAAATAGCTGTATTTTACCTGCCAATGTTATTATCTATTTTACCTCTCTCTGTGAACAGCAGCGGTAATTTATTTCATGGCAATATATAAAACTATGACTTAGTTCTGTACCTCCTTTTCTGAGTATAAAATTATTTCCATATTTTCCTCATTCCATATTTTCCACATTATTGTAATGCTTAGATGTTTCTTCTGGCAACTGGCAACAACTGCTTCCATAGCATCATAAACTTGCCTCAAATCCTAGTCCCAGTTACAGAACCCTCCCTGCCAAATACTCTAGTGTTTTGCCTCCAGGAACTGATTGTGTAAAGCATTAGTAAGAATGGTAATGGAATATTAAAAATAATATATGAAGACATTTAAAAAAAACTAGCATGTGAATAATAATATGATTGGCCCCAGGCCTGGTAAACACCTGTTTTCAAAGAAGATGTACTGATGTAATCAGCAATCATCACTTCCCCCCCTGTAAATGTATTTTCCATGCTCTCATTCTAAATGGCTAAAAAAAATGGCATTCATTATTATGGTGATAAAGTTTATTTAAGCAGCCAGATCAAAGACGAGGAGACCTGATAGCTAAAGCAATTAGGTAGATTAAATGGATAACTTTCCCATTTTCCTGCCTTTAAATTCAAAGTGCTGAGCATCACTGCCAGCTTCAGGCAGGATCACTGAGACCTAAGGTCCTAAATTTATCAAAGGGCCGGTTCACAGTACACAAATGCTATATTCCACTTTAACTGCCATGGCAACATCCTATGGAATTTGGGGATTGGCAGTTTAGAGAGGGCCATTCAGAATGCTCACCAATAGAGCTATAATGCCTCACTAACTATAAACCTCAGGAGCTCTTTCACACTACACAGTTATAGTGCTATGATTCTGCTTTAATTGCCATGACTGCATCTGGGGAATCATTTGTAGTCTGGTGGGGCCCTAGAGCTCTCTGGCTGATAATTTTAATTTGTTGTTGGTGGTGTTAACCACCCTCAAGTTGATCTCGACTCATGGTGAACCTGTGGATGAAACATCTCAAAGACTATCCTCCATTATTCTTCTAAGTCCTTATAAATTCACATCCGTGATCTCCTTAAATGAATCCATCCATCTAAGCATGTGGTTTTCTTTTCTTTCTACTGCCATCCATCTTTCCTGACATTATTGCCTTTTCTAGTGATTCATGCCTTCTCATGATGTGGCCAAAGGATGACAGCCTCGGTTTAGTCATTTTTGCCTCCAGGGAAATTTCAGGCTTGATGATCTGTTCTTGTTGCTGTCTACAGTATCTTCTGCACTCTTCTCCAGCATTTTAATTATTCCCCTCTACACTGCAGTTCCCAGGATTCTATAGGATGCAGTCATAGTTGTTAACATGTAATCATAGTGCTAAAACTCTGTAGTGTGAAGAGGCCCAGGACTCCATAGGTGTTGCCATGGCAGCTGAAGTGAAATATAGCATTATATTTGGGAATGGAAGCAAAGTAAGATCAATACAGAGCCTTGGACCTGTTTTCTGACAGCCTGCTTTGACTGATACACTGAAACGAGTTAGGACTGGGCAGTTTCTTTGAAATGCCTTTTGGAAAGATGCTCCTAGTACCCAGAAGGAAAAAAATAATTAACAGCAAGACAGCAAGTTCTGGATATAAGACACCTCAAAATGAGTTCAGATTATGTGAGATGGTAATGCAGCCTAGTGTTGCATTATATCAGAAGTGTTCATTTTGACAGCAGTGGATCCACTGGTGGAAGAGGAGTGGGTCAGTGCATCAATTTTCTGGCTGCTCCTTTTGCAGTTGCTCCAGGTCATAAGGAGCCATCCAGGTGCTTTACATTATTGCTGACACTATGAGTAACTCTTGGGAGAAGCTGTTGTAAACATGAGAGTGAATTCAGTGCACCCACAGTAACCCATCCATCAACTACCCTGGGAAACATTTTACACCATCATAATATCTGATATTTTCTCACTGTCATAAAGAGAATGTCTTCACTTTTCACTAATACTCTTTTGTTGTTGTTGTATGCCTTCAAATTGTTTTCAACTTATGGTGACCCTAAGCCAAAACTATCATGGGGTTTTCTTGGAAAGACTTGTCCAGAGGAGGTTTGCTGTTGCCTTCCCCTGAGGCTGAGAGTACGACTTGCCCAAGGTCACCCACTTAGATACTGCTTAGTAAATAAGGGTGCAAATAATTGATTATTCCTCCCTCATGTACAAAGATGGATAAACACAGTGTGTTTTCTCCTCAGTGTGGGTGAAAATGAATATTCCAGTATTCTCCTTTTATTTGAATATTCAGAGGTATTGTTGTTGTTAACTGATCTCAGGTTGACCTCAACTCATGACAGCAACATGAATGAGAAATATCCAAACCCCCATATCCCGATCCTTCACTGCTCTGCTTAGGTTTTGTATTCAGGCATGTGTCCTTAAGAGAGTCCAGACATCTGGTGTTCAGTCTTCTTCTCCTACTACCTTCTACTTTTTGTAGCATTATTGCCTTTCCTAATGTGTCATGCCTTCTCATTATGTGGCCAAAGTATGGAAGCCTCAATTTGGTCATCTTGGGTTCCATTGAGAGTTCAGGCTTTCTTTGTTCATGAACTTGTTTGTTTGTCTTTTTGGCTGTCCACAGTGTTCTCAGCACTCTTCTCCAGCACCACATTTCAAATGGGTTGATTTTCTTTTTATCCATACATAGTGATGGGGAATACAATGGCACGGACAATCTTCACTTCAGTGTTCAGAGTTATGTCATTTACATTTATGATCTTGTCCAGATCTTCCCATTCCTAGCCTACTTCTGATTTCTTGAGTATAGTCTCTGTTCTAATTAATTTTGATCCAAGGTATAAGAAATCTATAACTATTTCAATTTCCTCAGTGTCTAGGTTAATTTATGTAGGTCCTCCATGGTCATTATTTTTGTTTTATTTATGTATAACAGTAAGCCTGCTTATGCACTTTCTGTCTTGACCTTCCTTAGTAATTGTCCCAAGTCCTTAGCAATTGTTCTGGGGAAAAGGCAGCATACCAAATAAATAAATAAATAAATTTATTTTTAAAATTGTCGGGGATGCTTTGATCTGGATTTCCTGCATGGCAGGGGGTTGGACTGGATGGCCCTTGGGGTCTCTTCCAACTCTATGATTCTATGATTCTATGATTCTAAATAAATAAATAAACTCTAATGTTTTCAACTAGTAGTATGGTGTTATCCACATATCGTAAATTGTTGGTGTTCCTTTCTCCAGTCTTTGCCCCTCTTCCTTTTAAGTCTAAATGTGTTCTTTGTATAGATGGTTGTGTAACGACACACACACACCCACACATGAATAATTTCTAAATCCCTGCCCATTCAGAAGCATCTGTTGCATTCCTGTATAAGGAGATTATTGCACCACTGAAAAAAGCATCTTATCTCTCCAAAATCAAGCTTCATTCAGGCTGTACCTTGCTGTTATCTCATGGCTTTTCTCCCCAAAATTGCCCTCTGGGTACAGCCCATACTGGTCCCTGAACTCAGTTTGGTGGTCATTTTTTAAAATCAGGAGCTTTCTAACTTTGAAAAATGACCACCGAAGTGAGTTCAGGGACCAGCATTGGAGCCATGCTGTACCTGGATGGCAGTTTTGGGGAGAAAAGCCATGTGATAACAGTAGTAAGACACTTTTTTCAGTAGTGTGATAATCTCCTTATACAGAAATGCAACAGGTGCTTTGGAATGGGCAGGGATACCCGAACATCTATATAACATCTTAAATCAAAGTTCTGAGTTTGCATGCCTTCAGTCAACTTCTTCTAAAAGTGGATGGTTCTGCTTTGCCTGTGTAAGAGTATTGACCAAATGAGCCAATAAGAACCAAAGGAAAACCTTCTTCTTATTGTCTCTTGTTTTTACAGAAACACAGAGGGTACCCTTCAAAGCCATGTAATTCATTCTCTCTTCCACATTCCTACAGTTTGGTTGAAAGGTTTGCTTTAAAAATAACATGTGGCTCCAGTTTTAGTTTAGAAAGAAAGCGAACCTCATTTATCACAAGGCTGTTGAAGAACCACTTAGAGAGTTTTTCTTAAGATTCAATTTTAAATATAGCATGATGGCTAAAGAACATATCTGGGATTCCTAAAGCACTAAGCCACAAGGAGGAAAATTAAAAATTGATTGTGGCAAATTAATGCTGTTGTTACTGCCTAAGCAACTTTCCAAAACATATTAGATGAACTGAGGTCAGACACATGCGCCTGAGCTATAGTGAGCAATCTCAGAAATGGCTGTTGTGCTTAGCAGTATGGAAATCTTTGCATTCATAAAGCATCCAGAAATACTTTATACATGCTTGGGATACAAAGACACTTGATCATTAAAACCTGCTAGGAAATTTCCAGAATTAGCAATCCACACAAAGTTTCAAATAATAGTTATTTTAAAAATTAAACAAAACACTTATGCACACTATCATACATACAAACACAGAGAAAACATATGATAGCTGGAGTAACTTTCAGCCACATCTAAAATATGCCCTCTGTATTTTTGACATGTTGACATTACAGTGCATCTTATGATGAGACGATGGCAAATGCATAAATGAGATGTCATTCTTCTTTTTTACTTTCTATTAATGGGCATCTGATTTACATCACATTGCCCAAAAACAGCAGTGGCATGAATGTTAACTGTCAAAACTAAGGGGTGGATAACCGCATTCAAAAAAATAATTGCAAAAGAGATTGCTCCAGCTGCAATGGATTTTCAGCTTGTACAACTGAAACCAATGTGAGTGGTGAAGAAACCAGTGCTCCCTTTGATGGCAACTGGGTGTTTGGATTCACTTATATCTTGCCTTGCCTCAAGTGTGGCAAGATGAAGAGCTACAAGGCCATTTGTTCATCATCTCCTTTCTTTGCAATGTTATAAACCAGGGGTGGGAATTATGTGGCTCTCCAGATGTTCTTGAACCAGGTTTTTAAAAAGCAGATATTCTAACTGTACAAATTTCCCATACAAAACTCCTACAAAAACAAGAACAAAACAGAAACAAAGTGTGCTTTGCTCCTTGCTTAAATCTATTATAAGAAGAAGTTTCTTCTCAGGAATTCTTATCTATTATAAAGTAATGATTCAATTATGAATCTTGCCTTACTTTGGGCCTGTTCCCACTATGATATGAAGTGATTTTCTGATCACTTTATATGTGTCTCATTCACACTGGAAATGGTTTCAAATGCAACTGCGATTGTTTGAACTCGCTTTGAAGTGAGACAAATGCAAAAAAGCTCTCTTTTTAAACACTAGTTTTTTTAGTGATTCTTTTGAAAAGAATCAATTGGAAAATGTGTTCAACAAGTGGGAACGACGAACCTGAATTGCATCGCACTGTAGGGGAGGGACTAATGGCAGAGCACTGGCACAGGGTATAACCCATCTCACCCCTTGTTTTGGGGAAATCTGCCATTTTTTGATACTAAGCCTTCTCTGTCAAGAGAACAGAGGGCCAGGCCTTGGAAAAGGAGGATGTGTAGTCCTGGTATGATTGTGTATATATGTTATGTGGTTCTGTTGGTGTTTATCTTTCCTCTGTTGCTGCCACTGCTGCCCAGCTGCTCTCAGCCAGCAGAAGACGGAGGCATATCCAGAGAAGGGTGAGCCCTCAGTGCTGCCCACTCCACGAGACCCTTCCCCTCCACCACCCACATGGGACAGCTCTGGGTGAGGAGTACTGCTGCTGCTATCACACTCCTCACCCAGAGCATCTCCCAGGGAGGGTGGCACTGAGAGCTCCCCTTTCTCTGCACATGCCTCAGTCTTCTTTTTGGTGAGAGTGGCTGGGCGTCAGTGGTAGTGGTGGAGGTGGAGGTGGAGAAGGAAGAGGAGGACTGAAGTCTCCTGCTCCTGCTCCTGTTGCTGCTGTACCTGTTCCCACTGTCAAAGAGGAGGAGAGGAGCAGCATTGCCCCCTTGAGAAGTGAGCTTTCTAGGACCTCTCTAGACTTGAGAGAGACACAGCCAGCTTCCTTCCTTTGTGTACCCTGCCCTCCCTCTCTTTTTCCCTCAGGTTCCCCTGGAGCCCCCCTTCTCCCATTGTCTGGAGGCAATTCCCATAAGGAAAGGAGTGTCTCTCCTATAGTGGCAGGCAGCTGGCCCCTTCAGCACCTGGGGATAAAGAGAGGGAAAACGAGGGAAAGAGAGAGTGTGTGTGTTGGCAAGGAGGAGAGGGTCAGCATTGCCCCCTCAGAGGCACTCATGTACTCCATGCCACAAAGACCTCCTCCTCCCAATGATGGAATATGATTAAAAGTATGATGCAATATGATTAACGGGCATGAATCAGGTGGGAATGCCAATTGTGGGGAAAAAAGGCACGAGTTCACAGAATAATGAAATAATACACTTTAATAGTGGGAACTACACATTGGCCTGAATCGATTCAGGGAGCCGGCATCAATGTGACAAACAGAATTAAATGCAAGTGGATATGGGCCCCTAGTTGACTAACAGGACAATCGGTGACTTAGACACCAATGTAAAGCCCAACTCAGTGACAATAACACTGCTCATTTCTGTCTCATCCATTTTCTGCTGTCAAAATGAGTACCTCTCCAAGGCTGAGCCTCTCATTTCACCAAGGTTGCCTGATAAGCACAATTCAGCTGACAGCTTTAAAGTGCTCCACTTTATTTTGGGGTCAATAGTGAAGGTGAAAAGGTTCTGGCCCAAAAGAAGGTGTTTTAATATGGGTTGGGTATATTGTTTTTAAAATGAGTGCTAATTTGAGTACACACATACTCACTCTCTCTCTTATTTTATTGCTTAAAAATACTTAACAAGCATAGTGGTCTAGTCCTCCCCCCCCCCACATTTTTTCAAATGCATATGTTGTGTCTCATGACAACTATTATCACCACCATCACCACCCTTGGCCAGACTGCAACTCCCAATATCCTACACCATTCCCTGTAGTGTCTAGAGTTGTGATACACTCAATCCAACAAGATCAAAGTTTAAACACATGTTGTGAATACATCCAATGACTTCATTGTCAGGATAACAGAGATAGAAACTGAAGAAAAGAGGCATAACTAATAGAGGACTGATCCAGCATATAGCAGGAAAGAGGATGTGGAACTGCACCAGAACCAGAGACTAATTTTATTTTCTCTCCAGTGTACTTTTTGCAGGGATACAAAACTTTTAAAATCTGAAATATGCCTTCTCTGTCTAATGAATGGGAACATAGTTGGGCATCAATATGATTGAATCTGGAAGAGCAAGAAAGTTCAGAATTATTGGGAAAATGCTCATGGGTGGCTATTTCTCTGCAAGGAGTTTGGAAATTTTTACTATTTTATGCTAGTATGAACTTGTGCTCCATGCCAGACAGCCCCAGAGGCTTTGGTAATAATGTATATTGCTTTATTCCAGTGACCTCTAGGAGTTCCTATCTGATAAAGGCCTGAGGGCTCACAACCCTTTCAACTACTTTATACATGGCTCCTTCAGAAACTCTCCTTGATGGAGAGGCACGTTTAATGCAGGAGGCATCTATTTGAGACTGTTTATTAACCAGTTTCTCCAAATGAGTGCCTGCTGTCTTTTTTTGCTAATAGTTTGCTATCATAGAATTGTAAGATAAAATCTGTACAATTGTACAGATAAAATATTTTCTCAAGGCAGAATAGAATCAATCAAACAAATAAGTAAATAAATAAATAAATCTGGGACAGTTTCTTTGCAAAATTCAAACTTTGTTGTTTTGCACATGAAAAGGAATTTTCTGCATGGGAAACAGTATTTTCTGCACAGAAACAGTAAGCGTCAGAAAAGAAACAAACTTCAGTCACATAAGCTCTTAACTACCAGTTGGGACTTTTTAACTGCACCAAGAATACTTTCTTTGTCAAGATGAACTTTGTATTTTTACTCCTTGATCTCCTTGTAGCAAGCGTGTGCGAAAAATGCACTTTCAGTGAATGTTAGAAGGCTCTAGAAATGACTGTGACATTGGCAAGAGCTTTCCAAACCTCCCAAAACATCCACATCACCTCCAGTTGGTATTAATTGGAATTTGCTACTCCGTTCCTCTTTTCACATGACCTTGACACCGTGTGTCAAGTGGATGTCAATAAGAGCCCTTTCATTGACTTTGGCAGTCATTAGGCTAAGTCATATACTGATTTCTATAATTTGGGCCACAAAAGGACTTTAGAAGGAAAACTGCTGTTTCATCTTGCTCTGTATTTAAAATGTCTTGAAGTGTGCCATCAAAAGGGAACTCTTGGCTTCACTTCTTCGCAAAGAAAATATCATTTTTTTATTTTATAAAATGTTATATATTATAAAATAATATTTTGCTGGGGGGAAAAATCCCTGCATAATTTTAATTGAATCTCATATATACTCGTATACAAGTAGACCTCGTGTATAAGTTGAGGGCAGGTTTTGGGGCCGAAATTATGAATTTTGATATGACCTGTAAGATAAGTCAAGGGTAAAACTTAAGGGCAGGTAACAAAGGATGTAAAGGACAAAGAAAAGGTGCTACCAAAAAACTTACACATTTCTGGCAGGCATAAGTGTTTGTGCTTACCCTAAAAGATTGGTGGATGGATGGAGAACTAGCGTAAATGTTGTCTGTGTGATGTGTGTGGGAGGCAACCAGGCTTGGACTGTGTAAGAAAATGCACATATGTTAAAAAGGATGTAAAGGCAAGAGTTAAGGTACACTATAAACTCTTATCCAAAAATAAATCATCCCCTTCTCTGAGTAGAGTGGCAAAAGGCAAGAGCTTAGTCTGTCCCAGGAAGCATGAACCCTAGAAGAAGCATGAAGCCTCTATGTGCCATTGTAATTTTCCTGCCCAGGCATTAAAAAATGGCAGAAGTAAGGGCACATTGGAGAGCATAAATATGAACACACTGGATTTCATCCAATATTGTGAGAGCTGACATTTTGGGGGGCTGCTGTCACCGACATTGGAACAATTGGAGAGTTTCCATCCCTAAGCTGGAAAAATTCTCTACCATTTTGCTACCCACAATGACATGGTGAATGTTAGGTGGTCATTTTCATTCAGTAATAGAAGAGAATGTGTGCACAGACTACTGTCTTCCACTGAAAAGAAGGGAAGCCTTGTGAGGGCTTGACTATTTGTACAAAAACTGCTGGCTCATTGTAGCTGGATCTAATTTATACAAACTGTTGCTTCCATTTTATTAAGCCTTTTTAAAAAATATATATATATATATATATATATATATAAACAATAACCCTTTGCAAAGTGTTTAAAAGATGAGGAAGGAAATTTCCAAATGATGTTTGATAGGAAAGTCTAGTTTAGCAGCAGCTTGTGCCTGTGATGACTGTTACAGAGCTGGGAATGAAAGATAATAGATAATTTCAAAGCTTGATGTGATAATTGCCATTGTTTCTTTTTAATTTTTTTAAAATAAAAATGTAAATGACCTATATTTTCCCAGGCTCCCTATTTCCCTGTCTGTAATCCAACCCATTCATCTAATCCTTTGTTGCTTCATGTTTTATTCAACATTTATCCTAAGGTGCTTAATTTATCCCAAAAGCCAACAGAAGGGCTAAGAGTGCCCTGTGTAAGGAGAGATGCCTTTAAGGCTATTATACATGCCCTTTGATCTTGGCAATTTCACTAGAGGAATTTTTGATTCTGTGCCTAGTTAGAGATTGCTATTGTCACTTTCATAGATTACAAGCCAAAAGACCTTTGTGAATGCCTCAACAGCATTTCTGTAGCTTCCAACTGCACAGCAGTTGCAAAGATGCTTTAAACATTTCAGGTCAGCTCTAGTACTTTGTTACAGAAAACAGGACTGCCCCAGCACTGTGTGTGTGTATGTATTCATATGAACTGTGCTAAACAAAATATTCTTTGTCATCATTATACAAAGAAACATAGGTTAGTTTCAAGGAAACATACGTAGTTCCAAATACACATATCCTACAACCTAATCCTGACAATGTGGAAATAGTGTAAAATAAGATTGAAAATGGGAGCAACATTTTTTGCATCACTATGAAGAAGAGCTGGAAAGAATATTTGAAAAATGGTGAGAAAATTTATTTCTTGACTCTTGGAAAATTCTTCTGAGAGGAATCCTGGACCGACAAAAACCATTGCAGTTTAGGACTTATTGTGCAGAAAATTAACTCTTTAAAAACTGTATACTACAGAGAAAATTCTGCTTTTCATGAAAAAAAAACTGTTAATTTTTTGCAGAATAAGTGTTGTGGGACGAATAGTCATTGTAAATAGTTAAGTTTTTTAAGATTTTCTCACAGTGGAAAGTAATTTGCTAAAACTACTCATTGCTTTCTTCAAGAATGAAATCACCAGAGAACCATATTATGACATTATTATTTTTCCTCTCTAAGATTCATTATGAAAACAAAAACAAAAACAAATGTCTAGCTGCCATTTTGAAAAAGGAGCAGCCACTAGGCCCTATTCCAATGCCAACCTGTAGAACCAGATCAAGGCTCCGGACATTTTTGCTCCACCAGCATGGTATGCAATCTTGGACTTTCCTACCCTGCTCCTTTTTATATTGAAAATATTAAGTCAGATTATTCATAAATTCTTGGGTTAAGAAGTGGGATAAGATATGGGCTGGGGAGGAGGGGGATTATACTGCTACGAGCGGAGCTCCCATTGAGGTAGTGTGGGGCAGGGGGAGGTATGGCGGTGGGAGAAGGGACTTGTGTTCCAGGGGAAGGAGAGATAGATGCATCATATCTATCTCCCCTTCCTGTCCCCCTCCCAACCAAAGGGACCTGAGGGTCACTCCAACCGTGCCACAAACCCTGTCGCTGCTCCTGTGCAATACCAGGTCAATCAACAACAAGACCCACATCCTCCACGACCTGTTGGAGGACAGTAGTTGTGACCTGGCTTGCATTACAGAGACCTGGCTTGGGCCTGAAGGAGATGCTGTGTGGGCTCAGGCCCTGCCTGCCGGGTTCTCGGTGAAGGACCAGCCCAGGTTAGGTGGGCAGGGGGTGTGTGGCCTTGATACATAGGAACACCTTGTCCCTCACCAGGAACCACATCCGACAGACGTCCTATAACGAGTGTATTTACCTGACCCTAAAGGCTAGGGACAGTCTAGGGATTCTGTTGGTGTATCGGCCACCCCATGCGCTAACGGACTCCCTTAACGAGCTGACACAGCTGGTCGCTGAACTGATGTTGGAGACGCCCAGGCTACTCGTCCTGGGTGACTTCAACATCTCCCTCACGGCCAGCTATGTTCCACCCGGTGCGGCTCGGGAATTCATGGATACCATGGCGGCCATGGGCCTGTCCCAGCTGATAAAGGGTCCTATGCATTGTGCGGGTAATATTCTTGATTTGGTCTTCTGTTCAGATGCGGAAAATCCGTGGGCGGAGATAACTAATATCTCCCCCCTGTCATGGACAGATCATTTCCTGGTGGAGGCTAAAATCAAGGTCTCTACCCAGTTCCCCCCCGGGGGTGGCGGACCTGTTAGGATGGTCCACCCTCGACGGCTGATGGAACCCAAAAGGTTCCAGGAAGCTTTAGAGGGGTACATGGTTGGAAGTGACGGCGACTCTGTTGATGCCCTCACCGGTATATGGAATACCGGTCTATCAAGGGCTATACACAGTATCGCTCCTAAGCGCCCTCTCAGGCCCGCTTCCAAGCGTAAGCCCTGGTATACGGAAGATCTCCGGGCAAGGAAGCAGGAACTGCGACGGCTAGAGTGCCGTTGGCAGAAATATCTTTGCTTAGACGACAAGGCTCTCCTAGACCAACTGTTAAAGGACTACGGAGAGGCGATACGGGCAGCTAAGAACTCGTTCTATGCTGCCCGTGTCGCGTCCGCGGAGTCGCGTCCAGCAGAGTTGTTCAGGGTGGTTAGGGAGCTAACTCAGCTCCCTCCTGCCCTGAACCAGATCCTTGAACCTTCTAAGGCCTGCTGTGACCAATTTAATGACTTCTTCACGAATAAAACCTCTCGGATAAGCAAAGGTCTTAACGCCGATATTCAGGCAGAACCTAGAGTAGAGGTATCCAGAGCCTCTGTGGACTCCATTAAACTGGTTCAGTTTGAGTTGGTCGGTACCGATGATGTGGACAAGATCCTCGGAAGTGTTCGGAAGACGACCTGCTCTCTCGATCCCTGTCCCTCGTGGCTAGCAGCCCAGGGGGGACCGGCGGTAACTTTATTGTTACGCCGGTTCATTAATACATCTTTGAGGGAAGGGCAATTTCCATCAGAATTAAAATTGGCCATTTTAAAACCTATATTAAAAAAGCCCTCCCTCGACCCCTTGGTACATAATAATTATCGGCCAGTCTCCCTGCTGCCATTTTTGGGGAAGGTGATCGAGAGGGCGGTTGCGATCCAGCTTCAGGCGGTCTTGGATGAAACGGATTATCTAGACCCATTTCAAACTGGCTTCCGGGCGGGTTACGGGGTTGAGACGGCCATGGTCACCTTGGTCGATGATCTCCGTCTGGGCATCGACAGGGGAAGCGTGTCCCTGTTGGTGCTCTTGGACATCTCAGCGGCTTTCGATACCATAGACCATGGTATCCTTCTGGGACGCCTGGCAGAGGTGGGAAACAGGGGCACTGCGCTCCAGTGGTTCCGGTCCTACCTCTCCGGGAGGTCCCAGATGGTGCAGCTGGGAGACGTGTGCTCCGATGAGCGGGCCCTTAAAACTGGGGTCCCTCAAGGAGCCATTCTGTCTCCCATGCTATTTAACATTTACATGAAACCGCTGGGAGAGATCATCCGGAGACATGGGGCGCGGGGTTATCAGTACGCTGATGACACCCAAATCATTTTCTCTATGTCTCCGACTGATGCAGTGACTGGGGATGGTGTCTCTCCTCTCGTGGCGTGCCTGGAGTCAGTAATGGGCTGGATGAGGGAAAACCGACTCAAATTGAATCCAGAGAAAACGGAGGTACTTGTGATAGGTTCCCCTGGTCCAGGAATGGCGGTAGTTCCACCTGTCCTGAACGGGGTCACGCTCCCTGTGAAGGACTCTGTGCGCAGTCTGGGGGTGCTTCTTGATTCGTCGCTTCACCTGACTGCTCAGGTGAATGCGACGGTCAAGAGCACATGTCATCAGCTTCGGCTTATTCGCCAGCTGCGCCCATACCTGGCCCAGAGGGACCTTGAAACTGTTGTACATGCTCTGGTAACCTCGAGATTGGACTTCTGCAATGCACTCTACATGGGGCAACCCTTATACCAAACCCGGAAGCTACAAATGGTACAGAATATGGCAGCCAGGCTGGTCACTGGTACTTCCAGGGCCAGCCACATAACACCGGTGCTTCAAGATCTGCATTGGCTGCCTATTCGCTTCCGGGCACAATATAAGGTGTTGGTGATGACCTATAAAGCCCTAAATGGCTTGGGCCCAGGATACCTGAAGGACCGCCTCTCCCCGTACATTCCGTCCCGCACCCTCAGAACATCTGGGCAGCAACTCCTTAGGGTGCCAGGGGCCAGGCTTTCCTCTACCACGAGGAAGTCTTTTTCCATTGCTGCCCCGGCCCTTTGGAATACGCTGCCCTCAGAGCTCCGCTCGGCCACCTCCCTGGCCCAATTTAGAAAGGATGTCAAAACCTTTCTGTTTAAGATCGCATTCCCCCAATCAGAGTCCTAGTAGGCCTCCCCTCCTCCATACTCTGCAAGAGGATTGGCTACGGGGGCTTTTGTCTTGTTTTTATATTGATTCTGTAGTTAATGTTGATGTTTTAAATTGTTATTTGTTATGTTTTATGATGTAAACCGCCCTGATCTCAGGAAGGGCGGTATATAAATAAAAGTTTTATTATTTATTATTATGCATTTAAATGCTGGCGCAAACATTTCCTTATGCAAGTTATCAAGTGGTCATTTTTACTTTATTATCTTTTAAAATTAGACAGAGAATTGTGTGTGTGTGTGTGTGTTATGTGTATGTGTTTTTTTTTTGTGCAGTGTTATAGATTGTGGTTGCTAGAATAAATATATACTTACTATATACCTATAACTGTGGTATTCTGCACCAATGTACTTACTCTTTTCCCCATCTCCATAACCACCAAGTGCCCAATTGATTGGTTATTTCTTAAGGGGTGATATCTATCCCTTTGTCTTTAGCTATATCCATGATTATTTGCAGGTCTCAAATGATATACATTGCTGGAATGTATCCCTCCAATGCATACAGATTGTTTAAATAGCCTTCTGTGCAGATTTGCAGTGTGCACATTTTCCAGTGTACCTTTTAAAATGGATACCTTCCCCACACCCCAGACACAACCACAGCTGCATGTCAATGTCTGGTTTTTGGAATTCACACGTTGTCTGCTTCATGGACCATCTGGGAAGTGTGGATTGTGCACGGTCTGCAAAGGCAAAGGAGGAGAAGGAGTCCACTGACACAGATTCCTCACCCATTGCTAGGGTATACTGATCTGGCAGAAATTACTTTAAGCCTCTGTACAGTTTCATTTGCAATGTGTTTATTTTAAAAACATAAATCCTTGACATAAATTCTTGAAAACTTAAAATTCAGCCTGTGTGCTATCAGGCTCCCTATTGGGTAGTATTAGTGTAATATTTCAATATCCATTCATTTGGTCACATTGAAAGGAATGCTGCAAGAAGGCAGGCTGCATTCCTGCATAGTCAAGCTTCGGTGGAAGGACTTCAGTGCAATTTCAGCAGCCTAACTGCTAGTCCAGGATCCCCTCCTCTCTCATTTTCAGATAGTTGATGATCTAAGAGGAAGTTAATAGATACATTGGTACAGTGAGCTTTTGGACAGTGGGGACTTGTCATCCATAGCATTACAAGCATTTCCCGAGTGTAACACATGGGCTACAAATTACTCTCTGGGCACCTCTACAACATCCTCATTTATGCATTACTCAGAAACTTCATGAAGGGTCATACTGTGATCCACCCTTCAAGTACATTTAAGAGACAAACAAAACAGGCAAGCAGATTATTCCAAAGGGAGCATGTTAGAGCTGGTAAAGAAATAGCTGAAATTTTTATCAACAAATCTTTCAAGCAACATGCAAATTCTGGGCCAGGTTTTCATGCTGTCAGTACTGGGGATTTTACTCACACATTTCTAGTGAGATTTCATTTGCAGATGGTATTCTCAACAAAGTAGACTATGTCTTAGTAAGAAAGTCTACCCTTGGTTGCTATTATGATACAGCCTATGAGTGTACCGAGTTGGTTGGCACTGCTAACTTGAAAGATTTGGACCAACAGTATTTACTAGATGACAGGCCAAGTGAAGTTTCCAAAGAAAAGATGACATGTCACTGTCATTCATCTTTTGATAACACTGTTTTCATCTGAACATTGGCAGACATCTTGTAATATTTCTAATAGATATAATGTCTCCAATTTCCTTATTGTTTCTGGCTATGGACTCTGCTACCTGATAGAGCTGTTTAGATTATTAAGGGGCATAATGAAGCACTAGGCTTTAATAGCTAATTTTATTTTATTTAAGTAGGTTTGGACTATGATATGATTATACTATAATTGCAATAAACCCACTAATATCCTGCTTGCTTTTCTCCATTGCTTTTCTCTGGTTGGATTGTCCATAGTTTGTTAAGTTGCATCTTAAGGTCATCACCTCTGATTTGGGGGAGACTTTTCATCTGTTAGTGCTATGTGGCAGACATAGGCATGGCCCTCCTCTTCTTTGTTGAGTTTATTTTTAAAAATATATATTTAAAAATATCTACCTACATTAACAAATTCCTTCATGAAAGAAACATAAAAAATAGAAAGTGATAAAAAACTTAACGTGAGAGAAAACAAAACTGATAGATTTGTTCTTCCCCATCCATGACAGCTTAAACAATGTCATTTTGAGTCAGTAAGACTTGGAATACATGACTTGGAAGATCAGTACTGTACTATGCTGATATATACATACAACTCGGAAGTCTTCATGTTCTGTTTGTTGTTTTCCCAACATGACTCCTGTTGGAAACCAGAGACTAACTCGGAAAGATGTCTACTCTCCTCCAGCAGGAGCTATCTTATGCTCTCATGTTTTCGTTGGCACCATTTTGGTATGCACACAAAAGCCTCACAGAATGAGAGTAATGCTTCATACATAGTGGGCTCCAGGCAATTATGTTATATAAATTATGGAGGTGGGGAAGGCTTGCATTATTGTACAAATTTGAATTATTAGTAGAGGCATGTGGAATTACACACCTAAAAATGAAATGCAGATTTCACAGAAACAAATCTTAAATATACATTCTGAACATTCCAGGAAGTATTTCATGGAGGCTGTCATTAAAGTAAATCCCTAAAGGAAGGGCATTTACAAATCAAAAGCTATAATGAAAATTACATGTTGTAATACAAGCCCAAGACAGGAAACATGGAATTCCGATGACACTGCATCCTCAGAGTTGAACCTTTTGTGCTTTTATCCACAGTGCTGGGAGGGTAAGGCTGTACATCAGCTTTGATCAGCCTTAATTGACTCTGAATTCTGCCCAGTGTGTGTGCAAATTGTTTATAATAGACTGGCTGCACCCAAAGAGCTAAACCAATATGTTCAGCAAAGAGTAGTACAAACAAATTTGACTCAGTGCATGAGTATCTTGCCAACTTCATTTCCCAAACCTCAAAGAAGTCATATGGGCTTGGAAGTATTGATGTTATTTTCCAAAGGAAAGCCTTCCAAATTAATATTTATGGCACTGCCATCTGTGTGCAGTGCTTCTCCCCAAGTGAGAGATGTGTAGTCTTCTCCATTGCTAGGGAGGGACCAGCAGCTGATCTAGGGCTTGACCATCAAATTTTGGAAACACTGATTTGTTTGAAAAGCTGCCAGCAGGTTTAGTGGGTAGTTTCCCAAGCTGGCACCTGACACTTGCTTCAGCTTTTTTGGCTTCACAGACTGTTGTTAGATGCTTTGGCAGGGCTAAAGCTAGAGCATCCCTTTGGTACTATGAATATTTTTCTAATCTTTTCTAGTATGAATGTTTTGATTGTTAATTGCCTAAAACATGTTTTGCCTATATTTTAGTTATGCAGTATTGTGCAGGATAAAGCCAGAAACCTTTACTCTATGTCAAAGTTTATTCCAGTTTCACTAGGGGAATGCTCAAAATTTATGTTTAACCTGTGTGAAATGAAATTATTTATTATGGTCAAAGACCAGCATCAATATAAGATATAACATAGGACAATAAAATAATACACATAAAAAGATTGTTTGGATGGATGTGAGGGGGATCTGGCTGCAACATCTGTCACCACATTGATTGTCAGGGTTGATTTGGCTGATCTGGCTGGCTAGGCTGGTGTCCCCTTCCTCCCTCACCGCTCCATGTGTGTCCCCCCTGAAGCTGCACTCTTGGTGGAAGAGGACGACCATCCCAGATAGAAGGAGTGTACGATAGCTGCGCTCCCCTGCTAGAACCTCCAAACGTGTTTTCAAAACTTCAATACAGGGGTGCCTATGCTGCAATATTGCTATTGTGTCTAAACAGAAAGAAAGATGGGATGAGATATACATTACCAGTCAAGAAGACCTTCTCAGTAAATGAGTTCTTCCTCCAGTATGTGTGTGAGTAGAGGGCAGAATATAGAGAGCTTGCAAATTAGTTTATCATCTCAAGATGTCTCTCTCAAACTGGATTAAAGACATTCAGTGGGACATCCCCACACATGCTAGCAAAAGTTCAATTTGAGTTAAATATTTTGCTCCTGTAATTGTGTTACTCATGAGTGTAGCATCAGATGTTCTGCCAGCCTTCTGTATATATTCTTTGATTTCTGGAGATTAGTAGTAACTTTTAAAAAGCTAGATATAGTGGACAAACTTTCCAAGAAAGAGTAGGGAGGAGAGAGGGAAGAAGGAGAGAGAGAGGAAGTCTTTTAAATATTACATTTCTGAGCCAAAAGAAGCCAAACATTACAGCTGAACATAAACTGCAAACTGCACAATAAGGAAGAAATTTCACCCGGGGTCTATGAATTCCACTTAGGGTTTTAACTATACTCTGTAATTTTCCTGTGGTTAGCTCTGCTCATACATTTCATTGCAGGCAAAAATGTGCATTAAGGGCAGCTTTAGGTCAAAGGTGCATGAACAGAGAATCTCTCAATTGTGGTCAGATGGGGACTTTTTTCTTCTGAGTCCAAACAAGAATGAGCATCCAGTTAATGCCAGCTTTTATACACCCAGCAAGAATCAAGTGGGAAACGCTTTTGTGCTTGCACCTGGAATAAAGGAGCAATACACTTGCATTGGGTTAACTGCGGCCTCAACTTTAGTTACAGAGATTTGCAGAGGGAATTATCAATTTGTGAAAGAGGTGGCTGATACAGCAGTTGCCCTGCATCCTGAGCAATATCCTGCCAAGATTTCACCCCATTTATGCTGCACTGTGTCCAACCTCCCCCCCCCCCCCCGGACACAAATTGTATTGATAGACACACATTTCCCTGACCAAATTCTAATTGGCAAAAAAGTGGATTTCTTCTCGTGAGCTTTTCTCCCCTTTCCAGCATACACAAACCTATCAATGAATAGCCCTTTTTTGATTTTCTGTCAATCTTACCACCCATATTGCACTCCCTTTCTTTTTACTTTTTTATTTTAGAGTTGTAGTTCCAAAATGCATCAGTGGATCTGTGAAATGGTGCTTTTGCACTATAACTTTATGTATTTTTTCACCTCAGCAAAGCAAAATCTCTATTCCCCCCCCCCACTTTGTTTTTACTTTCAAAAAGTCTTTACAGCAGATCCAAGAACACTACAATCAACCTCCTAAAAGAATTGAGACAAGTGGAAGGAGATGTGACAAACCTAGAAAACATTTCAAAAACTCACACTTCTTTAGATCAATCCAGGAAAGGCCATATGGACAACTACACTGAAGGCTGATCAATGTTGGAGGATGAACAAACACGTGAAATTGACATGTCATCTTTACCTCAGAATTGGTTAAATCTAGTCTATAAAAAATAATGGAGAAATAGTTCAAAATGGAGTAATAGCTCAAAAATAAAAAGCAGATAATCAACCTGAAATTATGGAAAGGAAAGCAAGACAGAGCTGAATCAGCACTTGGAATGTCTATATCTATGGACTGCATAGCAAAGCCTGGAAGAAAGTGACCTTGTTCATCAAGAAAGAGAAGGAAAAAAATGCAGTGATGACAGTTTAAGCCTCATGTTTGTGTGCAGCCTTTTTATCTAGGCTCCTAGATGAGCAGTAGAGAAAAGTCAAGAGGCATTTTTAAAAAGAAAATGATTAATTACAAAATTAAAAGCATTTTATATTTGTTATTGCTTTGATTTTTATTACACACTCCTAGTGGAATGGAAGAGTCCATTCTAAAATAAATAGCTAACACCTCAAAATTGCCTCTCACAATTAAAAATGTCAATACAAGATTCTTCAAGGATGAATTAAAAAAAGAAGGATGTGTCTGCAATCTGAAAGACCTGACTGCACTTTGTAGTGAAAACCAAAAGGCAAGCATTCCTTTTCTGGGGGAGGGGTGTTGTTTTGCAGAATCACTTTTTATTATTAAGGACAGAAATGTTGATGACAGCCCAAAGCCTCCAGTCCTGCTTCCTCCCCATCAGCAGAAGCACTACCAGACCCAAATGTCAAAATAAAGAACACTATAGTGATCTAATGATTGTTTTAAGAAATTCCCTGTTGCTGAAGTGTTTAAAAGCAGTGGTTGCACTCTATGGGACTGCAGAGTTTGGAAACAAGGGATGAATACAGAAGACACTTGATATCTGTAAAAATGAGAAACATATGGCAACTCTAGATTTATTTTCTTTCTTTTTTCCTCATCCTCTAATCAGGCACATTTCTCAGAAATATGACATTGATCAGTTTGTTAATTTCTTTGCCTGGTAAAC
>NC_056526.1:108363456-108455390 GCF_019175285.1 Sceloporus undulatus
TCTATCTATCTATCTATCTATCTATCTATCTATCTATCTATCTATCTATCTATCTTGTAAGTTTCATATTTATACCACACCTTTCAGCAGAGGGTCTTAAAAATAATTGATTTGACAATTCCATGCTTTTGGGCTTACAATCTAAAAAGACAGAGCAAACAGGGAAAGCACTGGGGGAGGGGTTTAAATTCAGCAGACACTGGCTGCTCTTCTCTCACTCACAGGCCAGAGCAATAGCAGCTGGAACATGGAGGAAAATCTTCTCACCAGCTGCTGAGCCAATGGATGGTAGAGCTGCACTTGGCTGCTCTTCTTTCCCGCTAAGGCCAGAGCAGTGGCAGTTGGGCTAAAGGTTATATTAAACACATAACATTCAGCATATTTTCTCTCTTTATTCGTCGCCTTCCCTTCATCCAGTAACAGCACTGTTTCTTTCCTCATTGAGCTTGAATCAGTGGCATCACTAGGGGTGTGGGGTGATGTGGACCACACTTATTGACACCTCACATGAGGGGTGCAACCTGGTTGGGCCTTCCTCTTGCTGCAGGATGTGTGTATGTGGTGATGGTGTAACTGTTGCCTGCCTCTTCTTCTCTGCTGCCCTGGATTTCTCCATGAGGAGGAAGCCAAGACAATAGAGGAGGAGGGGTGAGTGCATTCCTTCCATTCCTTCCTGCTGTCTGAAATATATTTCAGTGCTTAATAAAAATAATAAAAATAAATAATAAAATTTTTATTTATATCCCGCCCTTCCTACGATCAGGGCGGCTTACAGTAGAGTTAAAACAGCATCAACAATCCATACAACAATACAAAAAGATTAAAATACAAATACATCAACTATTCAAAAATAACAGGTAAAAAGCCCCATAGCCCAACCTCTTGGCCACGGAAGAGGAGGGAGGCCCACAGGATTTTTATTCGGGGAATGCCTGTTGAAACAGGAAGGTTTTTAAGTCCTTCCTGAATTGGGCGAGGGTGGTAGATGAGCGGAGCTCAGTGGGCAGCGTATTCCAAAGGGCTGGGGCAGCCGTGGAAAATGTCCTCCACGTAGTGGAGGCTAACCTAGCCCCAGGCACCTTCAGTAATTGCTGCCCAGACGTTCTGAGGGTGCGAGGCGGAATGTACGGGGAGAGGCGGTCCTTTAGGTATCCTGGGCCCAAGCCATTTAGGGCTTTATAGGTAATAACCAACACCTTATATTGGGCTCGGAAGCGAATGGGCAGCCAATGGAGGTCTTTTAAAACCGGTGTTATATGGCTGGTCCTGGGAGCACCAGTGACCAGCCGGGCTGCCATATTCTGCACCATTTGCAGCTTCCGAGTTTGGTATAAGGGTTGCCCCATGTAGAGTACATTACAGAAATCCAGTCTCGAAGTTACCAGAGCATGTACAGTGGTACCCCGGGATACGAATGCGCCGCCTTACGAAATTTCCGGGTTACGAAAAAAATCCATTCAAAAAAACTGTTCCGGGTTACGAAGGTTTTTTCGGGTTACGAAAAATTTTTTGGTGCTTTTCGGCGCTATTTCGCACGAAATCGCGGCTTTTCCCCATTAGCGCCTATGGCTTTTTCGGCTTGCGAAGTATTTCGGGTTACGAAAGCGGCGGCGGAACGAATTAATTTCGTAACCCGGGGTACCTCTGTACAACAGTTTCTAGGTCCCGCTGGGCCAGGTATGGGTGCAGCTGGAAGATCAGCCGAAGCTGATAACAGGTGCTCTTGACCGTCGCATTCACCTGAGCAGTCAGGTGAAGCGACGAGTCAAGAAGCACCCCCAGACTGCGCACGGAGTCCTTCACAGGGAGCGTGACCCCGTTCAGGACAGGTGGAACCACCGCCATTCCTGGACCAGGAGAACCTATCACTAGTACCTCCGTTTTCTCTGGATTCAATTTGAGTCGGTTTTCCCTCATCCAGCCCATTACTGACTCTAGACAGGCCACGAGAGGAGAGACACCATCCCCAGTCACTGCATCAGTCGGAGACATAGAGAAAATGATTTGGGTGTCATCAGCGTACTGATAACCCCGCGCCCCATGTCTCCGGATGATCTCTCCCAGTGGTTTCATGTAAATGTTAAATAGCATGGGAGACAGAATGGCTTCTTGAGGGACCCCAGTTTTTAGGGGCCTCTCGTCAGAGCACACGTCTCCCAGCTGCACCATCTGGGACCTCCCGGAGAGGTAGGACCGGAACCACTGAAGCGCAGTGCCCCCGATTCCCACCTCTGCCAGGCATCCCAGAAGGATACCATGGTCTATGGTATCGAAAGCCGCTGAGATGTCCAAGAGCACCAGCAGGGACACGCTTCCCCTGTCGATTCTCAGACGGAGATCATCGACCAGGGCGACCATGGCCGTCCTTCCTTTTCGTATGTTTTTAACTGTATTGTTTTTGTAAATTGCGAGCTGCTTTGAGTCCTAATTGTTTGGGGAAAGTGGGATATAAATAAATATAATAACCACCACAACTACCATAACAATAATAATGGTGGGGAGCATTTATGGAACTAGTGGAGAACAAAATGGATGGGAATTCTGCTCTGGCTTGCATTGGGATCCAATATTATGATATGAGCTCAAGTGTTCATTCCAAGTGAATGCCATCATTTCTACCGTGGAGTCGAAGGCTTTCATGGCTGGCATCTATGTTTTTTTGTAGGGTTTTCAGGGTATGTGGCCATGTTCTAGAAGAGTTTCTTCCTGAAGTTTCATCAGCATCTGTGGCTGGCATCTATCATTTCTATTTGTATGTTACTTGCTCTGCTCCATGATCATCACACTTCCTCTTAAACACCCACGTACACCTTGTCTGTCATAATCAAGAAGGTGCCACTTTGTCCCACTCATCTGTGTTTCAGATGAAGGAGGCCCGTGATATATGAATTTCAAAGAAAGAGAAAGCAACATAGGGACAAATTGTTGGGAAGATAATTTCTGGTAAGAGAAAGGATGTATGGTGAGAGTTCTGAACACACTAAATGTTCTGAGAAACTTTTCTAATTGTACCCATGCTTCTCTCAGCATCTGGTTGTCACTTTATCTAAAATGCAATTCCAATTATATTTTATTGGAAACAATCTCTATGTCTGTGTCTCTCTCTGTCTCTTTGTTACAGTAGAATCCTTTTGACTTGGACAATAAAAAAAAAGAAAAGAAATGCTAGTAACTGAGGTTATAACCTTTACATGTGTTTGAGTTATAGCAGGGTGAGATCAGAAGGACTGACAGAGATAGGTTGTGATTAAAATATTTATTACAGACTTTGTGGTTTCAAACTAGAGCTTTGCCAGGGAAGGAGGGAGAGAAGTTAAAATCTCAGTCTTTTTCTGCCTCTGCAACAGACGACATGACAAACTAAGGCCTTAAACATACTGGTAATTTGTGCTGGCCTGAGGCCGAAAGTATGGCTAGTTAGGGCTGGGCGTCCACATGCACCCAGCCCTACCTTCACCGTCCATGTACCATGTTGGCATGCGCCTGTCCACACAGGGTGCATCATGATGACGCACGGGCATCTGAGCACCCAAATGGCACTCTGCAGAAGGGGCATCATCGTGGTTTGTGAGTGCCATTATTGCACCCCTTCCAGTAAGCTGCTTTCAGCAGCTTCTTTTTGCTCCTGAGAGGGAGCGGATCGTTGCCATGTTGTGTGGTTGACGCAGCAATGATCTCGCTGCCCGTTTTGCCCATCTGTTGAGTCCCTAAGAGACAGAGGAGGAAGAAGCCCTGTTAGCCTCCTGCAGCATAAAAAGGAGGAAAGGAAGAAGAGGAGGAAAAATATGACAACACGTTTAACGTTAACTGTTTTTTTCTTTTTGCATGAGCTTTTATGAACATAAAGCAAGTTTTTCAAATGCAGTGCAAAGTGATATTAAGACCTTTCCTTCCTGGAGGAGCAAAACCAAAAAATGGCTTAGAGGACTCTTGCTCAATCCCCTGGCCATTGACCTGTGGGGTCCCTCAGGGTTTTGTGTTGTCCCCTATATTATTTAACAAATACATGAAATCACTGGGAGAGGTTGTCTGGAGTTTTGGGGTCTGGTGCCATAAATATATGGATGACATCCAATTCTATTATTACTTTCCACCATAATCCAAGGAGTCTGTTCACATCCTAAATCAGTGTCTATCATCAATAATGGACTGGATGAGGACAAATTGAACTTTAGTTCAGACACGACAGAGGTGCACCTCGTTGGTTGGAAGGCAAATCAGGGAATAGGGATTCAGCCTGTGTTAGATGGGGTTACATTCCCCCAGAAGATGTAGGTTCACAATTTGGGGATACTCCTGGACATAGTTTTGAATCTTGAGGCCCAGGTTTCTGAAGTGACCAGCATGGCTTTTGCATGCCTAAAGTTTGTGCAGCAATTGAGCCCATTTCTTGAGATGCCAAATATGGCCACACTGATATATGCCATATCTGGCATCTCCATATGTCGAATATGGCCACACTGATATATTATATTTCATTTGGACTACTGTAACCACCTCTACTTGGGGCTGTCTTTGAAGAGTTTTTGGAAACTGCAGCTGGTCCAAAAATCTGCAGCCAGAATGTTAACTGGGGCAGATTGGAGAGAGCACAAATGTCACTGTTGAAACAGCTCCACTGGCTGCTGGTTTATTTCTGGGCACAATTCAGAGTCCTGGTTATGACCTATAAAGCCCTATATGGCCCAGATCCAGGCTATTTAGAAGCCAATATCTCCCTGTATGAGCCAGGCTCAGCTCTGAGATAATCGGGAGAGGCCCTTCTCTTAGTCCCACCACCATCACAACCATGGTTGGTGGGGATGCGACAGAGGACCTTAAATAGAGAAAGTTTTTAAAGAATGGGCTGGGTTTTTGTATTGTTTTTAAAGTGTTTTAAACACTTTTATCTTTTTAAACTGAATTTTATTCTTTTAATATGCAATCTGTTTTAATATTATAAAAATTTAATTCTATTTTTTGTATTATGTTTGTATATTTTTAATTTTACTGTTTTTTTAAATATTGTAAGCCACTCTGAATTCCAGTTTTGCTGAAAAGGTGGGATACTACTACTACTACTAATAATAATAATAGTTTTAATAATAACAATAACTTCAATGATCAGACAAGATTGTTTTTAACAACATATGTTTATTAGATTCTCTGCAGTTTCTGCAGTATAGAATAAAAGAACTCCAGATTTGTTAGCATGTGTTCTATCATCCCATACCTGTGTTGGTTGGGAATGATGAGCATTCTGGTCCACCACGACCACCCTGCCCCCAAAGATACCAGCTTGTAAAAGGCTGCAGAATATATATATATATTTCTGTGTTTAATTAAATGAAAACAGAACAAAACACTGAGAGGTTTGGAATAGTCCAATATTGCATTGCCAAGGTATTCTATAGAACTAAGTTTACTTTGAGTGTTAAGCTGTGATGGGATTGTTTTTAGCTTCCCTCTTGGATGGATCTTCAATAGTCTGTCATGCCTGCATAATTTTTAACTGATGGTATCACTTTGCAAGCTTGTGATACTCCCCAAAAAGGTCAGCCTTCTGCTGAGCTGGCAGTGTAACAGAAGCTCTGAGTCGGTTACCCTTTCTTCTACAGAGACAGGCAGGAATCATATGGAAATATGGTGTGAAGAGCAGAGTATAACCAGCTCTTTGTAAGAATAAAAATTATAGCAATCAAGGGATCTCTTTACATTCTTCACCTAAAGTGTCACAGCTAAACTGTCAAGACTGGCCTTTGAGTGACCTGGATCATATGTTGAGGGGTGGGATTTTGTCCTCCATAAGGTTTAATTTTCCCCTTCCTTTCTAAAAATGGAAGTAGCATAAACAGTTTTCTCTTAAAGTGCGAACACTGGCATATTATGGCTCTAAATGGAGGCTTTATTGAATTCCCTCCAGGGCCTTTGCTGTTAGGCAGAAAGGAGAGAGGGGGAATACATCAAAGAGCTTTGTGTAAAAGGTGGAATGTTTAAAAGGAGAATAAAATGGAAGTTCTTTTAATTTTATAAACAAGAACTGACAAGATGTTTATTGAAACTTGTCTGTCTGAAAAACGCTTCTCCAAAGATAAGCTTCCTGGAGGTATCCACATTTCATTTTCTCATTGGCTCCAGACTGCAGGGCCTTAATTATCTGAGAGTCAAGCAGTTTTGTACACTTCTTAGATATATAGTTGTGGCAAAATATTTCTTGCAAACCATTTTCATTATAAAGAGTAAATCTTCCTTTAAAAAAAATTGCACCAAATGTGTTTTAGGTGTTTATGCTTGTTGAAAATTGTTGTAAGGTGGTGAAGATAGTTTTCTTATTTTGGGTTTGCTAAGGAAGAAAGAAAGAAAGAAAGAAAGAAAGAAAAGAAAGGAGAGAAAGTTCAATGAGAAGCTTGATCTAAGGGATTGCACAGTTTCTCTTTCTCTGCCCAAGGAGTTATAAATCTCCAAAAAAAACCCTTCAGCCAATAGCCCAAGGCAAAAATATCATTAGATCAGCAGTTTTCCATTTTTAGGAAAATGATAACTGTTCATCTAGTTCCCTATTCCTACTCCATCACAGAGTTCTTATCCTGATATTTTCTCTAAATCCACCATTCAAATATATTTAGTAAAAGAGCAGCGAATCCTAGACTAAATTAGACACATTCTTTTCACTAACTTGTCTTCTTCAGTTGGTGAATTTATGTCTTCTGAGCTGTACTGATTCAGACCTTATTTGCACTGGCCAGGATACTCCCAGGGCAGCATGGAGTATTCTGGCCCCACATCTGCCCCAACTTGTCCCTGTTACCTGTTCTTCCCTTCCAGCACTGCACTGTATGGAGTTTATCACACCAGAGGAATTTCTCTTAATTTCGAATGAAAAGAAAGTGGGGCCAGAACGCATTCACATAAAGTCGCTAGTTTAGCGAAATTACATGAATGCTCATGGCATTTTAACTGGCTCCCCATTGCCCCAAAATAACATGTCATTGCCCGAATTTGTGTGTGGCGGTCTATCACGCAATAACGTTAAACCCCATGATTGCATTCAGATTGCCATTGGATTATACTTCCCATTTCCCTTGTCTGATAAACTCCTCTGTGTGCATGGGTGTCCCATAAAGGCATCTGGCATATCTGCCACTGCCACAAGTTACTTGAGCACAAGACTAGGTGCCTAGTCCTGCCCTCAAAATGAACGACCTACAGCAGCAGATGTGCTGGGTGGCCCAGCATAGCACAGGAATGGAGGGTTCTGTATCTTCTTGGAAGATAAAGAGCAACAGGTATATTATTTTAAACCATTTTAAGGCTGTAATACACTGGTTCCAGTGCAGAAAATGTCTGATATAGTCTAGACTACTTGCATCAGAACCAGGGTTTGGGATATATGTCATCTGAATTGGATGGCATTAGAAAGGAAAGGGGGGAGGGGATTTGACCTGTGCAGACAAGACCTCAGTGTCAGAGCTCTCATGGCAGATTCTTCCTCAGTACAAAAATATGAGCTCCATATAGGAAATTAGCAGGGAATACTGACCTAAATACCTAAAGGCACCAGACTCCATCTGATCTTGGAAGCTAAGCAGGGCCAGCTCTGATTAGTATTCAGATAGGAGGTAGCCAACAAATACCAGGTGCCATGGGCTATATTTCAGAGGAAGGAACTGGCAAAACAAAACTATCTCTGAATTTTCCTTGCCTAAGAAAACACTGTGAAATTCATGGGGTTGTGGTAAGTCAACAGGTGATTTGAAGGTACATGCACACACATGACCAGAAAAAGCCTAAAAAAAAATCCTTCTTTTGACATTTAGTTTTCATGTGGATTGAACTGTTTATTTGCAAGGAGGAGCACTGGCGATGGAGTCTAGTGTAGTAGCAAAATATGTTGGACTGGAATGTGGTAAATCCATAGGACAGCCCTAACAAAGAACCCTTTGGCCAGTTACTCTTTCTCTCTCTCAGCCTGGCCCAGCTCACAGGTTTGTTGTGAAGATGAATTGTGGAAGAGGAGGGTCAAGTACCTTGTCTAGAATTTACTGAAGGAAGAGTTGGATTTATATATAAGTACACAAGCCTCTATCTGAAATCTGAAAATATAGATCCTAAACACAGGTTGTTATCTCCATGAAAACTAAGGCAATATGAAGGACCCTAGACAGAGAAACACTTGGTTGCAGTTTTCATGCAGCAAGTTTAGCTTGAAATTTTGAGTGGGCAGAGATAATGAAGGGCAAAGGATAAACATGAGTAAATATTTCTGCAAGTACTTTGGCTTTCTTTCAGTCAAGGATGGAGATTAACAAGTTAAGCCAAAGGCTTCTCCAGAAAGGTGGGCTTTAAGAAGGATTTAAAGATAGGCATTGAAGACCGCAAGAGAAATCCCATTAATTTTAATGGATTACAGTGGAGACTTAAGCCATTTTGGGGATCAGTTTGTGGGTTGTGCTGAAAGAGAAACAAAGCCATGTTACTCACAGCTGTATGGCTGCTTTCACTTATGTTAATACAGTTTAACCTCAGTTTAACCCCCGCCTACTGTTTTGCAGCAAAGCAAAAATTACTTTGATGAACTACCTCCACTGCAGGCAATGGCAATAAACCCTTTTGGTATTGTAATCCCCTTTGCTTTCAAGAAAGAAGATTGATAGCTGCCACAAAATGCTTTTTCTCCCCTTTTGTGATTGATAATGGGTAGTTTGTGTCTTTTTTCCACTTTCTCATTTGCAATGGCTTAAGAAGACTAAGTTCACACAACTGAAAGGTGGGTGGAGATCTCCTGTAGGCACAGTGGGACACAGTACAGGAGTAGCTTTTGGTGGACAAACTGTAAAGCCACATCTTAACAGAGCTTGGAATGTTGTTATTGTTATTGTTGTGTGCCTTCAAGTCATTTCTTACTTACAGTGAACCTAAGGTGAACCTATGATGGGATTTTCTTCGCAAGAATTGTTCAAAGGGGATTTGCCATTGCCTTCTTCTGAGACTGAGGGTGTGTGACATGTCCAAGATCACACAGTGGTTTTCCATGGCCAAGTGGGATTTCAACATTAGTTTTCAGAGTTGTAATTCAGTGCTCATACCACCACAACAAGCTTGAAGAATTGATGTGACAAATTGGGGAATAATTCATTGTCAACAACACAAATACTTGACATAGTTTAATAAGTTAGGTTACCATTTGTTAAATCAATATTGAAGGTGTTGAGATGTAGGGATTTACAAGAGAATAGCATGGTGGTCATCACTGGTCCCCCTGGAATTATATTTGCACAGTGGCTTCTTCAAAAGTGCAATTTTGTCCTTTCAAAGGTATGAACTGCATGAACTACAAAGCACACAATATGATTATTGCCTAGGAATTGTGCAAGTCCAACTCATCTGGTAACTGTCTAGCTGAGAAAAAGCATTCCTAAAACATGGGAGCTCATCTCACAACCTGTTCAGTTTAGTTTTATATGCATCTCTCTTTTCTTTCCACACTAACCAACATATAAGTTTCATTCATTTTTCAAATACCTTGTTTGTTATTGGTTAATAAGGAAAGATATCTTTCACTTAGAGGTGCAGCAATAATTGGATTGGTACAAAGTGCAACAATAATTAGACTTCTGCAAAGTTTGGTCAGTGAATTGAAAATAGAAAATGTATAAACAGAAATATTTTGAGTGCCTGTAAGCATATGTAGAACAGTTTTATTCACCACTGAATTACCGCAGAGCCAGCATGGTGTAGTGGTTTGAGCAGGGTTTGATTTCCTGCTTGACCATAGAAACCCACTGGTTGACTGTGGGCAAATCACACACTCTCAGTCCCAGAAAACCTTGTGATAGGGTTGCCTTAGGAGAGCTGTAAGTCAGAAATGACTTGAAGGCACACAGCAACAAATTCTAAATCAAGAAGCAAAGATCTGTAACTGAGCACATGCTTTGTATACAGGAACCAGGGGACCCAAATTTAATTCATTGACTCTTTGGTTTAAATGATCAAGTATCTAACACACCAACTGTCCTCTGCACTCATCTTACCTTAGGTCACAAATTCACTGCAGGAATAGAGAATTCTAGGAACAGTGGTTTCTGGAGTTCTCTGTCAAAGAGGTCCGGCACCACAATAAACAGCAGTCACAAGGATTTCCTAGCACTGAGATAGATCAATTAAATGGTCTTGAACTGGATGATTTTCGCAGTGTGTTTTGGATCTTAGTTATATAATAAAACAGAGTGGGGGAAAAGGAGGAAGAGGAAGAGAAGGAATACCAATGAGAGGGATTGGGGAGAAGACAAGGAATCCTAGACATAGTAAAATGGGAGAGGTTTTTCACATCACCCTTACTGCCATCATCAGCAACATCTTCATCTATGGCCCCATACAGACAGGCCAAAATAATGCTGCTTCGGGTCACTTTGGAGATATGCTGTTTAAATGATGCATGTGTCCTAAGAGTCCGGAAGCCACACCAAAGCCAGGTTCCAGTCTTTAGAACTGCAGCATGGCTTTGGCATGGCTTCTGGACTCTTAGGATGCATGCATCATTCAAACAGCATATCTCCAAAGTGACCTGAAGCAGCTTTATTTTGGCCTGTCTGTACAGGCCCATAGATCCATTGTTAACCAGCACATTCATGACCCATACCAGTGAGAGCTGGCTTAGATGGATATCATGTCACTGTAAGTTGCCAAGAGGTCCAGCAGAACTAAAAGGGGCATGATCTGAGTTCTTAACAAAGCTTATTCCCAAGATTTCCAAAGCTGTTCAGGCCTATAACCAGGCCTGAAACCAAACTGAAATGGTTCCAGATTGAAATTATCCAACCTGAACAACACTGAGTGAGCAAAAGTTTTTAAAAGGGGCTTATTACAGCTTATCTCAAATAATATTATGCAAGATTATATATCATACAGTGATATTAAGTAAAAATCAACCCATAATGTAATTGATAAAGGAGAAATCACTGAAGAGAGTCACAATGCCCCAACTCAAGGATACCAAACAAACACTTCCAATGAGAAAGCACCCCTGCCTTTCAGACCTAAAAGGATCTTGGTTGCATGAAGTATTTATTCTTCAAACAAATCACTTCATCAACTCCACATTACGCTACCAAACCCAAACTTCCCAATTCTTGTATTTTTCTTCTTTTCCATTCTTTATTTTTGTCCGCAGATTTGATCTGAGTTCCATATATTCTGTCTTTCTCTTCTCCCAACCCCATTATTTTCCAAATCATCTCACCTAATAATAAAACCATATCATCCTATAATTTTTCTCCTAGGTATCAAGCCTTCCTGTTTTACTGAAGACACAGGGAAAAGTACCCACCCTTTTGAATTCTAATACCATAACAATCTAGCTCACAAAACACATTTTATTGTTAATTGGGGAATCTGATATGTTAGAGCAGTCATACACTGATGGTTCCTGGTAAATTCCAAGGAAAGAAGGAAATCAGTGTAGGAAAAATGCATATCTGTTTGTTTTTAAAGTAGTTGATCTTCCAGAAACAAAAACAACAACAACAACACCCTCCTTCAAGAAAATTAAACACTACAGGTAATGTTTGACATAAAGTATGGTGCTGAACCAAAGCCACAATATGCAAGGACAGTGCAGCAATGACAGGTTCCTTCTACTCTGACATGAGCTAGATTGCAAAATGCTGGTTTTTCCTTTAAAGAAGCCCTGTAACTATATAGTCACGAAGCCTCAAACTGTACAGTGACAGATGGTTAACATATTTCAGTTGTATTTTTAAACACACCAGTATAAACATGCAGTATTCTGATTTCTAAAACGTGTACTTTTTACAAAAGTGGATTTTTTAGCATAATTCAAAATGATTTTACATGTCCTCTCCTTACACTTGGTCAACATTATTTTTGTTGCCAGCTCATTTCCACTTCGGTGGGTTGGTAATGAACTGATCACATTGTTGAAACAACTCAGTGTACAATGATATAAAAATGGCTGATAACAAAACAAAGGTGTTACCATGTTGTGATGTGAAGCAATGATCTTTACTTAGCATGTTGTTCTAAGCACACCAAAGAACAAATGTTAATCATAGGATTCAACAAGTATTACAAAGCACTGGTTTGTTTGTTTGCTTGGTGTCAACATGATTTCAAATTACATCTAAATCAAACCTCCTTTATTAGAGTTGATTTCTTAATGAAAGATGTTTGAGGAAAATAGGAAACTATAGTCTTCGACCTGAAACACATGGGCAAAAAGCAAAGGCTTCAGGCAGCATTAGAGGCATGTCATTTAGATGATTTATGCCCCAAATGTGGCTGGAAGCCATGCCAATGCTGCACCAAGCAAGAAGAAATGGCTCAAAAAGGAACAGGTATAATCTACCCCTTCTGGCAGCCTGGGTCAGAACCATGGCAGTGGCCCAGATCAGGGCCAGGGCTTTGTGGTCGCCATGGTCCCAGTGCAATTGGGGCCAGAGCAGTCCTGGAATGGTTCTTTTGCCATTCCCGTTTTGCCCCTTAGTCTCAAAGGTGATATACATTATCTCTCTACATAGAAACAGACTGCATTTCAAAATAGAACAACCTCAATTTGATCATCCTGGTTTACAGGGAGAGTTCAGGCTTGATCTGTTCAAGGACCCATAGGTTTGTCTTTTTGGCTGGCCACCGAAAGACCCAGACAAGATTCTAATGTGTAAAGATATATAACAGAACAGTAAAGTTAGAATTCTCCAAGCCACTGTATTTCCTATCACCATGTATGGATGTGAGAGCTGGTCAGTTAAGAAAGTGAATAAGAGGATCAACTAATTTGATGGTAGGGTCCTGATTCTTAGGATTCTTAGAAGGGCTGATGATTAGTAGCATGGATAATGTTCAAAGTTCTGAATAAGTTCCCAAAGAGTGATAAAAGTCTTTGCCGTTTAGGCAACCAGCTACAACTAAATCCAGGAAAGTGATGAAACTCCAAGATGGCAACAGGGAGTTTAATAATGTCAGCACCACAGACAGAACATTTTGAGTGCATCTGCTATCCTCCTCTTTAGAGACACCTTGGCTCTCAAAGCCATGCATGCTGTGTTGTGACTTGGCTGCTACAGAAGGCCCACTAACTATTTTAATGCTGCTGCCTGATAAGCAGAGCAGCTGTTTCCATCTCGATGTGGAGATGTGTTCTTTACCCTTCCTTTCAAACCTCAGTTTCTATGTCTTGCCTGTCAACACTCCTTAGCTCAGGGTCACCGAGGAATCTGTTCCACCTCCCTTATCAAGTGCAGTCATATGTAGCACTTCATTTACTCAAGGATTCTTTTTTTTTATTGGGGAGCTGCAGGCGATAAGTCAGCCCTCAGAAGTTTGGGAAAGTGTGTCTTCATACTCCCAAGGGTCAGATGCTGCTTGCTTAGCTGTGTCATTTCATTACCAGCACCTCACTTCCTTTGCAAAATGGACATTTGATGATTGATACCCAGTGAAGGAGATTCCTATTGAACTTCATTTTTTCCTGCATGCAGGACTTCAAAGAAAAGTAAAGGAGTAACCCAATCACCAGATTTATTTACTGTATGTTACAAAGCCCAGTACCCTACTGTGGAATATAATTATTCAATATAACTTTCAAAAGCATTGATGTAGTAGTCGGGCAGTACTGGATTGGCATTCACATGCTCATCCTCTGAAACAAGGATGGAAAAGAAATCTGTCGGGTTTACCTTTCCTGATGGAAATATCCATTTCATACTTCCCGAGACTGGCAAGAGAATGGATTGCATCTTTTGCCTTGGAAATCTATACATTTCTGAGGCTTGTAAATCATTTTGAGGGGAGGAAATGAGCACTACACCATGTGTGCCTTTTTTAAAAAAGAAGAAAGACTAATAATGTGTGTATTTGAAAAAATCCACCCAAACACATTTAACCAATGGGGCAGGAAAACTGAACACAAAAGCCAATATAAATTTTAAAAACACAGAATACAAAAATACATACATTTTTGGGAAGGCTATAAGACATTTTAAAATTTCACCACATTAATTTACATAAGTATTCATTGGGCAATTTTAAAAGAAAGGTCTTGCACTTGGATACAGAAGCAGGACAGAACAATAACGCTGGTGGCACTCTAACTGTTCTTGTTGTGTGCCTTCAAGTTGCTGTATTGGGAGAAAGGTGGCATATAAGAAAAGATAATAATAATAATAATAATAATAATAATAATAATAATAATAATAATAATATAATTCTGACTTATGACAACTTTAAGGTGAACCCATCATGGTTTTTTTTATGGCATGGGCCATCAGAGAGGGTTTGTCATTACCATCCTCTGAGGCTGAGAGACTGTGACTTGCCCAAGATGACTAAGAAACTAAGGATAACTAAGGGGCTGTACAAATAGCCCCAAAGGGGCAGCCTCCAGCTACCCCTTCTTCAGCCAGATTGGGGCTACAGCAACCACATGCCACACCTCCAATCCAGCCTTTCCAGGGCATGAGGAGGAGCCACAAAAAGTGGCTCCTTTTTGCGTACTGGAAAGGATGCGATAACCACGGCGCCAAGGCTATATGGTGCTCCTTCAGTGCCGTATCATCCAGATGCAGAACCGGAGGATCACCGTGATGCTGTGTGCCATGTGGAGCAGCGCACGGCATCACAGTGCCTGGGGTGTATTTGTGTGGAGTCAGAGCATACATCGTGTGGATGCGACACCCTAACTCTGCCCCTAGGCTGGCCTTAATGGCTGGTCTGAAGAGCCCCTAAGCAACTTTCAACTGAGCTAAATTTTAGAATCATAGAATTATAGAGTTGGAAGAGACCACAAGGGCCATCCACCTGGCCACTTCGCCAAGTGCTATGAGATACAATGTGGGGGAAGGGGAAATGCTAAAGGGGAAAAATTCCTACCTGGTTCTAGAAAAGAGACTAGTTTAGCTCACACTGCACTGAGGTCAATGGGTAAGTCATAGTACAAAAGTGAAGGAAAGAGACAAACTGGGGGCAGAGTATTTAATGGCTTATCCCTCTACCCCCTTTATGTGACTTGCATTTGGTTTCAAACACCAAGCACAGTGGATTCTGTCCTCTATTCATAGTGGCAATAAAACTACCCCTTTCCCTGTAATGTTGTTTGTTGCACAGTCAGAGAAGTGGAGAAATACAGCAAATATGAGACCTGGGGCCCATTCACACTAAAAATATATATATTATAGTGCTATTGCACTTTAACTGTGAGAGTACTGTCCTACAGAATCCTGGCATTTGCAGTTTGTTGTTAATATGGCAACCCTCTAGGTTACCTTATCATCAGTGACTTTGCTCAGGTCTTGGAGATGCAGAGCTGTGGCTTCCCTGAGCCAGTCTCATCATCTGAAGTACAGTCTTCCTCTTTTCCTATTTCCTTTCACCTTACCAGGCATTATTGTCTCTTCTAGTGAATCATGTTTTCTCATGATATAGCCAAAGTATGCCACCCTCATTTTAGTCACATTGGCTTCTATGGAAAGTTCAGGTCTGATTTGCTTTAGGACCCATAGATTTGTCTTTCTAGCAGCCCATGGTATCTGCATAACTCTTCTCCAAAACCACTTCTGAAATGACTTGATTTTCTTCCTGTCAGCTGCCTTTACTTTCCAGCTTTCACACCTGTATATAGTAATAGGAAATATGATTATATGGATCATCAACTTTAGTATTCAATGGTATATCTTTACACTTCAGGATCTTGTCTCATTCCTTCATAGCCTTCTTCTGATTTTCTAACTGCAGTGTCCACTTTCATTACTGACTCAGCCAAGGTATGAAAAATTTTGACTTATTTCAATGTCTTCATCATCTACTTTTAAGTTATGCAAATACTCTGTTGTCATTATTTTTGTTTTCTCAGTGTTCAACTGTAAATCTGTCTTTACCCTGTCTTCCTTGACTTTTTTTTCAGTAATTCTTCCAAGTATTTGCTGTTTTCTACTAGCAGCATAGTGTCATCTGCATATCTTAAATTGATGATGTACATTCCTCCAATTTTCACACCAACTTCCTCCAAATCTAATCTTCTTTGAATATTATATTTTCAGCATACAATTCAATCAAATTGATGATAAAATGCAGCCTTGCTTGACACTGCATCAGAATACAGTTGTCCCTCCATATTCGCTAGGGTTAGGGGAACAAGGCCCCCGTGAATATGGAAAAACCGCAAATAGCAAAAGCATTGTTTTTACCTGAGAGGACACCTCTCTAGGAATCTCTAGGTCCTCCAGTGCAACTCTGTGGTCAATGTCCAACATACACTGACCATAGAATGGCACTGGAGTAGCTACAAATGGTATTTCAGTGCAACATTTAGTTAAAGTTGACCACAGAGTTGCACTGGAGGACCTAGACAGTCCTAGAGAGAGCATATTAATGAAATCCGTGAATAATCAAATCCGCAAATATCAAATATGGAGGGATGACTGTAATCAAATTTTGTGACACCAATTTTTTAAAGAGTGATTCGTAGCTTTTTGTGATCTATATAGTCAAAGGCTTTGCTAAAGTTTATGAAGCAGAGACTGGATTTCTTTTGAAATTCTTTTCTCCATTATCCAGAGTGTATTAGTAATATAGTGCGCCTGTGTCATACGTGGGCATGCTATACGACAAACAGAAAATGGCATGCACACCTGTGGCGCATGCACCATGTGGCATGCACCATCCCCATTATTTTCAATGGGGCGAGCATACATGGAATTTGCCTTACACGAGGGAGGGGGTTCCGGAACGGATCCCCCACATAAAGCAAGGGCACACTGTATGATCTTTAGTGCCTCTTCCTTTCCTAAACCCAGCTTGTACATCTGGCATTTCTTGATCTGTACATGGTAAAATCTATTGTTGTAGAATTCTGAGCATCACTTTGCTTGCATGGGAGATTCTGCTATGGGCTGATGGCTACTGCACACCCTGCTGTCCCCTTTGTTGGGAACTGGAATGTATATTGAGTGTTTCCAATTTGTGGACCATTGTTTTGTTCTCCATATTTATTAACAGGTTTTGGTTAGAACTAGAGTAGATTCAGTCTGTAAACTGAAAGAGCTCTACTGGTATGCCATCTGTTCCTGGTGATTTATTCTTTCAAAAGCTCTGGGTGAAATTTAAGGAAAGTTATTTAGAATTCTCAACCAGAATGCTCTGGTTCCTCAAATACCAGATCCAAGATACTATATAATGGAGCCACAACAGTCAAAGTGAAATGATATTCTATAATTGTGTAGTATGACTGAGCTCCTGATCTACTGAAAAGGTACCTCTCTGTCACAACAGCCAATAAACTTGGAGGCGAAAAGGACCCTGACATACAGTCATCAATACTGTGATCTTCTGCATAACAAACAGCCAGTTTTCTGAAGAGTTTCTCCTAAATAACTGTAATTCATTGGGAGCCCTGATTAACATTGGGAGGCATCCACAATTGCTGGCAAACTAAACTCATCAGTGGATAATTACAGCTAATGTAGAAACCCTTCTGCCCTTTTTATTGCTGAAAAGTGCAATAAAGTGTTCACCCATGTAACCTATAGACCAGTCTATGGCTCAAGGTCATAGACATGTAGCATCCTGGATGATTGGCAATAGAGGACTTGGAATGAAAGTGCATCTGAGTCAATTCTTTATTTATGTGTCAATGAAATTATAAGACTTCCTTTCCCTTAGGTAAAATATTTCTGAAAGCCATCGACATTATAAAATTGCATGCTATTCTTTGGTTGCCCTATTGGAAATTAATGTAATTGGGATATATTTCTGCTTAAGCTCTGAAGAGGAAATATGATCCTTATTCCTTTGCCTCGGGACACAAATAAGCAATTAGCATGGCTCTCTCCCCTTTCCCTAAATAAGAGCAGATATGGCCTAAAACAATTAGTTAAATGACAATGAAAAATTGTGAAAATAGCAACTTTAAAAATCTAATGCTTTCTGAAATCCAACTATTTTTTAAATGAAAACCATTCATTAAACTACCTCCCACCCCACTATCCTTATTGCATTATGTTTGAAATTGTAATTCTGTGCAGCAAAGGTGTATGGGCTTTAACCTTACATTTGTGAACAAGAACCCTCCCCCAAACACACTGTCCTACTGAGAAAAAAAATTTTTTTTGAAATTGTAGGACTTGCAAATGGTGTGTGTGATGGGATGGGTCAGAAGTTTGCTCCCATTTTGTTTTGATCTAGATTTGCTAATCCCCAGTTGGTAAGTATTACAATTACTACAAACATGTATATTTCATTCCAGGACCTCATCATGTCATGCATAGTGGTGGGGTTCTCCAATTTACCTTCAGAATATGCCTATGAAGTAGGTTCAGCTGAAAGGTTGTAACAACCCAAGATCACCCAATGACCTTTGTAACCCAAGCAATGATTCAAGTCCCTATCTCCCTGATGTAAATCAAAATACTTTAATCACTAGCTTGGTTTAAACACTAGACTCTATGATCTGGCACAGAGATTGGGGGTTTAGTGGAAAAAAAGAAAGGGAAAAAAAATGACCACTGGGAATGCCTCACTCCTTGATATGTTTAAGTAGCACTCTGCATCCTTGTTTTTGATAGCAACAGTATCAAAACAAAATAGTGCTTTTATTTTGCTCCGAGGGAGAGCTGGTAGACAAAAATTCAACATTTGTTGTTGGTTTTTGTTGTGTGCTTTTAAGTAGCTTTTGACTTATGGCAACCCTAAGCTGAAATTATCATGCGGTTTTCTTGGCAAAAATTTGTTGGAAGGGTTTTGCTTTTGTCTTCTTCTGAGCCTGAGGAGAGTGTGACTTTTCACTCAGTGAGTTTCCTTGGTCAAGCAGGGATTTGAACCCTGGTCTCCAAAGACATAGTTCAATGCTCAAACCACTATACCACACTGGCTCTCTTATTTGAAGGTAAGGGTGCAGTATTTAGATTTCTCTACTTAGTGCCTCCCTAACTATGAATTACAATAGCATAGAATGCAGCCATAACTGTGAAAATGGAATCCCGGTGCTATAATTGTCTGGTATAAAAGGGTCCTGGGTGTCTCTGACTGTATGGCTTGATTCTAAGTTAGCAGAGCTTAGTTTTCCTAGCGCACTCTTTCCTATATGCTCTAGTTTTATCTTTATATTTAGAGATTTGAGTTCCATACCAATATTATATATCCTTAGACATAAAAATATGGTCAATATATTGCCACTAGCATAAAAGAAACCATTTACAGTTATTTGTAGTTATCCCTACAATTAATTTAGGTGGGTTTAGTGGATAGAACAAAGGATCAGGAACTGAGCAGTTGCTGGATATTGAGCCTGAATATAGGCATTGATTCACATTGACCTTGGGAAAGTCATTTGACCCTTCTGTGTGTCTTTGGAAAGAGTGTCAAATACACACACACACACACACACACCCAAATAAGATTTTACAAAAACAGGCTAATCATTGCATGTTTCATCTCCATGGCACTTTATTAGCTAAATCACTCCCATCCTTCTCCATCAACTTCCCCCACCCTGCACAATTAATTTGGAAATACTTCCATGATGATTCACACATTCCTTTAGACATGCTCCTTCAAGAATGAGAATGACCAGGAAGTGACAGAGAAGCTGAATGAGCCTTCATTCATTCACAGTGGGTGGGCCACACTTGCTCCACACATTTCTGTTAGCCATCCAAATGAGACTGCCAAATGTCTTGATTGCCAATTGAGAAGGGAAAAGAAACTGCTGGCAGGGCAGAGGATATAGACTGGAACACCTGTGTGCATGATGCACGCAGCTGTACATTGGCTGTCATGGCAGCATGCATGCCAGGCAATTCTCTGATTGGTGGTTAGGTCAATACAGATGTGAATACAGAAAGCAAACAGAGCACAATCAGTACATATTCAGGGACAAATGAAGAGGAAGGTCTTTGGAGAGCAGGATTGGTGTCTTTGGATGTTTATCAAAGCACTTATTTAACTTTTGTTATAACTCTCCACCCCCCCCCCCCCCCCGCCACAGTAAACACACACGGAAAAAAGATGGGCAACACTTCTCAGAGCTTCTAGGAACATAAAGTATTGAGTTTCATATATTGATCCTAAATAGTGTTTTGAGAATAAGGCTGCAAACACTTGGAAGTAAGTTTAATTGAATTCAACACTCAATGTAGACATATACATGATTACACTGGTACAAATTATACAAGCATTGTTGTATTAATATGTGGAATGCTACCGGATTTAGGATATGTTTTTAATAGGGCCCTTCCATGTTCCCTATAATTATGAAATATCTAAATGAAAGACATGGTATAATGGAGTTTCCTTTAAAGTGGTCCATGCACCACCATTTTATATATGGCAAAGCACTTACCACGAAATGCCTTTTTTCATAATATCTTCTTTTTTCAGTGTAGCTTTCAAGTATTTCATCCTCTCAAACCTCTTTGTGGTATAAATCACAATTAAACATGCTACAACACCTCTCTCTCTCTCTCTCTCTCTCTCTCTCTCTCTCATATGCATGTGCGTGCACACGCACACGCACACACATACACACACTTTCACTGCAAAAAGGCCTGCATTTTTACCTGCATTTTTGATATAACCTAAAACCCTAACCTTAACCACTTAGTAGCTATTTAAGGTCCCTTGGCATCTGCCACATGAATAGGGGTGTTAACCCCTTAACCAGATACATACATTGGTAATTGTGTTATGCTTACCCAAATTCCCCATGAAGTTTCAATTGGATAAGCTGTTTTCCAATTTTGGTTCTGTAGTATTCTTAAAGAGTATTGCTGGGGCAGAAACGTCAACAGATTTCCAGTCGAACCATGACTACCCAGCATATGTTTAAATTTGCTCCATGCAGCCATTTCACTTATTTGTAATAAGTATGCCAAGTATTCCTTAAAATCACCACAAAATGAACATATTATTTGCTCTGCATGTAAGTACAAAATGGAAAAAGCCTGCAATAAAATATATCGCCACACTGTAATTTTCTTGTTAAGCTTGTACAATAGGCAATTCTAAGCAAGAGTCACATTTAGAAGTAAAGGTCTCTATGCTGCCTGAGAGATGATAGATTTGATTTTAAAAACCCTTCTCACCTGGCATTGGGCCTGTGACTGTTTGGCACATTCAGAGTGTTGGCAGAAAGAACAGATTTATGCTTAGAAGGCTGCATTTCCACTAGAGCTCTTAACACAGAAAAAACAACCCATTGCATTGCTCATTAGGTTAAAAGACCAGAAAAGAAAGAAGCAATTGAATATCAAGAGAATAGTACCAGATGCTGGCCTTTTGACTTTAGGCAGTGGGCTATAGCTGAGCACTTCCTTAGCCTTCATTCAGTACAGCACCAACATGAAAGAGCTTATATTGAAAACTATATCAGCAACATTTAAAGCATTCATAGGCCATATTAAATAACTTTTCTTTTAAAATGAAGAACCCATTGAAGGTTCTTTCTTCCTCAGTTGTCTCATTGTGTTTCTCCTTATAGTGAGGCTTCTATTTTTATCACTACTTGTTAAATAGTACCTATGGCAATAACATTTTACAAAAGAACATAAACAAAAAACTTTGATCTATATCCATTCATTAACAATCAATATTTCACCCATGGAAGGAGACTAAAGGAGAGGAATGAATACAGCAAAGTGAAACACCAAATCACAGTTATCAAAGAGTATGGGAACTTGACTTAAATATAATGATTTCTGATGCCGAATGATCAAAAATTGGATTACTCCCTTTAAATCCAAATCAGCTTCCCTTAAAGAATGCTCCTTGAAACAGATGCACAAATGACACTTCACTCCAACGTAGGCGCTTTTCAGACCGCCCAAAAGGGTGGTCTGCTGGTGCCCTCATTTGCTGCACGGAGGAACCCCAGTTGCCAAACCGCGTGACTCCTCCGCCCCACAAAAAGAAGCCGCAAAAAGCGTTTTCTTTTTGTGGTGCCATTATGATGCCTCAAAGCGCCATTAGTGCACTTCCGGCATCATAATGGCGCTGAGACATGCAGACACTAAGCGTCCGTTACATCAAAATGGCGGCGCCCATGTAGAATGGGCGCCACCATTTTGTATGTGCTCAGCGCACACTATTGGCGCGTCTAGAACGTGCCTAAGTTAGCAAAAATTACAGGTAGCACATCTTGGGGTTGTGCTGGAGGGGTTATGATTGTATTGGTACATTTACACAAGTGTGTAACATCTGAAATTTTCTGTACTTGATATCAAAACTGGGTTTACATTAAATGTGTAAAAAGTGGGCATTCATAATTTATGGCTATGCTGACACGTTTGGATATTATAAAAGCTTTAGATTTAGTGCACCCTTTCTATGCCATGCTGCACCCAGAAACTACAGCAAGATGACTAATTGTTATCTTGATTCTGATAATAAGTTAGCCTAGTCTGCTTTACACATTTCTGCTTGCTTTACACTGGATGTCAGAATAGTTTTGTGGCACAGCTGAACAACCACAATTGGATTAAAACTGACCACAAATTTATTTGCATATCTATTACATAGTCTTAAGGTAAGGAGGGGAGACCTGTACCTGCCGAGCTGTATTTACATGTGGTGGGCCATCTTGCTCCATTCTTGATCCCAAGTCATCTATTTTCCAATTATGGGAAAAAGAGGCTGAGCCCAAAGGAACTGGACTGTTTTCCCCAACTCTATAAACCAGGCCCCATGGTCCTCCCCTCCTTCATTCATGTCCGTATTCCTAAACATTTTAGTTTTCAGGTCTCCCCCCTTACCTTATTCTCGGCCATAGGGAGGGGCCAGCCCTACTTAGCTTCTCTTCCACCCCACTATTCTAAAGTTGTTCCAGACCCATCTTTAGTTTGTCCAGATACAATCCACAGCCTACAGGTTAATAAGTGGACCCATCATTCCTAAACTATGGAAGTAATTCTGGTATGATACCATGCTGGTATGATACCATTTCAGGTTCCTCTATCTTCAGCTCATCCTAGTCCCAACAGAGATCTGCAGATACCAAGGCCCTCTTTAATGGGTCCTAGCTAGTGCTTACCCTTTCTGCTGCAAAAAAAATGTCAGTGCAAACACAGGCTCAGAAAGAAAGGCCTAAAAGTGGTTGTTGCATATGGCAGGGAATGTATAAAGGAGTCCTGGCAGTCAGTGGTCTGGCAGTGTGGGTGTGGATAGGGGGAGACTCCCTTGACCAGGCCTCAAAGTAACCTGAAATCAGCTATGTGGTTGTTACTACCAGCAGCTTTAGCATGGAAAGATACCATAGCCAACTTATTGCATATTAGAGGCTCGGTACATACAGGCCTTTGCAACGCCTTCATCATGTGCTAGGGTTGCCTGGGGACAGAGCGCCCACACAGCCTGCAACCCTGGCATGTGACGAGGGTGTAAAAATGGCAATGCCCTGTTATATAATAAGTGTGCTTACATAATAAGTGTGCCAGTGGCGCACTTGTTATGCCGCCACGGCTTGAGAAGAACCCACTTTTGGGGGGTTCTTTTTCTGCCTGTGGGAAGCTGCGTGGTTTGGCAGCTGAGGCTTCCCTCCAGCGGAAAATCAGGTGCTGGGAGGCCACCCTTTTTGGTTGGTCTGTACCGCACCAAAGTTTGGGATAAACAAGCTGCATGTTCATATTCTGTATAACTGACTATTTCCAACGGAGATATTAGCCAACACACTGTGCCCTTAGCTCCTTCAGGAATTTCCAGAAGGCAGACATATCATTATTGTAGGTTGTCTTGGTAATATGGAATAAGGCAATAGCCCTCTGAGTCGCTATTTCCCAAGGCTCCAAAGATCTTGGGTGGACACTCATCAACCAGTCTTGATGCAGAAGATGGGGCAAGCTGACAGAACCTATGGAAACAAAGCTGGGAGAGGGTATCTACGTTGGAACTTGGGGTTCCAGGAACATAGCTAGCTTTGAACAATACATTGTTCTCAAGGCATGTGAGAACAAAGGAGGGGACCAGTTTCATTACCCTGGATATTTTGAAGTGTGAGTATTAACTATTTGTATTACTGTCTTGTTATCACACCAGAAAAGGAGATCCTTGTTTGGAAACTCTCTGGTCCATATTCTGACTGCTACCAGAATGTGCAAGAACTATAAACATGTTAAGTCTCTTTGAGCCTTGGTTCAGCACATTGCTGTCCTTTCTAATCAGATTGCATCAGATTGCACCTCCAATTCCATCCCAAGTTCTGATAGATCATGACAGAAAGAGATCCCACTGTTTTGCTGCAAAAAAGTGTACCACACCCTGAGATCTTCACCTGATACTCACTTGAGATTACGATGACATGATAGGATAGAATATGATTGGAGCAGTTTTGCCCCTCATACATCATATAGCCAAACACATTACACAATACAACCACCCAGCATGTAAAATTTTAATACTATGCCACCTGTTCCTCCTCTTCTCTGCCCTCCAAGTGCCATGAAAAATGGCTTTGTGTGCCATCTTCACCATGGCCCTACTCCAACAGTCAGAGTTCTACACTGCATTGGCTTCTGACTCTATTTTTGGAAGGACTAATGCTGCATTTCACTCAGTGTCTTGATTTTTTTTAAAAAAAATGAAATGAAATGAAATACAGCAAAGTGAGGTGGCCATTTTGGATGGAAGAAATTTTTCATCCACCCAAAATGGCCACCTCCCATTGCTGTATTTTATTTTATTTCATTTCATTAAAAAAAAAAAACCAATGCAATGGTTTACTCCTTTCCTCCTGCTTTTTTTCCCCTTGGAACAAAGATTCATGGCAGACTTTTTCTCTTTTCTGGAAGGATAGAACATAGGGCCATACAGACAGGCCAAAATAAAGCTGCTTCCGGTCACTTTGGAGGTATGCTGTTTAAATGAAGCACACATCTTAAGAGGCCAGAATCTGCACCAAAGCTGTGCTCCAGACCTTAGGACTGGGGCATGGTTTTGGCATGGCTTTTGGACTCTTAGGACACATGCATCATTTAAACAGTATACCTCCAAAGTGACCCTAAGCAGCTTTATTTTAGCCTGTCTGTATGGGTTCTATATATACATACTCATCTTTTCCCTCATTTAGAAAGAAAACATTTGAGGGAAGTAGATTTAAAGAGAAAGATTTACACAGCTTCGCTTATCAATCCATAGGAAGGGCCTTCTCTGCTGTGACACCCCATTTATAGAATGCCCTCCCCTTGGAGGCCTGAGTGCCAACATTGCTTTCTTTTAGTCAGCAAGTTAAAATGTAGCTTTTTATTTCAGACTTTGTGGCTTTTTCTCTCTTTTTAAGTTTGTATGTATGTTAATTTTTTAGCTTTTTTCTGCTGTTTACCTTTGTGAGCCATTTAATGTGCTTTTATTATATTTAAATTATTTTTATTGTTTTCAACAAACACAAACTATGGCCTGTGGGTGTTTTTCAGCTCCCCTCAAAACAAAAAAGTTGTTCTTGCTTTTCCATAATGACTAGTTTGGACATTATCTTCCCTCTTTCTCTTGGTCTACTCTTTTGGACTGCTTTAAGTATACTTGATAGTATAAACCTACTCTCCACCTCTGCCGTCCATGGCAGCACTGAGCCAGAGTCAGGAAATGTTTACTACATATAAAATTCAGTTATCACTATTTGCTAATGTGGGCATGGGGACTTTCATTATAGCTCATGGAAACATAAAACCATCACAAAGTAAAACCAAATGAATTCATTTTTTAATATATCAAGATTTCACAAAGCAAAGCAGCATAAAGCTTTTACTTATGCTACAAAGTTGTCATTTCTTTATATAATAAATGTATAAATACTCCTATGAGCAGAACAGAAAGTTCACAATCCCATTGAAAATGTCATTCATGTTTTTGTTAAAAAAAATTAAAAATAGTTTGAATTAATATTCAAAACTATGAATTGGAGTTCTACGTTTCACATTATTTAAGAATGTAAAAATATAATTATTTCAGCATTATCAAGAAGAGAGTTTAGGAGGGAAGAGGGAGGACATAATTTATTACAGATTGCATTTCTATAAAGGGATATTTCAGTTTCATCAATGCCAGCAGCATAGTACATTCCACTCTAATGCACAAGATAAAATAGCAGGTGTTTGAGTTCCTGAGAGAAGCATTAAAAAAGGTCAGTTTAAAATAGTCCTGATTAAAAGAATGCATTGAAACTTTCCTTTAAAAATCCAAATTATGTTAACTGTTGTATACATCTCAAAATAAAAGCAAGGTTTATTCCACCTGGGTGTGTTAAAAAAAAGTAATATCCTAAAATGTATTTTAAAAGAGCAAGAGAAATTATATTGAATTTCTTCCAAGTGAAATGTTTTAGTACAAGAAATGAATTCTGTAACTATGTTCTTTGACCTGCAAGGCAAAGAGGCTTTGCAAGAGTGTTATAAATCCTTTCTATCCTATTCTATCCTTTTTTTAAAATAAACTTCTTTCTTTTAAAAGCATCTGCTATCTCTGTACTCCTATACACGTGCCTGATTCGGTCACTGATTGCTGTGGGTTAGCAAGGAAGGAAACTAGATCTCTCTCTCTATTCCTCACAAGTCTCAGTGTGTGTGGGGAAGGAATTAATTCACTGAGTGGTGGCAGCGGAAAATATAGTTCTTTAAAGGGATCTCCCTGAGAGTAATAGCCACGCACAGGGCTTTGCTCCCAAGGAATCATCACAACAAGTGTGTTGTAACGATAACAGTAACATTTTAGGGCAAGAAACCAGCAGAGTTTCTGTTACTCAGGATACAGCTTGAATTAATCTTGGCTGAATTAAAAACAGCTTTGTTGAAAAGCCTGTACACACACATATATTTTAGTATTGCTTATACCAGAAGATAAGAGGCAGATGCCTGGGCACGCAGCATACAAAGTCTGTGCTGTTATTATTGAACTGCAGCCTCCACCCATAGCTTAGCTTCTCAGCAACTACTTACTACACCTGAACTGTTTGTGTGTATATATGTGTCTATGTATGTAAGCTTTTAAGATGCAATTGCTCTCAAAGAAGCATATTATTGGAGTGTGTGCTTTCTTTGTTTATTTTTTTACTTTTGAATGTAATGATTTGAATGTTGGACCATGATTCTGGAGACCAGAGTTCAATTACCAGCTTGGCTATGAAATTCACTGGTTGACTCTGGGAAATCCCATGCTCTCAGCCTTTGGAAAAGGCAATGGCAAACCTGCTCTGAACAAACCTTGACAAGAAAACCCCATTATAGAGTCACCTTCGGGTCGCCATAAGTTGGAAATGACCTGGGATCACACAACAAACAGCATTTTAAAAAATTATATTTTTAAATACAAGTTTATACTGTTTCAAATGTGACAATTTTAATTGAGTCAGGTCCTAACCGATTTCTTCTGTAAGTCACCTTGTGTCCAATTCTAGGAGAAATGTGGTATACAAATAAAATAAAATAAGATAAGATAAATGTGTACCATTTTAACAGTTTTCTACAACTATTATGTCCATACATTTGCCAGTGCACATATTTGATCAAAGCCCTATGGCTTTCCAAATAATTTCTTTCTTCAAATTTTCTTTTCTTTCTCGGAATGCATCACTTTTGCTCATCTTGATTCCATTTATTAATATCTCAGAAATTTACTTTAAGATAGAAAGGAAACAATGCATTCTGCTTATTTGATTTTAACCTCAGCTTCACAGGAACTTCTTTAGCGTGTTTTCTTGTCACATTATGCCAACAGTAGCACTTGCCTGATGAAAGACCCCATGACACATTCAGGCTATGGCTGCTATCACACTGTAGAATTTATGTAGTTTCCCACTGCTTTAACTGCCATGGCCCCATCCTATGGAATCCTGAGATTTGTGGTTTGTTGTGGCACCAGAGCACTCTGACAGAGAAGGCTAAATAGCTCACAAAACTACAAATCCCAGAAGTCTACAGCATTGAGCCATGATAGTTAAAGCAGTATCAACCTGCATTCTACAGTGTAGATGCTACCCAAGATGACCTTAGGTCTATGAAAGGTGATGCTGAAAAGGAAGAATACACATTGCCTGCTCAATTTTAAGATGATCATAGGAATGTCCCTGAAACCTGTCCCCACATATTCAGAGGGAGCATTTTTGTATATGAACTCCACCTATAGAATTTACTTTTATGGGGCGCATTCAGACTGCACAATGTTAGCACTATATTTCACTTGAACTGCCATGGCAACATCCCATGGGATCTGCAGTGTAAAGGGGGCACTTAGAATTGTCAGCCATTCCAGTGCCTCACCAAACTGCTAACCCCAGGATTCTCTAGAATGGAAACATGCCAGTAATGTAGTATGATAGCACTACATGCCATACATTCTTCATGCATGGATTCAGCCATCCACAGCTTTAAAATATTTTAAAAAGTCCAAAAAGCAAACCTTGGTCTTTATATTTTATCTAAGGGACACCATTTCACTATTTGTTTAATGAGATTTGAGCATCCATTGATTTTCCCAGTCTTGACATGGAAAGTTGTTGTGCTGCTAAACTTTGTTTAGTTTTTTTATTCTGTGGTTGAGATGCATGTTTCCTTCTTACACTACTGCTCCCCTTTTTATTTCTGCTATTGCTCACTTCTTTTCTTACAGTGAGCAAATCCAGTGTGCCTTGGGCTGTTTGTGGGATAAAGTCCCCAAAGGCCTCTCATTTGTATTGGGACCAAGTATAAATCTGCCTTTCCTTATCTAGTCCATAATAAATAAGTCTGGCCCCCCCATGGGGTCATGCTAACAAGTGCTTCTTCCCTTTGGAAATTCCCAAATTCCCGTGCACAACAGCCTTTGTTTAGTTACCTCTGAACTCATCTGCTTTCTAATATATCTCTTTGAGGACTGGTCCTACAATTAAGAAGAGTAAGCAATCACTTCAGGCAGATGTGAGAGCAAGGGCAATAGCCACAACCTCTAGCTTATCTTTTTTATGGGATTCTTGAGTCACACCGCTTTCCTGGTGAGCCCCCCGAAAACAGCTATATCAGATGTAGTGGATTCACTTGGATCATATTTTCCTTCACCTCAGGAAGAAAAATCTTCTCCCTGATCTCTTTGGAGGTCATTACTACCATCACCAACAACTGCACTATTGCATAAAAGCCTTATTACATGCCACCCAGTTTTCCCCTCTATAATCCACTTAACCCAATTTTCATTTTTTTAATCCGTTAAACAGCCACTTTCATTTCTCTGTGTCAGTGATGGGACAGAGGACAAAAGCCAGTGTCACCTACCGAACACTTGATTCCTCCCTCCTTAGTAAGTCAGGAAATGGTGCCTCACTTCTAATTTGCTATCCAACAATCGCAAAGTGTGATTTTGTTTATTAACCCAGATGTTGACATTTGATTACAGTCTCAAAAGGGGGGACTCTAAACCCCAAACTTAATGATCATTAACAGATTAGATACAACATAAAGGGTTGTGGTGGAAACAGGTGTCCTTCCATCCCCCTTGCCAAAGTTGGTCTCCTGATGCCTTAAAGGCCAGCCCTGAGCTCTCCCAATTTCAGCAGTGGCAGGTGAGCTCGCAAGTTCCCAGATTCTGTTCTCAATTAAAAGAAAGTCTTCTCAAAAGAATTACAAACAGCTTCTAATTATTCCCCCCACCCTGCTGTATTCTCCCTAGGGCCAGTTGAGAACTAGAATTTACTGTTCCCAATAAGATTGGCATCTGAAACAGTTTACATCTGAAGCCAAACTTTAATAACGACAGTCTTCCTAATTGCTAAGTGACAGTCAAATAAATAAAGGTACATGGAGAGCAGTGTACACCATCTGGCAGGCAACTTTCCTTGCTTTCTATGCCAGAACAGAGGTACAAAAGAAATTACTTTATTTGTAATCTACACACACACACACACACACACACACACACACACACACAGACAGACAGACAGACAGAGTTCACTATGTAAGCAGAACTACATGAGTAAAATCAAACCAATCTGGATGTACAAAGTTTTTTCATTATGTGGGTTAAGTATGCAGATGGCAGGCTGGTAAGATATTAGCTGTAGCAGCAATTAAACAGGTCTACACTCACTATTGACACATATACAGCATGGGCAAACTGGGTGCTAAGTATACTTACACCTGTTCTGCAAATACAAAAGCTTAAAATTCAGAAACCCAAAGCTTCAAAATTTAGGCAATATGTTACAGTTCATCCTAATAGTGCTATCGCATTTCATCCTTTTTTTCGTGCAATTAGTTGCAAATGTCATAAGCTTGTTTTCTCAACTAATCCCAGTACTGTAATTGTTTTATGATCAGGCCTGCCAGCTAGCTGAAATATAGCAGTGGAATTTAAGTTGTCACAAACTTTGGTCCTAAAGTACAGTTTCTTGTAGAAACTATAGCTTTGATGGAAAGGAGTGAAATAAATTGTCAAGTAAGAGAGATGCTAGATCTACTGATTTGCATATGTTCCATTTAGTTACACATCCTAAAATTCTCTAAAGCCAAATACTCTTCCTAAAGAAGGCTTTAGATTGATTTATTAGAATGTTTCTCTCCCAAATTAAAATAATGCAATATGGTGTCTATGGACTGATATTGGAGAACAGAACACACAAAAGAAAGAAAAAAGTGCAAGCCACAAAAGTGCTTTGCAGTCACTGGAGTGTGTGCCCTGTACATTACAGCACATTAGGTGGGCATTGGACCTCACCAGTTTATGAGGTCTCTTGCAGCACTGAATTGGTTTCTGCTGAAAAATCTATGGAGCAGAAATTGCTACTTTGAACTAATCCATTTTCAAATTACTGTCCAATTGTGACTGATGACCTCACTGCAAAATCAGCTTACCTAACTGCAGTACTCAGTAAGGACAGAGAAATCAATCTTTATTTCTTTTTGCTTTTTGCTTTTCTTTTAATCCCTTTTTAATGTCCTTTGTAACCTTCATTGCCACTGCAGTTTGGATGACAAACTTTGTAAGCTAAATTAATGCTGCTTTGTGTCAGTTATATTTGAAAGGTAAAAGAAATAGTAGGGTAAGGGTGGGGGATAGGAGACCACTGGAAGTGGAGTTGTGTTATTAGTAATTTTGAAATTGTGCGTTGCAAACACAGGAACCTTGCCAATTACAGTTATTGTGTATGTGTGCATGTGTGTTTAGTTAAATGTCACCTCCAAATATAAACAAGGGTTGAATCAAAAAGAGGAAAACTTTTAGAAATACTGTTGCTCCTGCTAAAAACCAAAACCAAAAACCACCAACCAGTCTTTTTTTAACAAGTGGGAAAATGTTCATACATACAGAAAGGATGACAATAAAATGAAGAGTCCTGAATTAAAACTTTCCATGTTGTCACCAAATATATTTGTTGAATATGTGAAACTGTGATGTAACTGTACTTAGTATGTGTTCTGCCACTGGTTCAAAGGGACTGTAACACAATTGATTGCCCTCACTCTGAAAGAGCTTCAGTTGATCATACTGATGGCCAGGCCTGATTGTGTTATTTTGATTCCCAGGGGGAGAAACATTTTGAAGCAATAAATGATACATGGATAGTAAGATAATATATAAACATCTAGCAAATGAAGTGGGAAAAAGTGTGGTTTTGAGATGACAGTCTGAACAGAAAACAGATAAAAACTGTGTCTCCAGCAACAAGATGCAGGAGAACAAGAGCAAGTCCTTCAGAACCCTGGACAGATCACAGGAGGCAAACTGGTTCTCTCTCATTCCCAGCTTGAAAAAGAGCCATGGTGTCCTTCCTGGTTTTATCCTATCCATTTCGTTGCCCCCTTAAAATGACAGCCATTTGGCATGAAACTCAGCACTTCATCATCTGTTTATTAATTTATATCTCCTGGACTTCCTGAATAAGTGAGCAGGCCTTGGGGAGCACAAGGTTCTTGATGCAGAAGATATACAGTGGTCCCTTCCTTATGTGGAGGTTTCATTCTGGAAGCCCCCCCCCCCCCACCTGTGTAAGGGAAATTCTGCATATGCTCAAGCCCCATTAAAGAAAATGGGGCTCATGCCCATGGCAGTGCATGGTGGCATACGATGGTGTGCGGCGGCATGTGCCATGGGTGCGCATGCTATTACTTTTTCTGGCATGCAGCACTGCTTCTTCCAATAAAGCTTCCAGCATATTCTGGAAGCCTCATAAGGCACATCTGCATATGATGTGGGTGCACTGTATAGAGGGAAGGAATAGTGATCATTTCCCCCCATTCTCAGTGAGGTGAGGTGTCTGATTTTTCAAGGCACCTTAATAATAAATGGTCAATTGCCATGAGATTTTTCATATTTCAGGACTGCTGGAAATCATCTGAACACTTAAAATATTTGTTCTTGCATGAGAAAATGATTTACATCAAATATCAACATTGTTAGTGGAGAGGCTGGTATTCCAAGAAATTTGAATTGGGTTTGTTGTTGTTGTTGTTGTTGTTGTTGATAGGTCTAATTTTGGGGATTTGAGACTCAATAGTATCCTGGCTGTTGGGACCACAGTCAATGCCAGGTTCACACATCAACATTTACTCATCCCACCTGCCTGACCCTTCCCTTGCTAAGTTGAATTCCATAATGTCCTGCTTTCTCAATATAAGGTTTCTCTTGATGTGAAATTTCTAAGAAGGACAACCTAGTGTCCAGTTCTCCCCTCATCTGTAATATTTAGTATGTGATTGGCTAGTGCTGCTTGCAATAGTAGTACTTGTGGAATAACAAAATTGAACTTGTCTAGAAGTTACTGGAAAAAGAATGAGAACTCAGTATGGAACTATACAGTCCTAAATTTAGCATCACATCTAATTCAACTCTTAGGGCAGTGTTTGGAAGTGGAGGGTCTGTTAGGCAACACCTGGTAGGCATCAGAAGCAAGTCCCATAGAATCATACTCCAGTGAAATAACTAAATAAAATAAAATATTGCTTAAGATGGAAAGATCAGCAAAACCCAGGTTTTATTAATGTAGAATTAGCTGTGTTACTTTGATTTCTTTAATCTTGACTATACTCAGGTCCTTGGTTATTTGAATGTACATTGTTTAGTGCAAGAAGAAGCAGCATACTGCTTATCCTTGGCTAACAAGCTTCTGGCACTTTTTTTTTAAAGTAACAAACACTGAAACATTAGAGCCTACATGCCAATTCTGGCCTGTTCTTGCAGTTTTGATGTGAATTAAGCTGGATCTTCGATCAGATACAAGCCAAGTAGGCCTGGCATGTTTCAAGCCTTTTCTGTTGTGATTGGAATTAGCGGGAGAATGAACTTCAAACACTTTTCTTGTGAGATAGCCTTCTGCTTCACATTCAGCATAAAAATGGCTACAAGAATTGACTTCCTTTTGCCCACCCTATCCTAAATCCTGCTTATAATGAAGAAATACAGAAGTAAATGTTAGACATAATAAGGGAATGAAATTAGTTTAGTCTGTGCTGGCTGGCTATGCTCTTGGATATTTAATCTCCCTCCTTCCATCTCCCTCCCGCTCTCCCTCCCTCTCTCTTAGACTGTGGTTTGATTCTTTCTTTCAGTGTTTAGTCTGGCTTACCTGTTCTATATGTGTTATTAGTCTGGCTTACCTGTTCTATATGTATTATTGTTGTTTTATGTTTTTAACCTGTATTTGTTTGCACTCGTTGCATATTGTAAGCCGCCCTGATCTTTTTGGAAGGGCGGGATATAAATAAAGATTTTATTTATTATTATTATTATTACATATTGAAACAATATTCCCAGAATACCATTCCTAGAAGTATAAGTTCAAGGTAAAAATTTAAAATAATGTAGAGAGATCTTGTAGCACCTTTGAGACTAACTTCAAGAAAGAAGTTGGCAGCATGACCTTTCATAGACTAAAGTCTATTTCCTAAGATGCATCTAAGGAAGTAGACTGTACGAAATCTCATGATGCCAACCTCTTTCTTTCAGTTAGGGGTGAAACACATGGGCATAATAAGCCCACCTCTGGCTGGTTTGGGGGCATAGTGATCACATGGCACATACCTTGAAGCTGCCCTGAAGCCACCCCAACCTGGAAAAGCCGCTCGGAAAAGGAGCAGCAAAAACCCACTTCTTTTCAGAGCTCTGTTTGACACTGCAGTGGCAAGGCAGATTTGGGCAGCACCTATCTGTTTGCAATGGCTCCGGGGTAAGCAGCTCTGAGGCAGCCCCAATCTGCCCTTTTTTGGGAGGTCTGTTTTCCCCCTTAGTCTCAAAGGTGCTACAAGATCTCTCTACATACTGATTCTACAGCCTAACACTGCTATAATGTTGAATTCTACCAATTTAAAATTATGTATTTCTGATCAATATATTTTTTTCCTGGGGGGGGGGGATCAGATTTTTCTGAACACTGAGTATTTTTATTAACACATTAACATATTAACCGCTTTGATCTGGAGGAAAAGCGGTATACAAATAAAAATTATTATTATTATTATTATTATTTTTATTATTATTATTATTATTATATAACAAACAAATAAAAGAAACAAACATTTTAAAAACACATAACATCTTTTTAGAAATAAAACACATATAAGGATAACTTACAAATGTAACCCTGCCTACAAATATATCACCCAACTACAAAACATAGACCAACAAGGGAAACAGTAGCTTCCAACTTGCCATAATAAGGTTGAATTTATCACTTAAACTCTCCCTCTAATGCTATTTTTAAATCCCTAATTACCTTTCAAAAACTTCTATTACACTTCTGCATGTTAACATAGTATCAAATATCATGATATCAAATACCAAATTCCATAGTTATTATGTTACTTCATTCCTGCTCTATAAAATCAATCAGTAATATACTTTTTTTCCCCTAATCCATCTAAACCTTTTCCATTTATAAGCTTAGACATTTTGTCAGTTTCTACCAGATTGTATAACTTTAATAACTAATCTTCTTCTGTCAGGACAGAAGACAGAAGAAAACAGTTAGAGTGTCAGTGTCAGAGAAGTGGGAAAAAGAGAAAAAGAAAGAAAAGACTGAGCTGAGGATAAGGTGAAGGAGGAAGATGAGATACAGAGAATTCTGATCCTTTGGTGTTACAGCTACTTTCTGGCATGAATGCTTCTCCAGTGCTTCCCATAGCTGAAGTTTATGCAAAATGAAAGTGGCCCTCAAGTTGAAAACATTTCTCCACACTTTCTGTATCAGTTTTAAACCAAGTGCATGGATAAAGGGCCAGAATCAAGAGAACATACAGGAAGTAAGAAAAGGTGAAGTTTATTTTTCCCCGCAGTTCCTCAAAAGGCTTGAATGCACCATTCAGATCTGAAAACATTTGGACCCCACAGAAATAAATGGCAAGTGTATCAGGAATCAGAACGCTCTTATGACCTCAGGATAATTTTTCATTTTCTCAAGTATTACACTGAGTTAGCCAGCCTTTTGAAGTTATCTTTAGGGAATCATTTAATGACACTTGAGGAAAGCTCCATGTTTCACCTTCTAATGGAGAGGGTCAGTCTTTTCTGAGCTGCTAGTTTTTACATGATTATTTGAATTTAGTAATTAAGAAAGGTGTTAGCCCTGGGAACCAAACTTGGTTGTTTCACAACAGCAAAGAATTCAAAGCTAAATTCTCACCATGAGAATATGAAGCTATTTAAAACTCTGTTCCCTAACTGGAACAGCTACTGAGATCTTGCTATGTGAAATTAAAGTGAATTTAGAGGTCTCTTCTAGGTAAAATATCAATGGTGTATTGCAGGAAATTAAAAGAGTTTCAGATTTAGAAAATTCCTTTAGGGATTTTGGATGTCTCTAATTTATTTCCTGTTTTCTTCTACAGAAAAAATGAAACAAATTTGAAGATCCTACTTCATGCAAAACCTCCATAAAATGTGGAAGACCAAATGTGTCTCTGTAAGACTAGTGAAAGTCATTGGTGGGGCACGATTTCACATACATTTCTCTTTCATAAAAAAATATTATGGAATTCAAAATATGAAACATCAGGATAGAAGACTTTCAGAAACATTTGTCACTCCCTTGTATTGTCTACAGGTGTAAAGAACAAAACACAACCACAGGCAAAATGTCTTGTTTGGAAGAACTGTATGACTGGAACCTTTAACAAGAATACAACTTTTAGTAGGGAGTCCCTGCACACTGTGTTGCAGGACTCACATGTATATGCATAACTGGTACACTTCATTGCATGTTGTCACACATTGAGGGTTTCTTTGTGCATGCAGCCATTCTGAGTTTAGCAATACAATTCTGTATAAAAACACACATCAGTTTTGAACTATAATAATAATTATAAAAACCTTACTCCAGCAATAAGAAGGAGTTATGGTTCCCTCTTTGTCTGACTTGCACTATGCTTTCCATAAGTGGTGGTTTGGTATGATTGGCATGTTAATAACCTTATCAGTCTGTAGGGGCACCACTAATTGCTAGTCGTAACTCCCAAGAGAACAATGTAGTCATTACCTACTAATTTTTTAACATCTGGGAAAGACTTTATAGAACAGTAACTCCTGATCAGCTGGACCTTACTTCACCTTATTTTGTACATATCAACATAAGCCCCATTCAGCAGTGTTTTTAAGGCTGTATTTCTAAAACAGACAAGGAAGCCCAGCCAGAATAGTTAGATCTAGATGTTACAGAATCAACACAACCATTCAGAAACTAAGCCTGTTTCTTCCTGTGGGATTTAGGGATGCAGGAGGATAGTTGGGAGCAGGAGGTCATTTATACATTCATAGACAGATCCTGATATACAAAATGCCCTATTACTTATGGGCAGACAGGCTAGATGTGAAAAAGGACAGGATTCCCTTTTTTATACACTTGTGTAGAAAATAGTTTTGGAACCAGTATAACTTTTTTATCCTTTTATAACAACTGATACCTACTATAATTCGCCTTTCAAAAAAGATACTGCCAAATACCATACACTAAAATACCAGCCTGAACTTACTAAATTTATGGAAACTTTGGCTAGGAAAGAATTCTGCCAAAAAACTGTGGCATTGGGTGCAGCCACTACTGCCAGTCAGATTTGACAATACTAGTCTACGATGACCAGTGGGTTAAAGTAGTATCAAGCAGCTTCCTATGTTTCTAAGGGGCTGTGCACACCAGCCATGAAGGCCAGCCTAGCGGAAAAGTCAGGGTATGGTGTCCACATGATGCACGCCCCAACTCTGCCTCCAGGGCAATGTGACACTGTGCACTGTTCCACATGATGTGTGGTGTTATGGCACTCCTCTGGCATTGCGTCCACGTGATGCAGCTCCAAAGGAGTGCCTTAAAACTACGGTGCCATGGCTATTGCACTTTTTCCAGAGCACAAAAAGGAACCGCTTTTTGCAGCTCCTTTTTGTGTCCTGGATAGGCCAGATTGGGGCCATGGCATGCAGTTGCTATGACCTCGATTTGGTGCACCTGGAGGCAGCTGAGGATGCTCCTTAAGGATGGTCTGCACAGCCTTTTAGTCTACCTCCAAATCTGGTCACATTAGCCAAAATGGTCAATGCTGCAGATGTTTCTTAAAAGCAAAAATCGTGGTGAGAAAATTCCACTTTATACTTGTACACCCATGCAGCAGAGAAGATATTGCATGACATTTCTCTTTTCCAGTACTTTTTAACTAGATGTTTGTAACTGGAAGCCTTGAAACCAAATCTAATCCCATAATTCCCTTCCTGCATGGCAGGGGGTTAGACTGGATGGCCCTTGTGGCCTCTTCCAACTCATATGATTCTATGAAAAATATCAAATCTAACTTCACCTTCCATTGCTCATTCAAAGATGTAAGAGTTACACAGAAAAAGAACTCCACTAGCTTCTTCATCAGGCAAAGGTGTAAAAATAAAACAGGATGATGTTTAATTGTTCATAATAATAATAATAAAATAATAATAATAATAATAATAATAATAATAATAATAATAATCTCCCACCTCTCCTTTTCGAGGGAGCCCTTTCATAGCCCTGTGATTAACATTCTTTTTTTATCCTTTAGTATTTTTAACACCTTTGCCTGATGAAGAAGCCAATGGAGCTTTAAAAGCTTGCAACATATATTTTATGCATTTTGGCTAGTCCAATAAAGGTATCATTGTTTTGTGGATTTGGGATGTTATGGTTTTTGCTATATGGCCAACATTGTTACACCTGGATATATTTCCAGAAAAAGAACTGACAACAAATTCTGAAGAATGGCCCATCAGTCTCTGTACTGATATTCAGAGTATCCCTTTTTGAAAACTAGACTCATGACCCTTGGATGGAAGCATAATATTGCTAGGGTAGGTTTGTGCTGATATGGAGTTTTGATTCCCATACTTTCCAGGAAAGGTTCCCAATATCATAAGAAGGGCTCAGTGATGACTCAGTCTTCCTCATTTCTACAACACAGTGCCATGTGCAGGTCTAGGAACACATGGCTCTTTATTATACGCTGTGTTTCTCTAGTTGCACATAGGAAATGACTTGGCAGCTCAATAAGATCAGATGTTTCCTCAATATTTTTACTCTGCATGCTACATTCTACAACATTCTATTTATCTAATGCTCGCAATTGTATTGGTGTTTTTAAATGCACTGCTGTCTGGCATCTGCACTTTAAGCTTTCTCTCTTTAGCTTGCAGGTGTATATTTAAAGGTCACAATGACCACTAAAGCATTCTCATCAGATCTTGAGGAAATGACGACAGCCTTTAATAAATTAGAAAACATTCTAAGTTAGTGGTCAGGAAATTTCCTTCATTAAAATGTGACTCATTTTATTGGTACATAGAGGGCAATTTAGATGAAACATAAATAAATACAGCAAAACTGTTGTTGTCAAGGTACATAAAAGCATGTGGCTGTGGTGGCAGGCTCAAGTTTACAAGGCTTTTAAAAAGATTATACAAATTAATGAAAGTTAGTGATTAACCATGGTAACAGTTGTATGTGTCCTTATTCAGAGCCATAGCTTGGAAAACATTTCAAGGGATTCTGAGAGCTGTAATTCAAAAAGAGATACAATTCAAAGGTCTGGTTAAGGCATACTACATCTGATTGCCAAAAGTTGGGACAGACAACAGAAACTGATAATTACAATCTGATTGCCCATATCACTTGTCTTGAGGAAACTGGCTGGGCCACTGCAGGTGACAGAATGCTGGGCCAGGCAGTGTAGGGATATGTTATATTTAATAAGAAAAAAATACAACCAAATATTTTGGAAGCAGCAAGCTTGCGGCAAAATCCAATGGCATCTTTAGTTTTCAGTTTATGACATTAGCTGATGATGGGTGACAAGATGGAAGGCTATAAAGGACAATCTATCAGTTAGTAAAAAGTAATACCTATCATTTACTTTGAAAATACCCATATCTAATTAGATCTTAAGGCACCTTTGAAACTAAGGCATGTTACAGACTGCCAAAATAAAGCTGCTGCGGGTCTCTTTGGAGGGATGCTGTTTAAATGATGCATGCATCCTAAGGATCCAGAAGCTGCACCAAAGCTGCACTCCGGTGCTTAGGAATGGAGTGTGGCTTTGGGGCGACCTCCGAACTCTTAGGACCCGTGCATAATTTAAATAGCATACCTCCAAAGAGACCCGAAGCAGCTTTATTTTGGCAGTCTGTAACAGGCCTAAGAGTCTGAACAGCCCAGCCAAAAGGGCTTGTGTAAGGATGGACTGGGGGCATGGTGACTGCACACTGCATGCCTCAACTCTGCCCCTAAACTTGACTCTGTCTGGTCAAGCATCATGCCACCTGAGACTCATTGAAAAATAATGACCTGCAGTTTCCTTTCTTTGAATTTGTAAATGCAAGCTCACATCAATTGAAACCACCTCTGTACCACACTGGACTCAGAAACAATGTCTTACATGCTGATATGTCTCCACCTGCTATGGAAGATTCTCCTCCTTCCGTGGTCTCTAAGTGCTACAATAGACTAATTGCTGAGACTTTACAACAAATGTATTGCTCTGTATTATTTGTTGACTTGGTAATTAATTTTACTGTTAACATAATAGTAAACAACGTGAATACAATTAATTTTTTTAAAGTAATAATGAGCAGTGCAACAAGTAATGCAACAGGTTTGCCTTTTTATCACCATAATGAATAACAGGAATAGGTAACTTCTAAAAATGTAATGAGTAACAGAACTAATTAGATTTTAAACATAACTTTCCAAGCTCTGGTTTCAAAGTGCAACATGGGTAAGGTAATATGGGCAGTTGCCATGGGAAAGATTTGCTTCTTCCTGAACCTTCCTAATGACCAGGTATCACTCATCATCAATAGTGCCTAACTGGTTCACAGTTAAGTTCATCTGGGACTAATTTGGACTCATTGGTCCCAGACTCCCAGGGGTTACTGTAAAAGGAAACTGGAAAAGAGACTAACTGATCGAGGGAATGGCAATCCCAGCAGTATTTTTTTAAAAAAATTGTAGCTTGCCCTATAGATCACAAGACCTCAAAATTTTTAAATGTACATTTTCCAGAAACAATAATCCACTAACTTGAGGCAGCTACAGTTTATAGCTATTTTTCTGGCAAACCTCCTGTATTTTGAACAGAGACACTGACAGGGACGGAAAATCAACAGGTGGAGTTTTCTGCATCCTCAAATTTGCATGAAAACTTTATTCACTTCACATCTTCATGTACTTGGTAGAGAGACTGGAGTTTGACAATAAAAGGCAGACTGAGACTGAATTAGAAAAGAACTAACCATTATTTATACTGATGCAGGATTAGCATTCTAAGTTGTTTATTAACTATTATTTATATCCTGTGCTTAAAAATCTCTGGTGGTGCAAGCCACATTTGCTGGAGAATGCAGTCAAGTATATGGGGGGGGGGGGGGGAATAAGGCAATCCAGCACTATACAGCTCTTTGTAATGACTTATATGGATGAACTAAAAGTATGAAGAATTCTTTGAGTCCATGTCCATGTTGGCTTGCTTGTGGCAAGAAGAGTTATAAATCATTAGAAAAAAAACAGCATGGCTCCCTTAAAACAAAATCAGAATACCTTCCTTCTGTACAACACTTAACTGTAATAAATAAATACAATTTAATATCTCAAGCCATTTTATAGAACTTAGGGGTGACTCAGGAATAGAAAACCTTGAAAAACACTTGGAGGTATTTTGAACCAGCTCTTCCTTCCAAGTATCAAATTAAAAAAAAAAAAAGTATGGATTGACAATTACCATCAAGTGGTTACAATGAATGCTGAAGAACTATATTGAGGTGATTAATTATTATTATTAGATCGTGAGTGACAGAAAGATTTTGAAAGGTCCCTGTTTTGTCCTTGGCCTTGTCTAATTCATCATGTAAATTAATGACTTAAATTAAGACTTGGAGTGTCTTTCTTAAGATAAGAGATGATACAAAAAACTCTGAAGAGAAATATTCCTGAACTCTTGTGACCTTGATCATTCGGAGAATATTGCATATTTTTTTTGTAAAAAGGAGAACATTACAACAGTGATAACTGATGTAGAAAAGACAAGAAACTGATAAGTTTCAAAATTGGGTGGCAAGATAAAGGAAGGTGCAATTAAGAAAATGGGGGGGAGCTGTATGGAATAACTGCTATGACTGCCTCCTGTGGAATTCTGGGATTTGTAGTTTCGTGAGGCCTAGGAGTTCTCTAGCTGAGAATTCTAAATGCCCCTCTATGAGCTACAAATCCCAGGATTCCACAGGAGGCAGCCATAGCAGTAAAAGTGGGATACTAAAGCTATTACTACTATAGTGTGATATTGTCATATTTAAACACTGTGCTGTTTCTCAGTTGGTAAACTTACAAATGTTAATGCAATCAGTTTTAGCTCACAGGACTTTATGGTACAGAAAAATATATTAGCCTTGTAGGTTCCACATAACAGCAGAGGTCCTCCAGGAAAAGGGTAATGGTGCAATCCATCCTTCCTGGAGCTTCACTAACTGAGGAGGCAAGCTTATGGGTGCAACACTAAGGAAAGGAGAAGGGGTGAATTGTCATTCCCTCTTTAGTGTCCCTGAATCATTCCTGGAGAGCAGATGTCCTATGAATGCAAAGTTTGCATTCATAGGAAATCTGCTCTCCTTGTGATGATTCGGGGATGCTAGAGGGAGCTACGATTCCCTGACAATTGAGGAAGCATGCATGGCTTCCAGACACATGTGCTTCCTCCACCTTTTAAGGACGTTTGAGCCACATTTGACCAGCGATGGAACCAGGTATGAAAATATTTAATGTGTGGTAAGTTCCTCCCTATTCAGTTCTAATATGCAGTCAGTCACATGCTGTGGTTGGGCATGACTATGATCCACTCCTCCTCTCCTTTTCTATTCCCAAGTAGGCTACTTTTCTTTCTTTTCAAAATGTCTGCAGAACTGGAGTTCCTCCATAGACTACAGTCAATTGCCAATGGGTTGAACAAAGATAATGGCTTTCTGGTGCTCTACACACATGTAAACACTATCTAAACCCATCCTCATGGGGGTGTCCTACACTCATCGCTTCATGTACACGCTAGTTTCCAATGTCAAACTGGTCTTGCCACTTCGTTTCCATATGCAAAGGCTAGTTTCCAATGCCTTTGTTCACAAGCTTCATTCCGCCTAAGCAGTGTCTAAGCGGTTTACAACTGTAAGCTAATTTGTCCCCAACAGTCTGGGTACTCATTTTAGCAACCTCAGAAGGATGCAAGCCTGATTCAAGCTTGAGCCCTTTTGCTGGTCTTGAACTCGCAACCTTATGGTTTTGAGTGAGTGGCTGCAGTACAGGCATTTAACTACTGGCATTTAACTACTGTTCAGAAACAGCCATTGTGAAAACAGGACTTGCCACTTCATTTCCATACACAAAGGATTTTGAATTTGAATTGACATTCTCACTCACTAATGGTATATGTAAGGTCTGTCCCTGGCTTTTCAATCCACCAAATGCATCCAAGGAAGCAGACTTAAGTCTACAAAAGTTCATGCTGCCAACTCCTTTCTTTTAGTTAGCCTCAAAGGTGCTACAAGATTTCTTTACATACTGATACTCCAGGCTAAACATACACACAAACACAGCTACCTAAGTCTCTCCTCATAGTGCATGGTTTCCAGACCTCTTGTCATCTTGGTCATCCTCCTCTGGACATACTCCAGCTTCCCAAAATTCTCTTTGAATTGTGATGTCCAGAACTGGGCAAAGTATTTCAGGTGAGGCCTGATCCCTTGATCTAGACACTATACTTCTATTAATGAAACTTAGAATCACATAGCTGCTGCATCATACTGTTGTTTCATGTTCAACTTGTTGTTTACTAGGACACCGAGAGCCCTCTCACATGTACTCTTGTTAAGTCAGGTGTTCCCCAGCATGTATCTATGCATTTAATTTTTTCTCCCTAAGTGCAGTACTTTACACTGAAATGAAATATCATGGTGAAATATTGCCCATATTTAGATATTATATATCATATGTTTTACTTTAAAATACACAAAGGAGTATTACAAAATAGAGAGAGGCATTCATTTTATTACTAGTCCAATTAAAAAAAACCTCTGCTCAGAAACCAGAAGTATTTAACTCAGATACAAGTTTAAAAAACAACATTTCAAGAAAGGGTTTAGTTGTGTGCAATGTGAGTCATTTCGGCATTCTGCATTTGGAAAACTATTTCCCCAAGGTGAATAAATACTGCATATTTGATCTGATGGAGGAACAAATTTACTTTAAAAGACTGCAGTACCACAGATCTCCCATTAAATCTTTCTAATACTTATATCCCTTAAATGCTTTAGTATATCAGCATATCAACAAGTCTCAGAGTGATAAAGCAAGCTCACATCAGATCATAAGGTTTCCAGAAGTGGATGCAGTTCATGCAATCTCTCCCCCTCAACCCCAGTACATTATAACCATCTAGCAGAGAATAATGAGAGAAAGAGACTATCTATATTTATATTGCATATTCCTCAAATATTCCTTATCTTTACTACTCGGGACAAAATAGATGTGGCCTGAGAAGTGTGGTAAGAACTTTGGGGCCCACATTGGGAAAAAGGTGGGATATTAATTAATTAAATAAATTTTCTAACTTATTCCCCACCACCACCAAAAAAAAAGAAAAGAAACCTCTTGTAGAACAGATACCAGAAGGAGGGAGTAGCACTGGGTATTTGAGACGTTTTCCACCAGCAATATTCCCCATTTAGGATTGTGCCACAAACCCAATGTCGGTTGAGAACTAGTACCTGAATATCATATATGATGTATATCATACTACACTATGTTATGCTATACTACACTGCACTATAGATGGTTTCCCAAGATTCTGTCACATACTATTTTGACTAGGGTGGTGTCCATAGAGGAAAAAAAGAGATGTTCTTGTCCTATTCCTGTACTGACTCAGTAGGAACTGAAACCTTGATTTCTCAAGACACAGTATAATAATCTGGAACCCATTCATGCTAAACAATTACACTGTCATTCCACTTTAAGTGCAATGGCTTTATCCTGCAGAATCCTGGGGTTGTGGTCTGGTAAGGCACTAGAGTACTCTGGCTGAGAATGCTCAATGCCCCTCTCCAAACTGCAAATCCCAAGATTCCATGGTAAGTTGTCATTGTTGGAAATGCAACAATGTTCAATTAAATATGTCAAATTAAGAGCAGCAGTGAGAGAGTTAAATATGACTTATTGAGAGCAGCACTGATAGGGTTGATGAGTGTTTCCAAGACTATAGCAATAGCAATAGCAAGTACATTTCTATACCACTTATCAGTGCACTCCCTAAGCAGTTTACAATGTGAAAACTAATTGCCCCCAGCAAGCTGGGTACTATGGAAGGATGCAAGGCTGAGTTGTCCCTGAGCTCCTGGCTGGTACTGAACTCCCTAGTTTTGTGAGTGAATGGCTTCAGTACAGGCATTTAACCACTGTGGCACCTGGGCTAAAATTTCTATATTATACATTCTATATTATACATTCTATATTAACTTCTCTTAGATTGTTATTCATAGGGATCACCCAAACTCTTCCTCTCATGACTTTTTTGTTCATTCACTGCTCTGAAATAAAAACTGTCTTAGGCCTGGTACAAATCTTTCTTGTTGTCCGGGCTGGTGGCGACCTTTTTTTCCTCCACAGGGAAGCCACAGTCGCCAAACCGCACAGCTTCCCTGTGGAGAAAAAAAGAACCCGCAAAAAGCAGGTTCTTTTAAAGCCATAGGTGTGCCACAGGTTTACATGACACAGCACCAAAGGAGTGCCTTAATGCCATGGTGCCGCAGTTATCGTGCCCTTTCCAGGGTGCAAAAGGTAACCTTTTTGTGGCTCCTCTTTGTGCCTTAGAAAGGCCAGATCAGCACTACAGCATGTGGCTGCCACAGCCCCAATCCAGCACAGGTGGAGGTGGCTACAGGCCATCACTTAGGGGCAGTCTACACAGCCTCTTAGAGAGCTTCCCTATCTCTAGTGGAGTTAACAGAATGAAAGTTTAGTTTATTTCTTATAGCCATTGAAGTCAATGCTCTTTAAGCACAATAGCCAGGTGCTGCACACATGTACTCTCTATCAGCCATGGCAGTTAAACTAGAATGTAGCACTATAATTATGTAGTGTGAAAGGGTCCCTAGTCACTCTGTACTTCACTGAGTCTCACACTGAGTCCCATGAGAGAATGCAGTTTTACATATACACACACAGGATTCAATCTCCTCCCTGCAACCCAACCCTGGCAACATCCAAGGTCCCTGATACACATAACCCACTCATCACAGCTACAGCCATTTTGCTAGCCACATTGTAAACAACAAATGACTCCAGCAGAATCACTTTATGGACTCAGAAAACTAGCTTTTGGCTTGCTCAAAGAGCTCCATCATTAAATGTCACCACATAACATTGCCATGACTGTAAATATTGCTAATTGACTGCTCTGTTCTAAAGCTAGCCTTTCTCTCTGTAGACAGTTTTCCACGTGAACTGTAAATGTAATTTCCTTCCAAAAAGTGGGTCTCCATCACTTCATTAAAAGTGATAGATACTCAAGCACAACTCATTTCCTCCCAGAGGCAGGAAACTATAGGTTACATGCAAACAAGCTACATAATTTGTGTTGCATACCTTAACATTTGAATATTCTGGAGGAGGAGAAAAAGATGATAGATTATTCAGTCAATTTGAGGGGGGGGGGAATCTTCTAAAGAGATAATTGAGTTTCTTTTAAAATGAGAGAAAGACAGAGTTTGCAACATTCCTGTTTGCAGTATCTTAGTTTCAGGGAATAATAAATAAACTGAAAAAATCTATTGAGAAATCAAATCAATTAGGAAAGAACAAGGTGTTGCTTCAACAAATTCCAACATATGAGGCAACTTCAACCTGTGGGACATTTAGAAGCAAGAATTGGCAGGCAGGCTTGTTTAACCCTTCCTTCTCCTGCCAACACTTCCTTATAAATGTCTTCCCTGACACTATTTTATCTCTTTGAGCAAGGATTTAGAGAAAACTGGGGAAATAGTTTCAGGGAGAAGTTGGCAGGCCAGGAAGTGATTATGTCTCCTGCATTTCCATTGCACTTGCTCCTTGAACTTTGTGTTAGCATTAGGAGGGAAAGAAAGGGGTGATTTCCTATGGAAGCTGACCAGTCCAGACTTTTCATCTTTACTATAGCATTGCTTTCAGATTATATCATGATATTATATAGTGGATAAAAATGTTACTAATTCCCTACAAATCAATCCCTGTACAGAGGAGGTATATCAAGCAATGTGGCAGTCATCCTTACACTATTATTGCTAAGAAAAAGTAGCATGGGGCTGTATGGCTGCAAGTGATGGGGTCTAATAGGACTTCAGCATTCAAGAGCAAGCTAGATGGGCCTTGATGCAGAATTGTAACTATGACTAGCTTTTCAAAACTATCAGATACGCTTATGTGCAGATGTTTTCTTATTTCCCTAAGTAAGTGACAAAATGCATATGCATAGCACATTGAAATGAATTGGCAAACCCACTCTATCTTCAGTTCTTAGGCCCCATATAACATCTTCTTACATTTTTAGAGTAGAATCTTCTACACTACAAAGTTATGCCACTAAGATCCCACTTGAAGTGTCATGGTGACATCCCATAGAATCCTAGGCATTGCAGTTTAAAGAGGTACTTAGATATTCAGAATTCTCTGTTAAGAATTGCAAATCCTAGGATTCCATAGGATGATGCCATGCCAGCTAAAAAGCAGCCATAGTGCTATAATTGTATAGTGCCCTAAGGGTGTATCTGCACTGTAGAAATAATGCAGTTCAATGACACTTTAAGTGCTGGTGTCTCACAAAACTACAAATTTCAGGATTCTATAGAAAGGAGCCATGGCAGTTAAAGAAGTGTCAAATTGTACTATTTCTGCAGTATAGATACACTGTAGATCTTTCCTTGTTAAAGTTAGTTATTATAGTTGTTAAAGGTAATGCAATGCTGAACACAATCATCCTTCCTCTCTATAGATTGTACCCTATTGGAGTCCTGTAAAATCCTACTATTCCTTGCAGGTACACTGATGCTCTGACAAGTGAATTACAACATATCCAGGTTCAGTTTGTACTTGAATTGTAGGGCTACAGAGGACCCTTTTCTCCCCTAGATTCTGGGCTTAGATGATTTCAGCAGTGGGGCGGGGGACACATTTTATGTAAATTGGTGAGATTCCAGTTAAAAACAACAACACTCTCCCTCTTCCTTTTCATTAAGCTCAGTAACTAGAGAGCCACATTCTTCAGAGAATATCTGGGTGTAGTGCAATATGGTAGTCCCAGTAGCAATGCATCTGTGTGATGGCAGTCTGATGGTAGAACTCTGCTTTGTTTCTGCTCAGGTACACCTATTAGTTGCTCATCATCAGGCTGGAAATTGCAGCAATACAATTAACAGTTAGATTGCAAAGAGTCTCTGGCGGGTTACATACCGCCATTTGGGACATCCCCAGGACGTCCCAGTTTAAAAAAGGGGCGTCTCTTCCAGACGCCCCTATTCCTGTTATGGACTCTGTCCGTAACAAATGGCAGAGGCTGTTCCACATGGCCACCACTATCTTGACGTAACGGACCCTGTGCGTCCGCACATCGCGCGGCACTAATGACGTCGCGAGTGCACCATTGGCGCCTCGCGGCGTCATGAGCGCGCCGCCAGAAGAAGCTCCATTTTGGAGCTTCTTTTTTGCTCCGTAAGGGAGCCGTGCGGTTTGGCTGCGGCGGCTCCCTCACGGAGCAAACAGGAAGCGCCGGGAGAAAGCCTAAAAGCGGCGGTTTGTAACGCCTCCCTGTCCCCAGTAAAAGAGAGGATGGATAAAAATGCCTAGGCAAATTATGAAACAGCAAAGACAATATTAATATAGATCATGTTTTGCTATATTGTTCACTTACAAGCAACTGTAGTCTCCTTTTTTAGACGAGTCAAATGCTTCTCTAGTGATTGTGTTCTAACATCTATAACAGAAGCAGTTGATACTATATAGAGAGAACTGGCATGGTGCAGTGGCTTGTGTGTTGGACTGTGACTCCAGAAGGTTTTGAATACCCACTCAAGCATAGAAACCCACTGGTGACCTTGGGCAAATCACACCCTCTTAGCCTAAGAGGAAGGTAATGGTAAACGTCCTCTGAACAGATCTTACCAAGAAAACCCTATGATGGGATCATCAGAAGCCAGAGTTGACTTGAAAGCAAGTAATAACAAATGTCATATATTCCAATCCTTGTTTATTTGGATGGACAATCCATTTTTAGAGGACTTACTTCTATGGTAGACAAATATCCATAGAAATGGATGTTTCCAGTGCAATATTATTGCATGTTTACTCAGAAGAACATTGGACTGTGTTCAGTGAAGAGAAAGTGTCATAGGATTTCCAAAGAACTCAGTTCCATGCATGTCTACTAAGAGGTCAATTGGCTGTATTCCTAAATAAATGCATAGAGGATTGCATCCTTCCCCATACATCAGAACTGAGTACTGCATAATAATTAATTGTACAGATTTATACAGAATGGTAATTCTTTTAAACAAAAATACACCAGATACAATTTATGCAGCTAAAAGTAAATTCCATTACTTTTCATTAAAAACAGTGAAATGTGTGCTTAATTCTCATATACATCAGTGTAAGCAACAGTGCTTATCTGAGGTCGAATCATGTCCTTTATTCTACTATTTTTGTGTTGAAAGACCTTGCTGTCTAATGTGGCTTTCTTTGTAATGTGTTTCTGAATACACACAAAATAAAATCCTGTCATTCTAAACATTATTTACTGTGTGTCTAAACATTATTTAATCTTGCAGAATTCATGAGAAAATAAATGTTGGAGATTGTGCAGTGTTTATATTATTGGGACACCAACATAATAAACTGTGTAAACATCTAAAATAACCCATGGAAGAAGTGTTGATTCATTTTTCAGTTGATGGCTTGTTGAAATCTGGTCACCATGAGTCAAGGCTTTTTAAATTACAGGCAATGAATAATGTTTTTAAACCTTAACATACCAGCTTGGTTTGCAGCAAGGGATGTGAGTAGTCTCTAGGGTGGTTCCTCACCAAAGACAAATCTTTGGGAAAAGGAAAATAGATCTGGGATAGGGATCTGACCATGGCTATTACAGTTAGTCATTGCTGGCATGCAGACATGATTAGCGTGAGGTTACTCAATATTTCTATTAGATAGAGCTTGGATTTTATATTAGTCATGGTTATAAAGTAAATTCGGGGCCTCCTTTGGAATTCCGTTATCTGCCAGATCCAATGAACTTAGAAAAACAAGAGGCTGTTATACTATAAAAACCATGGAACATGTGTCTGAAATGGAGGAAGAGAAACTCATTGCTATAGTCTCCATAGCAAAGTATTCAGCATTCCCTAACATTTGTTAATTTACTTAATTAGATTTCTTTTCCAGGAAAGCATATATAATTACTGTTTGGTCTGCAATTGCAACACCAGTTCCTATCATTTGCTGGGCTGCAACCTGATACTTTGTAATGAAGTCATAATGCCTCACTAACACAGGCTACAAGCAATGGCTGTATCTAAAATCACCCACCTTCAAAGTGGCCGCCAGGAAATGCTTAGAGGAAAATATCTGTTTTGCAGAGAGAATGATGAAATGTTTTAAAATCAAAGATTACTCCTGCTCCTTGATTTATATATTTTGCATGGAAGGAGTGCAAAATGCAGTTTTAGTAATAATGCATTTTTATTGTGTTGTTATTATTATTATTATTATTATTATTTAAAAAAATTATTCAACCCTTTCTAAAGATTTTAATATGGGATCCTTTATAAATCAGATTAATTAATTAATCTTAGATGTGGGCAGGTGTTTTTCTGTGTCTCTAGACTTTAGTGCAATCCTTTTGGGTTCCCTGTCTGAAAGGGAGGCAAATGTTTGTATGGCTGGCACTTGCTTTTTACAAATCCTGTGTGCAAGTGCATGATACACATACAGATCACATATAGGCAGTCTGGTCTTTAGCAATTTCCAGTTCTCAATCCAGGTACCTAAGTGCTGTGCCATTTTAAAAGGTCACCATCATTCAGAAGCATTTGGAGGAATACATGGATTATTTTGGGAAAGGAGGATCTGAAAGTATGGCGGTCCATGCATGCAATTTATATTCTAGTTTGAACTAACAGTGCAGTTTCATACATGTCTACTCAAAAGCAAATCCTGAATAATTGAATGAAGTTTACTCCTAAGCAAGTTTGTAAAGTTTTTTTTATTCTAACCTAGCCTTATATCTTCTCCCATTTAAAGATTCCTTACTAAAATCAGTTTGATATTGATCTCCAGACACATTCATGGTTTGGGAAATTTTCATTAAAAACTGCCGAGAACCTATTTTTGTACAGGGAGAACAATATCACAAAGACAGAGAAATGTCTTTACACTAGTTTCCTATGTGCGTATGTATGTTTTCAACAGTTGAGTGGAGATTTGAAGCCTGGTGGCCAGAGTCATAGTCCAATGCTGAAATCACTAAACCATGCTGCTCTCTACAGTTTCCCACATGCTAGAATATTTTCAAGCAGGTAATTTTAGCATCTGTGGATTGCAAGTCCGATTGATTCCATTGACTGGACATGAACATGGCCTTGGGAGAGTGGCTGCTCTTGTACACACAATTTAACCCTGGTGGCACAGTGGTTAAATGCCTGTACTGCAACCATTCACTCAAAACCACAAGGTTGCGAGTTCAAGACCAGCAAAAGGGCCCAAGCTCAACTCAGGCTTGCATCCTTCTGAGGTCGCTAAAATGAGTACCCAGACTGTTGGTGGCAAATTAGCTTACTTGCTAATTAGCTTACTTGCTGTTCACCGCTATGGTCTTTGGAATAGCGGTATATAAATAAAAACAAAAACAAAAGCAAAAAACAAATACCGCAGGACTTGAGGTCCCATGGTTTTGGCCATCCCTGGAAGGGTCCAGAATGAAACCCCCTCAGATAAGAAGGGCCCACTGTATTTTTTATTTCATCATTCCTGCCCTCTGTAAAATGCCACTGTTCTAGGCTATTTTGTTCCTCTTTTGCCTTTGTAGGATAATTACATTCACTAAATTAGTTCCAAATGCATAAAAGACCGCAGCTTTTGTTACTTATCCCAAGACAGAAGGAAGGCAAGACCATACCACTTATTTTATTAACAAGTGCAGACTTATGTGGACTTAATTCTGATGGAACAAATATAAGATCTGTCTGCAAACAGTCTATTAAATTTTAATAAGTGGTGTATTTGTTTTTGAATTCTTACATGTTTTGCTAACACATCTGGATTCTGAAGCCATTGTGGGACAAAAAAAATTTCCCCAGAGAAATTAATGTAGCCTACTAGTTACAAAGAACTTCACCAATGGGCATTAAGATGGGAACCTTTGTCATATACGAATAGATATATTAAATATACAAGATATATATTTTTGTCTGTGATATACTGAAGGAAATTTATTCTCTCTTACTTTCCAGCTAGAAAGACTTGATTCCATTAGTTGTTTCTTTGGAGTACATGGCTACTTGCTGTCAAATATGAGCAAGGAATAAATGGGCTTATTCTGAAATCCTAACACTGTAGGCAAGCATTTCCTACAGGGGAAACTGTAATTTGAATGGAGAAGGGAAGTAGAAAGCTGGCTTTTTCATGGAGTGGCGGGCTTCTTCTTTGTCATCTATTATTAATGTTTTTATATGTGGCTTCAACTCATGTGATGACTTAGGGGGCCCTATTAATTTCACAGAGCTTTCTAAGATAAGGAATACTCCAGCATGTTTTGCCATTGCCTTATTTTGAAACTATAGTGTGCAGCACTAGGTATTCCTTGCTGGTCCCCTGTCCAAGTATTAAACAGCCATACCTGCTTGGCTTCCAAGATCAGATGGGATCTGGTCCATTCAAGGTATTTAGGATTCTTCTATGTTCAGTATTGTTTCCTTATATCTTCCGTTGTGAGCAGTATGGATTCTGTCACACAATCTAAATGGCAACTGAAGTGGCATTTTTCTGAGGTGGTTTAGTAGACAGCTCCTGCTCCCAGGATAAGATTGTGTCATTCTCTCCCATTTTGATTTTTTGCTTTTGCTCAATTATATATTACCAGTCACATTTGTGGATGTATTAGTACCATTATATTGTATTTGATTTGTTTCTCTATATGCACATCCATTGTATCACTTCTGCTTTATTGCTGCTGTAAATCTACTTTCCTCCCTTTCTTCCCTTTCCTCCCTTTCCTCCCTTTAGTTTCCTGGGCGATACCAATGTGTCACACCCAGAATTTTAAATAAAGGGATGGTTTTTGCAAATAGCTCCAGTACACTGAGACAGTTATATTGTCTGCAGACATTTTATTGAGAAAAATGTTAAAAAATAAAGCTCAAATAATGTGCCAATGCCCGGTATGTACAATATGGTTCAGTTTACTCCTGGTTGCAAAGAGGTCTTCAATAATTAAACTGGGATTTTATTGCTCTTTCTAGTGTTAAGGAAACTCCTCAGTCCAGTGGAATAAATCTGTGTTCAAGTAACCTTGTGTTTTACTTCTCTCTTTTAGTATTTCATGGCTGAAATTCCATGCCTTTGAAAATAACGCTGCTTTTAACTTAGATTGCAATCTATTTTTCATGAGTCTATCAAAATTGCTGCTAAAATTTGCTTGCAGAATTAAAGAAACTGTGACATGTATTTAGCCATAAACCTATTTGTTTCTGTATTTTTATCTAAACACATGTAAATAAATATAGAAGGAAATATTAGTTTGATTTCTGTGAATGAAACAAATATTTTAGCACTCATGAGCTTGGGGAGAAATACACCAATTTCTAGAACCTACACACCATAGTATAACTTAATATAAGTAACCAAAACTTGATATACTGTAAATAATTTATTTTTCTGTAACGTTCAAGCTTTTAACATACCCTCATCCTAGAAAAGGCTTAATGACCATCAATGAAATGTATCCCAGGATATAAAGAAATAAGAATGAGTTTACCCACCACGTCTTGGAGTATGCATCATCACATCACCATCAACAGTAGTGTAAACTTTTCAAGAAGGATACAACTTCCTAATTTCTAACTGTGAAATGAAAAGAAGTACACACTGTTTTTTCTTGTGTCTCTTTGGCCTCACTTGTATGGGAATAACTATTACCTAAGTTCTTCTTCTCCAAGACTTCTACCTCCCTCTCCAAGCATGGAATGTGACAAGAGTTCCCAGGGCCAAATAAAAGCCACCTCTCATCCTCTCAGCGAGAAGTCCAGATGACATATGGCTCAATTCCTGGTTCTGATGCAAAGTGTCTGGACAAAATCTGGCCAGTTCAGCACTAAACACAAGGAATAACACCCCTATTTTTCCCCCTTAAGGATAATCTTTTGCTATAGATCTTACTGGAAGATCCAGAGCCCTCCATTGTGATACACAGCTGCTGTTCACAATGCACCCACTGTGCCACTCAGTACTGTTGCCACTATGCACATTGCTTACTCTGAGGTCAGAATGAAGTGGCAGCCCTGTGATCAATGCAGCATGCCTTCCTCTGACCTCAGAATATGCAATGCCCATCAGAGGCAATGGAGCAGCTGGCACAGTGGGATGTCACAACAGATTGCTCAAGTAATGAGAGAACATTGGTGCAGCTTTGGAAATGAAATACTTTGGGCTACTCCCAGAGTATTTTGGCCCATTCTGACCTGGCCTGGGTCTCTTCCTTCTTCCATAGTTCTCTAACACAATGATTTCCTGGTTTCCTGACTTGGTCATGAATAGTCGCATAACATATGGGCTTTGCTTCAGGTCAAGGAAATAATTTCATATCACTGTACCTAGAGTATCTCATTCCTTTTTAATGGACAAGCCAATCCGGAGATCAGCTACCCACTGCATCTACAGCAGGCTTTCTGCTTCACCCATGATTCCATCTTCTGTTCATCCCTCTGCCTTTTTCTTCTTCCTACTCTCATGTATCCTGGTCTGGATGTATCAGCAATGGTTTGATTAACAAGGACCTCCTCCTCAATGCCAAGGAAGCACATCGATCACAGTATAATAGGCTACTGCTCATGCATTCTGAAATCTTTGTCTCATCAATCACATTTCATGAAAGATACTATCTATATATATATATTTCTTTCATAAAGAGATAAATTGGCTTATTTCCCACGAAAATTTCAGGCTGTTTCATTCACTGTTTGATCACCAGTTTATTATTTACAATAATCAAGTTTGAGTAGTTAACAAAAGAGCAAAAGAAAGTGTAATCCCTAGGAATAATCATCAAGGGCTGATTCAGTTCAGATCAGTCCATCACATGATTTCCCTTAAGGAACTTATTGGCTAGGTTTATTGATACATAAAGGTTGAAATATATTTCAAACACTCCTATATTTCCAAATTTATATTTGTGCTTAATAATCTGAATTACATAGACATCCACTAGACACTAATCCAGGTTTTTCCAGATCAGTTAGAAACCAGCCTCTTCTCTAGTTCCCCATGTATTCCCAGTGACTGATAGGATCACTTGTCATTCTGTGGGATTTTGATACTGAGAATGATGGACAGCCTAAGAAGCAAAGATACACAAGTCACAAAATCAAGGTACACCACCAAAAGTACGTCATACCCCCTATGACATCCACAGACATGTGTTTGTCAAGCAAGGCTAGTAAAACTAGCCCTCCCTTCAGCCACCATCTTGAGGGAGAAAGAGGCAGGCTAGCTCCAAGAAGCCAAGTCCTCCCTCCAGTCCATCTGCCTTGGTCCAGGCCACGGAGGTAGAGAGAAGACTGCTGGACCTCATCCCCTTCCCCCCCACCACTCTCTTCTCTTTTTGTGTCGTGTCTTTTTAGATTGTAAGCCTGAGGGCATTACATTAAAAAGACTGTATGTACAGCATTGTGTAAATTTACAGCGCTTTATAAATAAAGGTTAATAATAATAATAATAATAAAACTAAAATCCAAACGTAGGAACATGTTGTACATTTTGTTTCGAAATGCTATTTGTCAAGATTCATCAAACAGTCAGTTTTGCTACTATGAGATATTCCCTAACTGTGTGCATCTCCAGTGACACATATGTTTGGAGAATGTCTGATATGATCCAGTAATTCTATGGAGGAACAGCAGTTTATTTTTTTTTCAACCATTGCAGTTATGGGACAATCTCACCCCCTATGCCTGAAAACAACAGCTGTATCTTTAGAAAGCTTGGGTCAGATGACACACTTTCCAAATGTTTGCACTGTCTGAGGAAAATGTACAAAGCTAACCACATGAACTATGTGATACATTTATTTACTGAGCATACATTTATTTACGGTGCATACATTTATATACTGAGAGGAACAAACCTCCCATCAATGTCTGACATCAACACAGGATTTCCAAAGCTTCCTGTAATTTTTGTAAAGGTAGAGAAAACTACATGCCATCATCAACAACAAAAGAATTCTCAGTAAAAGTCAGTGCTGCTTTTGTTTATTGTTCATCATATTTCACAACTTCGATGTTTCTGGTGAACTTGCATGTTTTTGTGCATGGTTTTATTCCAAGAACAGATTGAATCTTACTCAGCATCGTCAGAAGCAGGAAAAGGAAATTAACCATGCATGCAGTCATAGCTACCCTTCAAAAATCATAACCAATGAATATTTGTTATTTCAGAAACAGTTGGGGAAAGTCTGGATATAGAAATGGTATATCCACATATAATACATTGCTTTAATGTATACTTGGATTTGGTGAGAAGGTTGGGATCACCTCTCATCTCTGAACAAAGTGCTGCACAGGACTTGTGTCCTCACGTTAAATATTAGAAAAAATATTCCATAGTTTTTGATGCCAAAGGGTAGGGGCTTCAAGCTTTTAAAATCATGAACTCCCAGACCTGGAAGCTTCCTAAAGATGTAATTTATTTATTTTTTTTGGTCAGAAAAAAAGCTTGACAAAGAAAAAGGATCATCTGTCTCAAAACTGTCTTGCCTCAGGCCCACACTTTATCCACCTCTGGACTATATCATGAGGCAAAACTCTGCACAAGGAGTCACAGTGTTGTCTTCTCAAAGTTTTCTAGGCTATATTGATCCTGGAGTTTCCTGGCTTTCATTTCAACCTGGCTTCAGGTTTGGTTATGAAGTGGAGAGAGAATGGTAAAGTTGGTGGATGAGCTACACTGGAACTGGGCGGGGGAAGTGTGGTGGTGTAGGTTCTGTTAGACTTCTCCATAGGCGGATCATATTTCCTGAAGCAAAGCCCATATGTTATTCAGAGAAAAACTGAATATTGGGATGGCAAAAAAAACAGGATGGGGGTATGTAATACTCTGTAGGCATGAAAAGGTAAGAGGACAACAAAAGTTTTATTCCATGTAAATATTGAACTAACAATTATTCTTCCTTGACAGAACTCATGAAAATTTTAGTTAGACATAGAGGGGGACTGTATTTCAACACGATCGTACCATGTGTATTTACCAGTGACGTAATCTTACACAGCACAATTTGGTCTTGCAACACTTTATCATAAAACTTCTCATATTCCGTGACACAACTTTGTTATATATTCAAATGACAGGATGGTCTAGAAACATGAAAAAAGGTCCTGTCCTGTTTAAAATGATATATATGGTCAGCCCACCTCTTCTTGGCTTTTCATACCATCAGCCATTATATCCTTCTGAGTTGCTTCTCTTAGGTGGGAGTTCGGAGTGATATTGGCATGGAGATGCCTCTCTTACATAAAAAACAGCTTGTGGAGGTGGTACTTCCAAACACGTACCAAGCTGTTTACCATCACATGCTACTCACTTTTAACTTTCTTGGAGTGGTATAAGATCACACTGCTTCAGATAATATCTAAAGAAGTCCTTGGGAGTGCTTCCAACTCTGTTTCACTCAGAACACATAGAACCCTATCAATTGATAGTCTTTGCTGATTTGGATGATGACCCTCTTATGCTCTACAGCAGTGATTCTGCACACGAACAAGTGTCCATCTCATCCTATAGAGATAGTGTTGCAAAATGCTTGGAACAACCAGTCCCTTCACACACACAGCCTTTCTGGATGCTATTGAAAGTTGGGGGATTTTTTTTTATTAAATATCACAGAAGAACTGGAAGGGAAACTGAACCAAGACCAAATAGGGGTTGTGCTATATATGATTACAGCAGCTTGTTTAATTTTAGCAAAGTATTGGAAAGGAGAAATCCTCACATGTTAGAAGACTGGTCAACAAAATTAAATGATTTAATGATTATGGACAAACTAACAGTGATGCTCAATGATAAATTGGAGCAACCATTTCAAAGGAAATGGGGGGGGAAATCAACAAAGTTTGGGACCTAGCCTAAAAAGGGTAAGGAACCCCATTTAGACATATATATATTGTCTAAATGGGGTTCTTATATGACCAGCAATATTGAAAGGAAAATGTATAAGAATGAGACTAAAATTAGAGATAAATATGATATATATATATATATATATATATATATATATATATATCACAACATATATATTGTACAAAGAAGAATACATTAATTTTTTAAAAGAAATATATATATATCTATGTAACAAATGGGTGGGGAAGCTTTGAATGGAAAGGTGAAATCAACTTCCTCTGGTATAATTTTTAAGTTCTTTTTTTAAGTGAACTTGCTTTTGCTCTTCTCTGCAACAACCATAAGATTATACCTGAATTCTTAGTGATGAAGGAAGAGAAAACTCTGAACATTATAAGAATGATGTTGTAGAGAGAAGAGGGAAATTGGTTGGGTTGAGCGGGCGAAAGAGGGGCTAGAGGACCCAGGGGAGAGGGAGGCAGGCAGATGGGAGGAGGAAGCCCAGCTGGGAACGGGTGAAGATTTGGAGACCCCACCCTGGGGGCGGGTGAGGCCAACGGGGGCCTTATTAAGGAGAAAGGGAGAGGCGCTCGGGGGGCGGAGACTTGGCGGAAGACTGGGACACGGAGAGAGGTACGGAGGAGGGAAAGAGGAGGAGAATCCCGCTACAGGGCCGACCAGAGGGAGTGGAGAAGTAAGTGCTCCTGGGGGACGAGTAAGAGTAGGACCTGTCCTTACAACCCATCCAGCGTGCCCGTGGAGGGGAGAGGGAACCCGGGGTCAGCCGTGGAACCCGGAAATAGGTCAAAGAAGAGAGGGAGACCGCGAAGGGGAAGAGTCGTGGTGGTCTTTAAGGGAGAGGCGGCGACTTCCTGACTCCAACCCTAGTCCTGGGCCGCAAAGACGTGCGGAGACCCCCGAGAGCGACTACCGTCCATCTCGACCCCACACCTTATAAGAATACTTACCGTGGAGAGAGTCGGCATCAGTGCAAGGAACTGTGTCGGAGACGCTGTTGAGTTTCAGTTTGTGTTAAAAGGGAAGAGTTAATAAAGTTGTATTGAGTTGCAAGCATCAGCCTGACTGAGAAGAGTGTTTGTGAATTAACCATAGGCTAAGATGGAACCAACCCCAGGGGTGCCCTCGGCGGGCATAGGAGCCACGCCCACAGATGTATTTTAGTTCACCATGCAGGATGTATTACCAGGTGCTGTGGCTTTTAGGTTATTATACTGACCCTTTCTGTGGCCATATCTCATTTTTAAACCCATGTCTTACAACTTCTATATTGTTATTGTATAAAATGGACAGCAAAGCACTTGGCATCTCTAAAATATTCAGCATGCGTGCATATTCCTGGAACCTCACTGCACACTTTAAAAAGGTCACTGCACATCTTTGAATCACTTTACTTTTTATAGGCTCTAATCTGTGCCATTGTAATCCTGAAGGAAAACCAGTGGCCCAGTTGATTTCCACTACATTTTAGCATGTGTGACAAATCAGAACAAGTGTGTGTGTGTGAGAGAGAGAGAGAGAAGGAGAATTTTCAGGTTTCAATTTTTAACAAAGGCTAAGCATGATTAAGTAATTAATTGGACTGAACAAATCAAGTGATATTTCAGAATAGCTTCATTTACAGGTAAATAAATTGCCTAATCTAAATAATAATGCATTTTTAAGAGAGAGCAGCTACTTTATAAATTACATACCCTAGTCTATGAAAAGAGGTATATAGACACTTGACTAACCACAACAGTTTTCTTAGGGAAAAAAAAGATTGTTTTTCTTTGATTGTTACTGAAGTGGTGTGAGAGGTATTTACACAGAAATGGTTCCCACTGCTCAGATTATGTCAAAAGTGGTCCAGATGGCAGCAATCTATTGTGAATAGTTAAGTATATCCTTAGTGGTAGTGCATATATTCTGCATGCCAGGTTCTCAGCTCTGTATATCTAATTTTGTTTTTGCTTTTACATCCAATGTAGAAGTTGATTTTAAAAAAATCTCCCTTAGGCCATGGATAAATGATGCATACCTCCAACATTTTATAGATGAAATCCAGGACACATGTGGCCAAGTATCATTTGAGTGTAGTCAATATGGCAAAAGTTAAAACTAAAAGAGGAAGCAGGAGTTTGCTTTTGTCTGAGTCTCCAGGAAAACTGAAGATTCTGCTCCTGTCCTGTTCTCTCCCCACAATGAGTGCAAACTACTTTTGCAATTCAAACTAACTTTGCAGCAACTGAAGTGAGTGAAGACAAATGGGGAATGTGTGAGGAGAAAAGAGAGAGTGGAACATTTAAAAGGAGCTGAAAAACTGGCATGAGAGAGAATAAATCAGAACTGTCTCTGCTGAATTGGGACAGTTGGAGGATATGCTGGTGCTCATCAGAGGTGGCACCAAAATGAAGCAGGTGAACCAATGGCCTGAGCCAGAGTGAGCCAGCTTCATTTAAAAAAAAATAGTTGGAAGGTATTTTATCTAATACAACCTTTGCTGCTGGTACACTGTCATTAAAGCATACCTAGTCTGTCCAACTTCTGTTTGTAAATCTGTAACAAAGAGGATTTGTTGTTTCAGTTATCCATTCCTACAGCATCCCTACACCTTCTAAAGCTGCTTGTTCTATTGAACAGCTAGTATCACCCGAGAGTTCTTCCTTTCTTCTAATCCATTTGAAAATAAAATAGAAAAAACCCCCATCTCTTAGTAGTCATAGTTTTTAGTGTCCAAATGTAACATTATCAGCTCTTTTCACACTTTCCTTCAGCAATTTGGTCTCTCAGCCCTTCACAATCTCTCACTTCCTCTGGACACAAACTAATTCACTGATAACATGTGGTAGCCAGAATGTACAAGGCAATTTACTACAGTAAACACAACGCCGTGGAAGGTCAACTGCTTTGCATGCAGATTGCCCCTGGTGTGATCTCTGGTGTCTGCAATTAAAATAGTTCCAGTAGTGATAAGACAGAGCAAGATCATTGAGAGCTATTGCCAATCAGAGTATGTAGTTCTGAGCTAGAAGAACAAATGGACTAATTTCTTGAAGACCTATTTAAACTTTGTTATCATCAGTGTTAAGTATCTAATAGGAAATTAGGATGACATTACATTGACCTAAGCCTAACTGCAAATCCCAACTAAAATAGATTAACTAAAGCAACAGGATTTATGTAATCGCTTATTTAGCATGAAGAAGTTGATTCAGTTGGTCTCCTCCAACTGAAGACCTATGTATCAGAGAAACTGCAGCCATAATCAGGAAAATGAATTACTGAATGAAAATCAGAGTTCTTATTTTACCAGAAGTGGTACCTGGATTAAATAGATATAATGTGGAGTAATCTTGTTCAGTACTAAGTATTAAAATTTCTAATATACTCTGGTCCCTTCTTGCTGTTCTCCATGCATCAGCATTCTGTGTCCACTGAACATGCTAGGTCCTCACTAAGCTATATGGTAGTCCCTCAATTTTTTCCTGTCTAAAATTATTTTACTACTGCACACATTAGATCTCCTACAAGACTACTTAATGCTCAACTTTATTCCTTGATGTTGTTGTGTCACATAGGATCCACACTCAGAGAATAATTTTGGTGAGTTTGTGTTCATATAGGACATAGTTCCTCAAAGGCTAGCATTCAGGAATCAAACTCTGTGGTATGGAAACTTGGTTTTCTGCCACTGGTTATGCCATTGTATGGATGGTTCAGAAATCCACTTTGTCCTCTCTGTTATGTGCTTTTGTCCTTTGTTTCATTTAAACAACTGAAGTCAGGAATTGCTTTGGGCTTCTCAGGAAGTGACTAGCCAATCTGTAGTTTCCTTTGCAGAGCTGAAATGAAGTATGCCTGGCTTAAATGCAGCCAGCAATTATAGTTAACAAAATAAAGATAAAAGCAGATAGCAGGAAAATAGATAGAACATTTCGATGTTAACCATTAATTAACTGCTGAGATACCAGCCATAACCCTGGTGGGGTACCAAACTAGCATTAAAAATAATTATGTAAATAGTTGCACTTTCCCAGAGGATGCATAAGTGAAGGCCATATAGTACAGCTAATCATTCTCATGTTTTTCACATAGCTCTCTTTAAGGTTTGTTGGGTGATAAAGTATTTGACCATTGTGCAAAGATGAGTTCAAGACTGTGGCACTCCTTGTGCAAATGTAGGCTCTAGTGTAACTACAGTGGGGTTTAAGATCTTGGCCCCTAAGCCAGGCCTACCTCTTCCAGGCCCTTAGGTCAAGTGTTTGCAAACTGTCTTTAAAATATTTTTATTTGTTTGTTTGTTTCAGTGCTGCCTTTCTCCCAGAAAGGGACTCAAGGCAGCTCACAAATAAAAACATGTTAAAAGAATTTACAATAAAAGCTTTTAAAAACAATTAAAAACATCAAATAAAAACAGTATTAAATTATGCACATTAAAAACTACAATACACACTCCGTATAACAAACATCCCACAGAAAAGCCACATCATCCCACTTGAATAAAACCATTTTTTGCTTGCTAATGAAAGAAAAGTGGGGGGGAGGGACAGCCAAGCCTCCAATAGAAATAATAATAATAAAACTTTTATTTGTATCCCACTTTTTGTAAAAACAACCAAAGTGGCAAACAACAAATGCAGGTCCAACGATGCGAATTCACATGATAAAGTGATGTATTATCACACAAGATTGCTTTCTATGAGGGGTCGTTGCAAGGCAAATCCACACTCAATTCGAAGTGACTCCTCATTTTTATGAATTCGGTAAGAAGCGAATTCACAAAAATTGTTTCCAAGCTCACTTCGATTTCACTTCGAATTGGTCTGGTGTGGAAGATCACCCCAATCTTGCCCCAGCGACCCCCTGCGACCTGTCCCATCATCCCCTGCCTCCTCCTTCACCCCAATCTTGCCCCCCTCTGGAACCCTGCCACCTGTCCCATCATCCCCTGCCTCTTCCTTCTCCCTGATCTCACCCCCTCTGGCATCCTGCCATCTGTCCCATCACCTCCTGCCTCTTCCTTCTCCCCGATTTTGCCCCCTCTTGCACCCTGCCACCTGTCCCATTATACCCTGCCTCCTCCTTCACCCTGATCTTGCCCCCTCTGTTACCCTGCCACCTGTCCCATCATCCCCTGGCTCCTCCTTCACTCCGATCTCACCCTCTCTGGCACCCTGCCATCTGTCTCATCATCCCCTGCCTCCTCCTTCACCCCTATGAAGGAAGACAGCTAAGGAGGAGGCAGGGGGAAATGACAGCATCCAGAGCCCCACTGAGCATGTGCAAGGGTGCCAATTCAATTTGTTGAATCCCTCTGGTGTGGTAATACAATGTGCACCTGTGTAAAGTCGAAGGCTTTCATGGCCAGCATCCATAGTTTTTGGTGGTTTTTTCGGGCTATGTGGCCATGTTCTAGTAGAGTTTCTTTCTGATGTTTTGCCAGCATCTGTGGCTGGCATCTTCAGAGAGGCTCTCTGGCTCTCTGAAGATGCCAGCCACAGATGCTGGCGAAACGTCAGAAAGAAACTCTACTAGAACATGGCCACATAGCCCAAAAAAACCACAAAAACAATGTGCACCTGCTCTGCTTTGCCCAAGTAGAGACCACAATTTTGTTCTTCAGGTATGGATAATACATTAAGTGAATTGCCTTGGATCTGAAGTGACTCTGCTTCGGAAGGGCTTCAATTTGGAGCCCTTGTTTCACGTGTGATAAGGTTCTAAGTTGGTGATTTGATGGATCTCATCCAGCACACTATTCCACAGACTGGGAGCGGTTGCAGAAAACATCCTCTGGAAGATAGCAAATAAACTGTTCTTTATAGGTTGCAATAAGTTCCTCCCAGAGGACTTGAGTGTACAGGGTGGATTATATAGAAGTAGGCGATTCCTTAAATAAGTTGGACCCAAGCTATGTGGGGCTTTAAAAGTAATAACCAACACCTTGTACTGTGCCCAGAAACCAATAGGCAGCCAGTGAAGTGACTTCAATATTGGTGTTATGTGGTCACTCCTAGATGTTCTAGAGACCACTCTGGCTGTCATATTATGTACCAGTTGAAGTTTCCGGACTAGGCACAAGGGTATCCCCATGTAGAGCACATTACAAAAATCGAGTCGCGAGATTACCAATGCATACTACAGTTTCCAGGTCTCCCGGTACCAGGAAAAGGCATTCCACAATGCTGCATAGGAAAGTGCTGTGTTAGAGTACTGCATGGGAAAACATATATGTAGTATACATGCAAAACAAACCACTTAAATAATGAAAATCTGTTGGAAGCTCCAAGCACTCACTCACTTAGGGAGTTAAGCACTATATCTTTCTGTATGATTTACTATCACAGCCAACCTGAGCCCTCCCCACCCCAACACCACCACTATTACATGGAGGAGCCAACTTGATTGGCAGTTGAATCTTATTGCAACAATGTGTAACTGGGCAGGATTCTTCACTGCACTGAGGGTGGAATGGGGTGGGGGATAGATTAGCATAGAGGACAATCAGTACAGGCTGTGTGGTACATAATGATACTCTACATCATCCCAACATCTACTAACAGAGACACCCGTGTATGACAGGGATGACACTGATTCATTATTCTTTTCTATTAACTATTGTAGAAGGGTACTTTATGCTTTTTTGAGGTGAAGGAATGAAGTTTTAAAAGGAGAGTGTGGAGGGAGGAGAGAAGTACAACTGAGATAGAAAGTACTTGGCGTAGGAGGTTGGCGAGAGATATCGGGAAGATATGACAAAGAACATTAGCTACAGTCTTTGCCATAGTACTTGTTACATGAAGTGTACAGATAAGGAATCCAAGCTTGCTTTGACTAGCGGTGAAGTTTGGACCCTCACAAACAACTGAGAACCAGTTGGCCTGTTCTAACTTAGCAGTCCCATTGTTGCAGGCCTTGGATGTCAGCCAGGTGCTCCTCAACATATCCTTGCAAGGCCAGTGAAACACTAGTGTTTATAATGAGAGAGCTGATTGTTTTTCTCACTTCTGGTTGCCAGCAAGCAAAGCTGGACAAGGCTGTTCTTCAATCCTCAATTCCATTGGGGCACACTGTTACAAGGATATATAAAGGTTAGTACAATACCCCACTGAAAGGCAATTTTCCCCAATTTATTTCTCTTAGGAAGGTTTCAAACTCTACTTTTTCTGATCTCAGCTAAGTGGACAGCTTTGTTTTAATTACTGCACTGTCAGAAAGGCCTGGCTTTTCTCATCAAGACTTTTAGCTCTTGAAGGCAACATTCCTATGGGTATGTGGCAGTTACTATGCTATAATAAGATTAGTTGTTGGCCAAATAAGAGTTGGCTGGTTTAATTTAATTGGGAAAGACAGTGTAAAACAGCTTACCCACATTACATTTTGTTAACACACCATATAGTATGGGCAGCAGCCATATGCCAGTGCTCAGAGACATAAGCAAATATTATGTCTGCTGGAAGTAATAACCTTTCTTTTTCTGAGGAACAATGGTAAGAACATGTCATTGTGGTCTTGTGTTTCACCTTCTCTTTTGTTGCTGTTGTATCTGGCCCAATAATTTTTGCAAGAAGCTGCACTGAAAGCCCATTCTTACATAACACAGGACTGTGGGAGTCACTGGAATTTTATTTATTTATCTATTTATGTTTTAACACCCCCTCCCCATGACAGTGATGCTGTGTGCTAAAATGATGCCATTTTGCAGACCTGCACAACTTGGCAGTAGATAGGGGCCAAAATTAAAATAGGCTAAACAATTCTAGTGTTAACTAACATGTAACAAGGCCAGATCGGGGCCACAGTGTGAGGTTGTCATGGCCCCAATCTGGCCAGGAAAGGGGAAGTATCCTGATGCCCCTTGGGGTGGTCTGTAGAGTCCCTTCCTGAGTTTTGTTCCAAATCGTACATCACATGTACGTATAGACTGTTTGAGATATTAAATATTACATCATATATGTCAAGAAAAAAAGCAACATGGGATATACAGTATATGAAATAAAACATGTATGTGTGAGTCAGGGTGACTCAGCAGAAGCCAATTAGGAACCACACAGGTGTAAATGATAATGCAATTAAAAGTCCTGAGTGCCAAGGACAAGAAATGTAAAGTGGATAATTGGACACACCTGACAATTGTTAAGTGGTCAAGGCTGAGATGATGAAATCATTAATTGTAGGATGAACCAAGAGAACCAATGAGAATGGTGTACACGCCTACTGGGTGGAAACAGACAACAGTGGGTGGTACCATGCATTGACTATAATAATGACTATGCATCCCAATGTATTTTGTGGGTTGTAGTAGTGGAGAGTGAGGAGTGTTGGATAGTTTTGGAGCTGTATATAGTAGAATAAAGTAGATCTTTTATATAAGACTACTGAGTTGTCTGGTGTCTTGGGTGAAGCTACAAGAACCAGCTGGATCCTGAAGAAGGGTGAAGACTTCTGTGGAAGTAGAGTGAGAAGGCTTGGAGAGTTTGTCGGGTTCTTCAGCCTATTCTCTGTAACTCTTGCTAAGCTATAACCACTGGCCAAAACTGGTCAGCGTGGTGCACAACCAGGTGGCTAGTTTGAGCCAGAGGTGAAGAGCTACAACTCCCATCATCCCTGACATTTACCAATTACTAAATCCCAGCTCAGTCGCTAAGCAGACTAGATTAGTTAACAAAGCTATATCATTTTTTTTAATCTACCAGGGATAAATCTATTTTGATCTTCATGTATAAAAGTTTCTAGAACTTTTTTAAAAGGTTAACAATCTAAGATATGCAAACACCATACTATTAGCAGAAAACATCTCAGATCTACAGCAACTACTGGGGAAGGTCAAAGAAGAAAGCACAAAGACAGGCTTACTTATGAACATAAAGAAATCAAAAATAATGACCATGAAGAACTTACACAAATTCAAACAATGAAGCAATAGAAATAGTAAAAGAGCTCTCATACTTGGGATCAAACATTGATAGGAACGGAGACTGCAGCCAGGAAATACAGAAGAAGATTAAGAATGGGGAGGATGGCTATGAAAGAACTAGAAAAGATTCTAAAATGTGAGAGGCACTGTGGAGATCTCAAAAATTACCTCTCAAATCTAACAAAAACCTAGTATGTGGCTTTAGTTCAAACCACAATTTTCTCAGTCATAATCCATAACATATGGATAGTAATGGCTGCTATAAGGTGAGATAATGTGTGTGAAGAATTTTAAACACCTGAAATGGAGTGCAAGTGCTAGATATTATTGTTCTTCTAATTTGTGTAAATTTACTAAAAGTGTGCCCACAAATCCAGGTAGAGGTGTTAAGGGAATAGGGAATAATAGGTAAACTGAGAGTTCATGGATATTCAGGAAGGACAGATAAATATACAATACTGCACATTGAAGAGATTTTCAATGGTTGGTGACTGAATGTTGAAAGGCATAACTTCAGGTTTTAGTGGGAAAATTATTGAAATCCTGAACTGTTTTTAAACTAATACTTTTAAGGTACTTATATTGGACTTAAAATACAACAGCATCATAAACAAACAAACAAACAAACAAAACCCAAAGCCTACATGTATAAAATATTTATTGCTGTCATTAGTGAGGTAATCTTGCAATACACACAAATGTATGTTCATATGTCCATTGTGTCTCATTTCTGTTTCAGTTTACAAACTAAAAACACACATACATATACAGTGGACCCTTGTTATATGCCGGGGTTTGGTTCCAAGATCCCCTGTGGATAACAAAATCCATAGATGCTCAAGTCCCATTAAATATAATGACATAGCAAAATGGTATCCCTTATAAAAAATGGAAAATCAAGGTTTGATATTTGAAATTTATACTTTTTTTTTAACATTTACAAACCGTGAATGCTTAAATCCGTGTATAAAAAATCCATGTATAAGAAGGGCTGACTGTATATGCATTTATAGAGTATCTAAACATGTTTTTATTACATTATACTCCAGTATATTTTTAAATTATTTTCTCTCACAATATGATTTTTTCAATGAAGTTTGGGATCCTTTAGATCACAGGGCCACACAATTCACAAAAGTGTAATACTTACAGTTAGCTATACTTCAATCCATACACAGTTGCAGAAGACACAAATCAAATCGGGGGATGTTTAACCAAATCATTACTCAGCTTTGGTTCTCACACTGGATCAGACTGTTTGTCTGGTAAATCTTTACATTTATTTAGTAATATATAGTGTGTACTACATATGTATAGCATCCAATATTATTGTTGTTGTTGTTGTCGTTGTTTAATTATATAGTGCCATAAGTTTACACAGCGCTTTACATGGTCATCAACTACCATTCTGTGTTGATGGGACTCTATACTTCTGTGAGGCAAGGGGCTATGCTGATGGCAGCAGGGCTGCTGGTAGGATCTCTCATATCTGACAGGCTTTTCTTGAGGAGCCAGACTAAACGTGCCAAACAGATACCAAACAAACGTACCAGGCATCAGTGTGTGTGTGTGTGTGTGTGTGTGTGTGTGTGAAACTGGTATGAGATCTCTCAGAGACAATGGCAGTTGTGTCATAGCTAACACTTGTCAGTACTGCAGAAAAGGAGGCACTATAAACCTTTTTGAATGTCTTTTAATATGAAACCCCAGGAATGAGGCAATAGCAATAGCAAGTACATTTTTATACCGCTTATCAGTGCACTTAAGCACTCCCTAAGAGGTTTACAATTTGTAAGCTAATTGACCCCAACAAGCTGGCTACTCATTTTAGCAACCTCAGAAGGATGCCAGGCTGAGTCGATCCTGAGCCCCTGGATGGTACTGAACTCACAACCTTGTGATTTGTGAGTGAGTGGCTACAGTACAGGCATTTAACCACTGCACCACCTCCTTACCCAAAGTAAAACAAGAGATAGTGGTAGGAGTTGACACCAGGTCAGATGACACTCAGTTGGCTACTGGAGAAGAACAGAAGACCACTACAAGTAGCACTGTGACTAATGACACAACTGCCAAAGCCAAAAGCACATCAGTTGTTGATGTGTTCAGAGGTAAAAGGAAAGTCTGAAGCTGCACTACACATATAGGAACATGGAATGTAAGAAGTGTGACTCAGGAGAAGCTGGGTATTGTAAAACAAGAAATGGAACTTATAAACATTGTAATACTTAGGGTGAGTGAGTGGAAAGGAATGGGACATTTTGAATCAAATAACAACACACTGTTATACTCAGGAAATGGAACTGCAATTGCCTCGCTGTTTTCACAGGGGGTCCGTTTTGGACCCCCTGTGAAAATGGAAAATCACCAATATTCAAGCTCCATTAGCTTGAATGGCAGCGTGCAAGCTCCCCATTTTGTCTTCCTCTGTTTGCCACCTGTGAATAGTTGAGGGATGCGGGAGGGGTAGTTGTATATGAAGAAATGGGGTGGAAGTAATAGTGAAGGAGCAATGTAAAATCCTTAAATCGTCTCTTCATCCCACAGCTGGCTGAAAGTTTAATCAAAACACATATAAAGCAATGCGCAGATGGGTAGAAATGTTGAATGGAAGATAGTATCTTCTAATTGTGAATAAAGTCCAAGGTACAGAAAAAAGAATTAAGGGAGTCAGGATGCTGGTTGCATCTTTAAAACAGACATTGTGGGTTGCAGAGGTACATATTCAGAGTTGAAAAATTACAAGTCTGAGCAACATCTTTACTTATATCTTGACTATCTAAATAATGCTGTTCACTAGAGGTCACATGACTATAAACATATGTTACTCACATCCATAACATTCTTTACAACATTCTGTCAAATCGTGAGAGCAATAGCAAGCTGTTAAACATGGACATAACATCTGTTAGACATTTATTAAACCTTTGAAAATTGGGGAACCTTAATATCAATGGTGCTCTTATTTATAAATCAATGCTTTGCTTTTTAGTGATTAGGCAGATAATAATCGTTTTGAAAAATAAAAATAAAAGTGATTTGTTCAGCATAAAACTAAGAACCATATAAGTCAAATTAACCCAAGGAAAATGCTTTATGTTAGTTCCATGAAACAAATCCCAAATGTATTTTTTGCTCCCCCCTCCCAGAATTGGGAGAAAATTTGGTCAAACTATCTAGTACTCCCACATTCTCTAGCAATAAAATTGCCATGCGAGCATTTGCTGGCACTGAGAATCTCACTTGAAGGGTGGCTGTAGTATTGCACAAGACGTAACTGAAAACTTCCTCCTTCACTGCCACCAAAATGATACACACTGGCCCAACCTCTGTGTCAGCATATGTTTGCAACTTGTGGCTGCAATCTTTTATATACTTACTTTTATTTAGGGTTGGGAATTGTCTGGCCTGCATGACATATGCAGCCATATGGTGGGGCCCAGTGTGGGTCCCCACCATCCTTCCATAGCTCCCAGAGTTCTGGCACATTTTTGTAGTCAAACAAAACTGTTTTCCAGCCATCCATACATTTGGAAAGATTGAAAGCCCTTTTCATAGCTATTGGTAGCTGTATTGGGGTAATCCACACCCTGACACAGCTAAACCCCACTCCCAAAGCTGTAGACATATAAGTGGAAGCAATACATTGGCATTTTTAGCCAATAAAATGGCACCATGATGGTGCAGCTATCGCCTTTGGGAGGCGACAAAAAACTGGCAGTGCAGGATTGAGCCATCTGTAGTATTGCACTATAGTATTAAGTGCAACTGCACTAGGCCATAACTGGAGAAAACTTGAGCTGCATGTAGACAGCTCATATATCCTCATATAACAGGGTAAATTCTGGCAGAAAGTGACTTGATTCTTACCTCTCAGTCTAATGTGCCATTTGGAATGTACAAATTTGCTTGCTTGGTAGATAATGAATTATTTTATCTACTTACTGAATATTCTGACTAATTCTCAGCTGGAAAAAAGTACATTTAAATGCAATTTTGAAAAAAAAATGTATTCTTCAGTGCATATTTAAATGAATGTCTGTTTACGGCATGCTACTGCAGAAACAGGGTAGCATGGACTCATGAGTAAACATACAAAGAGGACAAAGAGCAAATCAGTCGATTTGTTTATCCTTGCCCCAGAATGCTTTTGTCCCCCAAGTGCAACAAGATTTTTTGAAAGCATATGTGGGTACAAACGTCCACTAGAATGCCTGAAATAGTGGATATGGAACCAATAAAGTGCAAATGGCCACTGGAATTGATGTATACTGAAGCTTTTACTATACTGATGCAACTTCCAAACAGAAAAAAATAATAATCCCTTTCTCTGACTGTGGTGGCAATCCAGTGCAGTATGTGACTCATTAAATGTTTAAGTGCAGTCTGTTTCCATAAACACATTTCCACTTGAAAAGAATATTACAATCAGGAAAACAGGCCATAAAAGGATGTTTCATACCCAACTCTGTCCATATGATCAGCAGGTTTGACTGCCCATGTGCTACATGACTGATTATTCTTTTGGAAAGAGGGAGAGGGCGGGAGAGCAAACAAGAGGGAGACATAGAGGATTTTAAAAGCTGATGAAAAATGGTAGCTCTTAGTCAACAATTAGTTTTATGGAAGAAATGCTTGCAAGGAGGAAAGGTAGGGACAATGCCTGCTTATCCTGTGACAACTCCCTCCCTATGCTTCTCTGGTGTTGCAACTATGGAGCCAGCTGGGGCTCTACTATACTGGATTTGGGCCTGGATTCACAGCTGCTGGCCTGCAGGCTATGATCAATTGAATATGTGCCCAAGTAGCTGAAATGCCAAGGTAAAGGATTTAATCTGAAATTTCAGAGAAGCTGAGATGTCTGGTGGAAAAATCTACCAAATTCTATAAAAACAAACAAACAACCCAACCACTGAGAAAAAAAAACCCTCCTCTCGATAGTTGTCTGATGGCCAATGAGGTGGCTTTTCAACTTGATTGATAAGAATATATTGTGCTGGTTGTCTGGACCGACAGCTGTTTCACAGGGTCAGGCAACTGGCACAAGTTCATATGTAAGTTTAGCATAATAATATATCTTGCAGAAATGAAAGGCAGAAGAATTTAATTGCTTCAGTTGACAGTCTGAAATTGGGGGTGTCTAGAATGGTTTCAAAAGGAAGCAAAGGGTTTTTATTGATATTTCCAAAGGATGTGAATTCAACCAACAGCTGGGTTACAAATAAAAAGAGCTTTTATTCAACCACCACCAACAACACTCTTTTCAAAAATCTGTTCCATAATTTTAGGGATTGATGCCTGATGTTCTTTCATCAGCTTTGAAAAGCTTCAAAAATGATTCCACAGTCTGCCTTAAATCATCTGTCTCATCCAAGTTTCCCTACCTTTCTGGCAAGTGTGACTGAAAATGAGTGCTTCATTCTGAAGGCAAGGTCCTGTCTAGCATAACTGCTACTTAGATCCATCAAGAAAAGCTGTCATTCCATTCATTTTTTTTCTAATCGTTTCAGCATAAACATCTCCAACACAACCAGTATTTCTAAGTCTCTAACCTGGAATGATTTATGGGATGGTGGGAAATCCTTAAAAGAAACAGATATTTTACACAGCTTTTACCATTTCATTCTAGGTATGGTGTGAGAATAAAGCCATTTTGTACAGACATTGCACTGGACTGCAAAAATTCTAAAAAGGCCTTTTTTGCAAGTATCTCAGTTCACATATATTGAATTAATGGTGAGACGGGAGGATTATAACCAGCTTTTCTATACAAATTGAACAAAAAATGTCCAATATAAATACACTATATGTATGACAATAAGTCACATATATTAATGGTGCTACCAGTATACGTACACTCAATCTCCGTTCCCATCTACCCCATTTTGCTAAATGATGATCACACATTATCAGGACTGGTAGGTCCCCCCCCCTTTTTTTTGGCTCATTTGGGAATCTGATTGTTCCTTACTTAATTTCTCTGCATACATTTAGAAAAAGTTTATCTGTTTTTAAAGAGTTTTCTCTTAACTCATTATCTTGGCACATCTGTACCTATACTGTCACACATATATGTTCATTATCATAGTTCCCTCTGGGAGTTAAGCTTTGCTTTGCCTTCAGCTATTTATTTTATTTTAATGTATATCCTACTTAGAACAATTAGCAAAAACAATGGATGTTATCTATTTTGGCTTTCTGCTAGGGGAAAACACTTCTGCTTACTTATTCTGTATACTATTTTTATCAATTCCCCCAGTTAGAGTCTGGGAACTTACTTTTAAGAAGAATTAATGTAATGGCAAACTGTAGCAATCCATAAATGAGCAACAGTAAGATGAGCTCAGCATGTCATTATATATATTCTTCTTAACAGTAACTTTCCAAGAACGGTTTCTCACACAGCAGCCCTCCTTCCACAGCCCTCAAAAAACTGTTCCTGAGAGTTTTGAGTCTTTGGGATAAGCGTGAAACAGAAGATTGCAGTAAGTGAGGAAAACAGAAAAAACTGGACACCTGGCTTGATGTCAGTATAAATACTTTCTGCCAGGTATGGGCAAATCTGTCAGTCCAGTGCTCTTTCACATTCATTCTTTAAACATCTCAAGTCTCTCCACCTCTCAGATTTATGAAGATGGTAAAAGTTTTATCAAAAACTAACATAATTCCCTCAGTTGTGCTGTACAGTTGTTTCCAGTGTAGGGAGGACAATGTTGTCACTGCGTCCCATGTTATTTTCGTTAAAGATGAAAAGACAAAAGAAAATAGATGGGAAATCGAACTGAGCACCATAAATGTAGTGGAATAAACAAGAATTCAAGGGAAGATTTTAAAGAACTAAGCAATCCAAGGCCCCTGCAAATCTTTCACTTTTGCTTCACTCATTTTTTAAAAAAATAATCAAAACTTCTTTCTGTTGTGCTTATGCAAAACAAGGGAATTTTGAAAAAATCTTACCAAAACATTAAATGGAATAAAATACTTTCCCATCTCTATTTTCTGTTAGGATAAAGGCCCTTTTGGATACAGACAGAGAAATTCCATCATATATTAAAAAGCCAGCAAAAGTAAAACACCTCCTGGTTAATTTTTTCACACAATCTATAAATGATACACCCGTGTAAAACTGGGTTTTGTAGCAAACCATGCGGGTTTAATAAAAAAAAATAAAGAACTAACACAGTGGACAACTTCTGTATATGCGTCCACCAAGGGCCTAGGTTTGGATATCTGTAGTACATACCTTTTCCATATTCTATACTTAACAAACACTTATGGGTTAAACATTGGCTGGTTTGTTTACTTCTCGGTCTTAGGATGAAGAAAATTTTGTATCATTTTGCCTGGGAGGCAGTGAAAAGGCAGGACCAGCTCCATCAGGGCTAGCCAGAACAAGAAGGGCCCTCCCTCCAGTTCACCTGCCATGGTCCAGGCTTCAGAAGGAGAGAAGAACCACTGGATTTGATCCCCTTCCTCGCCACCATTTCCTTCTCCTTTTGTGTCATGTCTTTTTAGATTGTAAACCTGAGGGCAGGGAACTGTTTGAATAACTATCTGTAACCCTCTCCGACAGCCTTTAGGACTGAAGAGTGGGGCATAAATACCATAAATAAAAATAAATATTTGTTAGATCTGGGCTCTGTCTTATTTCTCAGGGCTAAGTGCCACATAGAATAAATGTGGCTCATGCCCATACCCACAAACATGCACTGAATCTTATGAACACAATCTTTGTATGCATCTTCCACAGCTGATTGCACATATACTTTGTCCAGAAATGTGCATGTCCAGAGACTGGCCAGCAGTTGAGATTCCAGCCCTTTTCCTTACATTCATTGCACACAGGATGTCTTCTGAGCAATGTTATTTTTTAAATCCAGTATCTGTAGATGTGCCAAGCCCCAGAGCAATCTTGTTAGGTATAAATATACCCCATTGCCTCTCCAATATACATGTGTTACAGATGTGTAAATACGTGCATGGAGTTAACAGATTTTATCAGCAAGATCAATAAAATATTTCATGTCTTTGTTTTCCAGAGCCAAAAGGATCATAATTTTTTTCTGAAATGGCTTTGCTCCTGTATAAAGCTCAGGGCAGTTTATGCCATGAAGAATTGTAAGATACTCAAGCAATTGTTACAAAGCCAACAGAAAGGACACGATGTGAAGTCATCACCATTACATTTGTTTGACTCACAAGGCCTTCACAGCACTTTGTATGCCCAGAACTCCATAATAGGGAAGACTTTGGATATGTATCATAGAAGACCATTTTGCACTGTACAATTAGAACCAGATGCAAGCAGTGTACTGTGATTTGTGAGTCCTGAAGAAATATCATAATATCTACATATATTTTATCTTTTCTCAGATGATCATGGGAAAGGTAGATTTTCTAGGGTGCTGAATATGTCCTGTTAGGAAGCTCCCTCTAAAAACAAAACAACCCTCTAACAATTGTTAAATTCACTTTTAAACTGATTTCTATTTGTAATATGGGCCTGAGAACAGATAGAAGGAAAACAACAGCAACACAAACTCTCTCCTTGCTCTGAAAACCTAGCCAAGGGTTTCCTCCTGTTCTAGAGCCAAAAAAATTGATGCTATGCCTTGGCTGGTTCCCAACAATGAAGTAAAGGATGTTGCATCCACATGAAGTCTCTTAAGCCTGATCCTATGAGATTTGCATTATACACATCAGAACATAAGTTGACATAGACAGAATTCATTTTCATTTGCTCAGGGGGGAAATATTGAAGCCATAATCTCCATGTTAGAGATATATTTGTTTTTTTCTGCATTTCTGGGAATGCCACCAGCAATCTCATCCCATTCAAATTCCCTACTGGGTTCTAAGCATGTTTTTCCTTCCTGTCCAGAAATTCACAGAGTATATTTGGATATGTATAATTCCTAGTGCCTGCATTTTAAAGCATTTTTCTAAGTATAAGCATTTTTAAAAATGTTAATTATAACAAACAGACTTACAGACATACATATATGCATACATATATACAAACACATATAAGTATTTAAGTATAAGCATTTTATGGGGTTTAATTCATTTTGCCGATTGACTATGGCATGCTTAGGGGAATTTGTTTAAAGAGTACTTCTTTTCAGTCACATGAAGTTACTAGAAAGGCAAATCTTCATTTATTTTGTTCTCATTTATAAAAATGAGCACCTTCAAAAGTTTTCTCCCCAATAGGGAGAAAATGTTTTTTTGATTCACATCCATTACACAACGTCCTCCACACATATTTTGGACAGATAGAGGTGTATTCTGTGCAAAACTTATTTTTGCACAAATATTTTGTGCTCCCTAAAATCTCATAATGATGGGGGTTTTTTAATGGCAGCAGTTGACAATTTTATGGATGGACTGCCTCAATGTGTTGAAACACCTTTCTTGTCAAGGGCACAAAAATACTAAATCTTACATATCTTGAATATAATTTTTAAAAGGAGGAGGAGAAGAAAAGAATGGTAGTGAATGTGCATCTCACAGTTTCCTTCATGAGGGGAAGAAGCATGCATGATTTTGTGAACAATCTTGCAGGGCATAAATTGAATACATTTGTGAGGTAAATCTTGGATAACACAACTTTCTTGTCATCCTTTCTCTATAAATTTGAAAGTGTTTTATAGTGCTGCTATATTTTAGTGCTTTCTTTGTGAGGAATGAGGAATGCATAATGACATTGAGAATAATATCCATAAGAACTGAGGCCACGTTTTTAAATAGTAATAAAAATTTATTCGGTCTTTGAACCAGTATAAGTTTTTTAAATACATTTTGTGATTTTCGATTCTCCAGTTGCTAGTAGAATATGTCATATTTACAAATAACAATTTTTTAAACATCACATATCAAAAGTATTCAAAAGCATGTGAAAATTCAGATTCATTTAACACATAGTTTAGAATAGTCATACACACATAGATTTGTGTTGGAACTCAGTGTTTAGTCAATGTCACATTTTTTAAAAAAAGTTAATGAGAATATTTTAATATCATAAAATCTACCTACCAGAAATCTGAAGAACAACAGAAGAAATTAGATTTAGAATAAAAGAGCACATACATGCTAATGGGTAAAGTCATAGTTAATACTGAGAGTGATTTACAACACCCGTCTCTGCCAGTTCTTTTAGAACTGACAAGCAGGTCACAAGCCTGTCATCTAAAATAATTTGAACTAATTTATTATACACATGCACACACACGTGCACACGCACATATACATACATTGAAATCATATCACTGGCTATTATAGCCAGTGGCCTCTTTTCAGTCCTTTACTTAACACGAAAATTTACAATATCCCACTTTAAACCCAACATCTAGAAAATCAGATTGGCAATATACATAGCACTGACTTTATACTAAGGAAATATTACCTTGCCTGAAAGTATGTGCAGTTTATATACCTAGACTGTTTCGGGTCCATTGCTTTAGCATTAAAAAAAAAAAAAGATTTATAGCAAGAGGTGTAGCAAAGACACAGAAGGGTAACAATTTCAGTTTCTGTGACATTAAAAAGATTTTAGCCATAAATTCTTTCCATCCCAAATTTACAAACCTAACTTCTTCACCTGAATAGACAAACCTGTCAGATTCATTGGAGTGAAATAGGTGGGCCAAATAAGGTGGTTTCCACCCCTTATTTGTTGTCTTCTCATTGCCTTTTCTCTCTTATGCACTACATTTGATAGATAGAGAAGTTATATCCCATCTCTGAAATCACCAGTCCTACTTGGGTGAAGAAATTCAGTCTTTCCTTGCAAACTGCTGATGAATTAACTGCTGCAAATAATATTATTACGATTTCAAGATCAAAATTATAGCTAAAAAGAAACTATGATGTTTCTAAATAAAGAGGAGCTGGTTGTTTATTATACCATGTTTAGTATCTCAGTTCCATAAGTGTTAACCAAGCTAGCTAATCACCTTACCTCATTGGGTTAGTTTTATCTGGTTGTTAAAGTATCTTTAAAACTGGCACAAACGACAGCTCTACAGATGTTGCTTTACACTAACCATATGGGAAAGAACTTTACACTGATTGAGTTTTCTCCCCCATCACTGCTAAGGTGGTGTAACACTGAGCTTATGTTATTATCCTGAGTAGAATATATTTACATATGTTACCCATATGTGGGCAATGGGTATTATCTTTACAATACAAAGCTGCCACCTGAATAATAAGTTGATCTGAATTCACCTCTAACAGTAAAATCCTATACAAGTTTTTATTGTTGTGTACCTTCATGTTTGCTTCCAATTCATGACTATCTTAAGGCAATGGGGAGTGGCGGGGTGCATATTGGGGGGGGGGGTCATCTGGTCGGGTGGTACACCCGTGAAGGGGGCTGCCTTCTGAGTATGGTGTAGTGGTTGTTTCCACACTGGACTTGGAAGGCCTAGGAGTGGGATGCAGTTGCCTTCTGAGTTTGGGGGTGGTGGTAAAGCCTTCAGAGTCCCGTGTGGCAGCCCCTGTGGGACTCTGATGGTGGAAAGGGGGTCTGGTTGGGTGGAGTGAGAGAGGCAAGGCACTCCTCCCCATACCAGGTGCCACCAACCCTAATTATTTCATTGCCTTAAGGCAAGTCTATTGTGGGGTTTTGCTGGTAAGATTTGTTCTGAGGAGGTTTGCTTTTGCCTCTGAGGCTAAAAAAGCACAACTTGCACAAGGGTGCATGTCTTGCCCAGCGGGTGTTCATCATCAAGTGAAAATTTGAATTCCCATCTCCAGAGTCCTAGTCCAACACCCAAAACACTATGCCACATAAATACCACTCTGCTGAATGGTACTTATTTCCAGGTAAGTGTGCATTATATTACCTCCTTATATATATATATACCACTTTTGATGCAGGACTTTCTTACCCCATAAATCAAGAGTCACAATACACAACAGAAATCCCAGACAGATGGAAATCTGAATGTCTGAATATAGCCAGCATAAAACATTCCCCCTTTTACAAATCTAGTATGTCGGGGGAGGGGAGCTAGTTACTTAGGCCTCGGACTGACCACCCCAGAAGGGCAGTCTGCCAGTGGCCTATTTCCTTCCAGAGGAGTAAAAAGAACCCGGAAAAATCAGGTTCTTTTTGAGCCTCTGGGCAGACATCATGAGTGTGCCAATGGCGCACTCGTGATGTAAGGGACGCGCAGCTACATGTATATGCTGCACATCGCTTACATCAAAATGGTGGTGCCCATGTACATGGGATGCCGCCATTATTCCGCTGTCACTCTGTGCTAGGGTTATGGACCATGCGGTTCGTGCGCGGTCCCTAACCCTAGAATCGGCAGCAGGACGGTGCTTTGGGACTGTCTGTCCCACACCTTAGTTAGCTTCTTATGGACTTACTATGTGAATGAAGAATTTCACATTCAGGTTTATATAAACATTTGAGCTCCATTAATGGTCTGAAATGACCCCCCCCAGCTCAGATTTAGCCTCCTATGGAACAGAGTAAACTGAAAAATTTTAACTGGCTCAAGCTTACAGGGGTGTAAATATGAGGATAAGACAAAATGACAGCATAACCCCTCCTCAATTAAATTTTTCTTCAGTCTCCAAATTTCTAACCTTAAAGTAACTTAAAATGTCTGTTGAGCATTTAGAAATATAGTTTAGGCATCCAAAGAAAAGGGGAGACAAAATTACTAAGGTAATGTAAACACAGCAAATAGAAAAGTTCTAGGTGTGAACAATTTTTAAGTGTCTTACTGTTTGCGATGCTAGAAATTTGGGAAGTGAAGGCAAAATTTATTTCAGCGTACAGAACAGCCCACAGCTATATCCTTAGTTTAATGGCCAATTTAGTGATTTGAACTTCAGCTCTCCCTAAACCTAATCCCAAACTCTAACTGCTACATCACACCGGCTCTCAATGGGCTTCAACTTGTTATATTTATACACAGACTCCAAGATAAAGATCAAGTATAGCAAAAATGTTGAGCTCTACATCAAGACATAGTCCTACACCAGAAGGATTTTCTGAATGAATAGGTTGATTGTGTAGAAAGCAGTTTGAAAATATCACGATTAGATAAAACTGTCTCGTTTCCTGAAGGTGACTTTTTGCTGTGGCCTCTCAGAGAGGCTTTGTGATGGTAATTTAAGACAAGAGGAGGCCCAAAAGCAACAGATGAGAGAAGAACCAAAATATGGACTAATCTGCAAGTGGGGAGGAGGGAGAAGATGACAGATGTTAGGAATGCCATAAATGAAGAACAGTCAGGATTTGATGACAGCTTGGACTTAAGCAGAGGAAAAATAAATGAAAGAGCTGACTAAATAGGTAAAGGGGAAATGACAAAATTCCATCTCCTGAGATACATGCTTGGTACCTTTCTTTTCTTTTCTTTTCTTTCTTTTTTAATGACTTAAATATATTTTTGTTTCAATTCTCCTTCGGTTAGAGAGTGGGGATGCTGAACAACCTACTAAATCAAAGTAGTTCAAAGTTTGAGTGCCTGACCTATCCAAAGCCTGGCAGGATGGAAGTGTGGGAAGAGGAGTTTCCACTATCCTACTTTTTATTTTTATTTCTTGTGTATATGTGTGTGTGTGTGTGTGTGTGTGTGTGTAACTATTTTCCTCCCATTATAAGCTTTTGTTTTGTTTTCCTTCTATTATTTATTTTCCTCCCATTATAAGCTTTTGTTTTGTTTTGTTCTTTATATACCTGTTTTAGAAAATATCTGCTTGGATTCCAAGTGATTAAACAGAATATAAATAACAATTATTATTATTATTATTATTATTATTATTATTATTATTATTTAGGGCTGAAACACACTGCAGAAATAATCCAGTTTGAGACCACTTTAACAGCCCTGGCTCAGGGGATTCTGGTAACTGTAGTTTGTTGAGGCACCAGAGCTCTCTGACAGAGAAGGCTAAATGTCTCACAAAATACAGTTTCTAGAATATCATATCATTGAGCCAGGGCAGTTAAAGAGGTCTCACATGGGGGTTATTTCTGCAGTGTGTTTTGGCCCTTAGTCTCAGAAAATGAGAGCGTGTGCCTTATCTAGCCTTCTTTCTTGAAATCATAATCACCATATAGAGTTGCTTGACCAGAAATTTAGACACTCTTGATTAAAACCAGATGATCAGAAACACGGTGTTGTGTACATAAATTATCAACACAATTAATAAAGCCTTTGAGTTCAGACAATTAATTAAGTTTTTGAGGGGTATTTATCAATCAAGGAAAATTGTTCTAATAATAAAGAATTAATTTCTTGACGGATATTTATCAATCAAGGAAAATTGTTCTAATAATAAAGAAAGAAATGTGATAGTATTTAAAAAGCTGAAGAAAAACAAGGAAGATATTTATCCTGCAACAGAAAACTCATGACGACTTGGACAAATATTTCATTTATTCTAGTAGTCTTTGCAGCCATATGTGGTATTAATTTACACAAATTAAAAATTATACATTCAAATTATATTGTGTCATCACGCAATATACTATGTCAACACATAATATATTGCATCTTCTAAAGCAATAATTGTGATACCAGATGACATTCTGGTAAATGTTCTTTCCTTAATCACCTTCCCAAGCATTCAACATACCAAATATTTATTTTTATTTTTTAAGGATAGGAAAATAATGCCATATTCAGATTTCATCTTGGATGAACAGTGCAGAATTTAGTTGACTCATGCTACCATATCTGCTTTGCCAAAGACAAAAATGTAACCCAAAGGCCTTACTTATTCCTATTACTAAAGCATTTTGTTCTTAATTATGAAATGAATATTATATAATTATAATAAGCATGGCCCTGGGAAATATTTTCACCTCAATACTAATTATTCAGCCAAATTCATTTGTAGATTACTCTGAACCTCAAAGCATGAAGATGAATAACATATTAGGTGATTCCTCAGCACATAATATTCTCTCTTCTGCAAGCATTAAATTAGTGCAGAAAAAAACATGCAAACTCTCTTTTGATATTCTGCAGTGGCCAAGACAAACAAAAAGAAATAAGCACAGAATTTCCTTTATTGCCATTTGAGGCCTGCATCTATCTGTTCCCTGTTGTAATACATTAGGCTCTGATTAGTAACAGGTTCTCAGGATACTGTTAGCAGCAGCCAACATCAAAACCACAAACAAAGCCTTGGAAGAACTCCGGATTGGAAGATACTATGCAATCCCAAAGTAATGGGACATGCATTTAAAAATGATCCACATTATCATGTGAGGAAAAGAAAATTCCTCTTATTAACATTATAAAGCAATTCCAAATCCTGCTAGCCATGAACCAATTGGGCAACATCCTTGCCCATATGCTTACAGATTTTGGAGAAAAGTGGGCTATAAATTCAATAAATAAATAAATAAATCTTCAGGACAGAATATGGACAATTAGTACATATAAATGTCTGAAGACATGGCTCTAAAAACTGGAGCACAGCAGAAGCAAGGTTTAAGAAAACAGAAATAAATAGGGCCAGTTCTCCCTTGAGGCCCAGTGAGTGTCTCTAGAGGCTCCACCTGCCATGGTCTCCATGGCCTCATTCCCACTTGAGAGCTTCAAATACGAAACCTTTTCAGCTAGTAACACCAAATATTTATTCATGGCATTTGTAGAGAGGACTTTTAATCTGGATATTTGTGAAGATGTTCTGCTATAGAAAGTTTTTGTTTTGTTTTGTTTCACTTCTGTTTGAGTTTTTTGCAGATGGTGTAGAAAATGCAAAAATATTATCAAAATATTTCAAAGAAATATGCACCTGAGGAGCCAGCATATAGTACAAGAAAAGATGGCTGAGATTTTTTCTGTAGCTATATTTTAGTTATACTCTTAACATATTGTAAACATTTCATCTCTAGTTGTCACTGATGTCAACACTTCCTCTCTGATATCCCTGCATTCATGTCCAGATACTGCACTGATTTAATTAGATCCACTGAAAAACATCACACATTTATTCAGATCAGATGTACGGGCCAACATTAATTATAATTCAGAAAAAGAAAAGAGGGCGAGATCTGTGGGCATTTCAAAACAGAGGTCTAGAAGAGAAAATGGATGAAGATTGTTATCAAAACACTGTATCTACTTCAGGGTAGGTGCCAGAACTATGTGTGGTCAAGACATTCCAAAGCCCTTTTATTGTGTCCATATTCCCTGCTCATGCAGTGAACCAAAAAAGAAATCGCCTCTAGTTCTGATACAGGTGACATCAGAAATGATTTGTGTCTTCAAGGTTTGCCTTTTATAAATCATTCCTGGAATGGAACATTCAGTAGTCTGCTGCACATATGAAGAACAGCTGTTTGCCTAGAGAATTTGGCATTAAAAAAGCCTTTTATATGGAAAAAAATCACAATATTAGTTTTTCTGTTAAAGAGAAAGTACATTATGTTCCATAACATTAATCACATCCTGGCATTTCCGGATCAGCTGAAGATGTCACCTGGATCTGGGCATTTGGAGGAGTAGGACATTCAGAAAATTGTGAGGAAAGGAAACACATTTCCCTATAACTATGTCTAGATGTCTGCGATGAAGAGCCATATATGACTGAAATGTTTTGGACAACTGTGCTAGATTTACTTAAAAGATTTTTGTTTAGTTAATCCCTTTTGTTTTCTACGATGCTATTTGAATAATGATTTCTAAGCATGGTCTAAAATGAGCCATAAATATCTGTATGATTTACAAACATTATAGTATTCACAGTTGGCCCATACATTTATTAAATTATAATGCAAATGAAGAGCTTCAAATGAAATGAAGAAGATGAATGTCCTACTCTGCCCAGCTTCAGATGCCAACAAGACATTCCAAACATACATTGGAGATTCAGGATTGTGCGCTTCCCCCTGGGTATATGATCTAAAATATGATAAAGCATAACTGCATATGTCTGGTTCCCTTTATCCTTCCCCCTTTAGCAAAGAGAGGAGGAATGTCAGTAGCAAGCATCCAGGCTCTTGGTTTGAATACGTGCTGTTGCTTGCCTACTGTTAGATTGTATGTTCAGTGAGTGGAGTATCTCTGCAGATCTTTGCTTGTGCAAAATGTTTGTTTCATTCATTATTGTGGAAAGTAAGCCTATATCTGGAAGAAATTTCATTTAATTAAATCCTGTTCATCTTGTGTTTGAAGTAGAATGCATTGCTGTGGAAAAGATCTTACAGTCAGTCCTCCATATCCGCAGATTTTTTATCCACAGTTTCATGCATCTACAGCTTGAATCTCAATCTCTATCTATCTATCTATCTATCTATCTATCTATCTATCTATCCATCCATCCATCCATCCATCCAAAATCAAAGTTTGGATTTTCTATAAATGACACATTTTCCTATAACATTTTATTTAATTGGACTTGAGCATCCATGGATTTTGGTATCCACGGGGAGGCCTGGAATCCAACCCCAGCAGATATCAAAAGCCCACTGTACTAATACAACCAATGCGCCACTAATGTGTGTTAGTTTGAAAGTTGGACTAGGACTCTGGTTAAGCCAGGGGAAACCTACTGGGTGATCTTGAACAAGTCACACCCTCCCAGCCTTAGAAGAATACAATGGTAAATCCTCTCTGCACAGATCTTGCCAAGAAAACCCTGTGGTAAATTCACCTTAGAGACACTATAGATCAAGAAAGACTTGATGGCACACAACAGGAATTACAGTGCACTCTGTGTCATACATTTATGCTGAACGCCGCGCAACAGGGTTGCAATGGTGAGTGCACGGGTGGCTCATGCGCCGTGCATCACTAGCATACGCTCTATTTGCCTTACGCAGAGGGAACTGTAATGGATCCCCTGCATAAGGCAAGGGCGCATTGTATGACTAAAATAAACACTTGCACTTCAGAATAGACATGGAACCACACATATGTGTTCTTAATGCATTGCTGATGTATACATTTATAAAGAATCTCTAAGATGAGCCATTAGAGTGGCTTTAGAGATGGAAAATAGCTTTTCTACATTTCCTGCCAATCCAGATGGATGCCTCCATCATGCATTAGATATCTATCCACCAGTCTTCATTGGGTGTGTGAAATCAGTCTTCTGCAGTTTCTTGCAATAAACATAAGAGATGTTCTTGAATAGGTAGCTGGCCTGGGAAATGAATATCTGTTGACTCATTTTGTAGCTTCTCCCCAGTACTAAACCTCCACTGTATCCTTCTCATGATACTAACCTCTCCTGCACTTGTCTTTATCCTATGGTTCTATCTCTTTCGGGAAGGAAAACATTAAGAGCATAAATCAAACTCTCTTGCCTCTCATTTTGCAAGATCCCCCAGTCTCAGCCATTGGCCAAAGGGGGTAGTATAAAAGATGTGTATGGCATTGCTTTCTCAGAGTAATAGCTTGGTGACATTTCCATCTCCTTAAATGTCACTAAATCACTAAATGTTCTAAACATACCAAATGAGGTCAGTATGTAACCAGAATACTGTTTGGTTGGTTTTTTTTTCAGAGCACAGAAGATACAATGGGCCCTTTATATCTGCTGGGGTTTGGTTCCATGAGCCTCCAAGGATATCAAAATTCATGGATGTTCAAGTTCCATTATATACAATGGCATACTAAAATGACATCCCGTATATTAATGGCAAAATCAAGGTTTGGTGTGTGTGTGTGTGTGTGTGTGTGTGTATGTGTGTATATATATGTGTGTGTGTGTGTGTGTGTGTATATATATATATATATATATATATATACACACACATACATATATATATTCAAGCTTTGAATGTCTGAATCTGTGGGTGTAGAATCCCTGGATATAGAGGGCTGACTTTAATCACAGAGCATGATCACATCTGCAGACACCAAAGTTCTTCTTGGAGAGAAAGATGGTGTGTATATGTATGTGTACACACACACACAAACATACATATATGTGTGTGTATGTATATATGTGTATGTGTATATATGTTTAAAGAATGCTTTTGGTTCATCTGGAAAAATGCAGTTGAACACTAACGTTAATACTTATCATGACAGCAATCACCCTTCAAATGGCATGTTCAGCATTAAGCCAAAGGCTGTTGTTTGTTTGTTTGTTTTGTTCCTTCGTGCTTGAAATGCAATTCCCAGGGCCAGACATGTGTCTGGAATCAATGCCGCCAACACAGACCTCTCATTTCCATTCCAGTTATGTGCTTCTAATGTGATACTGACTGCTCTCCGTTCCTTAACAAGTTTTGTCATTAGCATTAGTACATAAAGCTGGGAACTCTATAAAACAACTTGAATGGAATTAGTGCCAAACAGCTAGAAAGCAGGCCAGTGGTTAACTGATATACATGTAATTATTTCCAGTGCCTGGCCGAACAACAGTGACACTGCATTCTATTCCTTAACATAAAGAAATAATACCATTTGATTGTAGTTTCCTGGGGTGCAGCCACACTGCAGAGTTAAAGCTGTTGGACACCACTTGAACTGCCATGACTCTATTCTCTGGAGTCCTGGGATTTGTAGTCTAGTGAGAAATTCAGCCTGATCTGTCAGAGAGCTCTAGTGTCTCACCAAACTACAGATCCCAAGGTTCCACTGGATACAGTCAAGGTAGTTTAAGTGGTATCAAAGTGATTTAATTCTGCCATGTTGCTGCACCCCTGGCCAAAGATAAGACGGTTTTATCTGACATACATGTGGATTCAGGAAATGCAGGGTTTGGGACAGGGGGCATTTGCTTTGTTACAAATATCTATCTACCACTTCTTTAGCACAATGGAAGAATGTTCAGAAAAGGCATCCAACAGGAGCAGTCAGGAAGTCTCTCTCTCCTCACTGGTCATTTGCACATACCAGAAAGGGCAAAGATTAGGTACCAGTGATGTATTCAAGTCTTTTAGACCAGGTCTCAAGTCAAATCTTAACTCTCTACCTTTAAGTCTCAAGTTAAGTCTTAAGCGCTGGTAAGATACTGTCAAGTCTCAAGTCTGGGAGAAAAAAGAGAAAAAAAGGAGGCAGGGAGCATTTCTCAGAGGGGAACAGCAAACGTATTAGGCAATGGGCTTGAGGTGGGGCTTGAGATCTACTCAGTAGCCTGTCTCCTCTGTACATCAAAGTAACCCGCTAAAGCTTTTCAAAAGCTTTAGAAGGAACCATATGGCTCAAGACTATTTCCTGGGTTCTGGTAGTGGATCTTACCTGATGCTCAGAGTGAATGATAGCAGCAAGTCAGTCACTAAAAACATGCAAATCATGAGTGGAGTCAAGTTGAGTTGAGGCAATGCATCATTTATTGCCATGTCAAGTCCAAGTGGAGTCATTGAAGTGCCTTGAGTCTGACTTGAGTCTAAGTCAATTGACTCAAGTCTACATTATTGCTAGGTACACTGGTATTTCCTCTCCAAGTTTCCTGTCTACCATAGCAGGCTGTAAAAACTGTAAAAAATCTTCCCTATAACTAGACAGGCATAGGCCAGTGTTACACCCACTAGATCTGTCTCATATCCAGGTGAGAATGGATATGAATGAAAACACAGTGATGACATTACTCAACCATTTGACTATGAGAGAGAGGATGAGAGAGAGAATACTTTTGAACTGTACACATAAATGTTTTAATACATTTTTAGTTATGGTTTTATGAGCTACGCAGAGGTTGTAATGTTATAGTGTTTTTTTTAACTTTGCTGTGATCCCGCCTCAATCCATTGGGAGAGGCGGGAAGATATAAATAAAAACTATTATTATTATTATTATTATTATTATTAGAGAGCCAGTGCAATGTAGTGGTTTGAACACTGAACTATGACTCTGTAAAGCAGGGTTCAAATCCCTGTTAAACCCACTGAGTGACACTAGCCAAGTCACAGTCTCTCAGCCTCAGAAGATGGCAATGGCAAACCCCCTTTGGGGGGGAAAATAAGTTTGACTTAGAGTCGCCATAAGTTGGAAATCACTTCAAGACAAAAAATGTGTCTGCATGTACATGCACACACACACACACACACATATGCACACTGTGCAGTACAAAACACAGACTGCAGTTTCCATCAAGAGTGAAGTGACAATACTGGCAACAAAAGGGGGAGGAAAAAGTCTCTGAATTAAATACCGTAAGCATATCCCATTTGGATGCCAAATGGACTTCAAAGCTCTAGCTTTTATTAGGTTTCTTGTAGTATGGGCCAAGTAAGGACAATGCACATAAAATGAAGTCAAAGAAAAATATTTAGGACTATTAAAAGTTATCAATTTGATCTGGCATTTTATGCTCAGCAATTTGGCTTCAGGACCTGCAACTGTAATTGGGCTACATTCCTACTCACACTTAACTTGGCAGTGTGAGTCCCATAGTAATCAGTAAGTTTACTTTTGAGCAGATAACCATAGGTGTGCTGCCAGTATTTTATTAATTAGAAAAGTAAAACCTTTTGAAGGTGCAAAATCGGCCTGAGGATTGTAAGGAGTTGATATTATAAAGATCTGGGGAGTTGATATTATGAAGATAAAACTGTACACACTGTACTGTACACAGGCAGTGCGTGCTCTTAATTTGGAGAGCTATTCTTCCTAAAGAATATTCTCCTCTTGTTAGAAAGGAACTGGGAGGCCAATAAATGTACACAAATAAAATACATAAAAGGCCATAAGCAGAAACCTGACTTAGCATTTTCTGGACATCAGACAATGTTTTCACCAGTGGTGGGGAACCTTAGATATCAGGACTGAATCTGATCTTGTTATCCCTTAGATGGCCACATCCATTTCATCCTAATACCACTGTTTAGTGTTTCTCCAACATCAGTATAAGGATTTTTTCCCAACATTTAAAAAGGCCTGAGACCTCGTAACTGAGAATAATGGCTTTGAATAATAACAACAACAACAACAACAACAACAACAACTTTATTACAGCCATTTGGCCAGCACAATTACAAAATTCCAATTTAAAACACAACATAGGTTCATGTACAGGCAGGTTGGAGAGTATAAACAAATGACAGTTTATAAAAAGTAAGGATAAAAAGTAAGGATAGGGCTAGTTAGGTCCTTAATTAAAGTATGCTGATATTTTGGCCTTATTACTAATAATAATGCCCTTTATTTATACTTAGTCTTTCCCCCAAGATTGGGACTCAAGGCAGCTTACACATTACTATGATCATGACACATTTTAAAACATGCAAAAAGTCAGCATTAAAAAAAGATCAAACTATTAACAATATTTAAACAATTCAAAATATTTAAAATTTTAAAATATATAATTTGGAAGTATAAAAGGCACAATTTAAATAATATACCATCAGAGAAGTTCTTTCTTTAAAAACCTTCAGTTGTAAAGCTGTCAGAACAGAAAAGTCTTTGCCTGCCAGCAAAATTACAGCAAGCAGGGAACCATTCTAGCCTTCCTAGAGAGAGACTCCCAATAATGCTGATAAAAATTACAAGATAGCAAAAATATTGTTTGGAAATATGCCCTGTTCTAACAAGCTTGTGCCCCAGTTCAAAGTGTTGTAGTTTGTCATTAAGTCCCATAGAATTTAAATGACACATTGGGGCCTTTCACATTCTACCATTATATCACTATGGTTCCATTTAAACTGCCATGGTTTCCGCCTATGGAATTCTGGAATTTATAGTTTCAGGAGATATTCAGAACTGTTAACCAGAGAATCTTGTTAAAGTACAAAGCCCAGGAGTCCATAGGATGTAGCCATTACAATTTAAGTGGAATCATAGCCCTACCATTGTGCAGCAGGAAAGAAGGAACAAAACAATGCCAAGAGAATGAATGGTAAACTAGATAGTTCCTGGCTTAAAGAATGCCAGATTTATAAACTCATTAACTGGCTTAAACTCATGCTAACCCTCCATTTGCAGACAGTATGATGTTAAGAACAGATTAAGGTACTGTAAGGATAGTGCAGGGGGGAGGGGTCCACTTTCAGTTCTTCAAAATGTTCTAAGACTGCTAGTTTCAGAGCCTGGCTGTATTACCTCTATCTATTGAGAATTCAGAAGGCATCCTCATGGATAGGCTTAGAAAGCTTGTGGGCATAAATAAGCCACATTTACAATGAAGGAGGCACTGTGGCCTGTGGTTTAGCTCTTTTTATCTTTTATCATAGTTCATAGTGCGGGGGGGGGGGTCCTCACCAGGAGGCAGGATTGAGAAGAATCAGAGAAAGGGAATTTCAAAAATATGCCATATAGGATATATACTAAACAATGGAGAAAACTATGACTTCTTTGCCACTGTGTACGAGAGGCTTCTATCTCTCTACCCATGAGTGGAGGGTGGGGAAACAACTTCAAAATTCTCAACAGAACTACTCTGATATGGTGAGATGGTCTTACAGGTTGAATCTCCCTTCTCTGAAATTATGAAATCTAAAATTGTTCCCCAAATCAAAACTTTTTTCATAGATGGCTGAGATAGATCTATTTTTATGGAGTTATGCCAGCCAGTTCTGGATGGGGTCACACTTCCCCTGAAAGACTCTGTTTGGGTGTGCTCCTAGACTCGTCTCTCCATCTGACAGCTCAGGTGGATACGACAGTCAGGAGCAATTGCTTTCAACTTTGGCTGTTATTCCAACTGTGTCCCTTCCTGGAGTGGGAACACCTTGAAACAGTAGTAATTTTGTAATGCGCTGTACATGGGGCTACCTCTGTGTCAAGTTCGGAAACATAAACTGGTACAGAATATGGCAGCCAGGCTGGTTACTGGCACATCTAGATTTGCTCACATTACACCAGTTTTTAAATCCCTTCACTGGCTGCCTGTTAGTTTCTGGGCAAGATACAAAGTGTGGGCTTTAACCTTTAAAGCTCTACATGGCTTGGGTCCTGATTTCTTACGGCAATGCCTTCTCCCATATCATCCTCCTCGCACTCTTCGTTCTGCTGGGAAGAATCTGCTTCAGCCAAAGAGGACTAGACTTTCAGCAGTGACCCAGTGTTCCTTTTCAGCAGTTGCTCCTAGACTCTGGAACGACCTGCCGGATGAGATCTGTCAGATTATCACCTTGGAGCTTGTTCCCACTAGGGGATACCCCGCGTTCTGAATCGATTTCAATAGGCAGCGTGCCCATTAGGATTCGGTTTAAACCTAGAACGGTTCTAGAGCAACCCGGAATCGTCCCCACTAGAAATCGAATCCAGAAGCGGGATAAAATTTAAATTCGTGTTTTCCTCATTTAACGCGTGTTAAAAAAACACTAGGGTCCGACCTACTGTTTTCCATTGATTCGAGTTAGGAACCGGAGTATTTAAATAGGAACGACAGCCTTTGAATCGGGTTGGATGGATGGGAGGAGCGGACTGTGGTGGGGGCTGTCCTTGGGGGAGTTGCCCTTTCTGTCCCCATCCGTCGTGGCTGTCGCCATTTTTTTCTTCCCTCACCCCTTTGTCCGCTGTGGTCTTTCAATAAGAGATAAGGATTATTTTTATTTTTTATTTTAATGGTTTACAGGCGCTTAATTTCTTCAGCGCTTTAAGCGCCTGAAGTCTCGGCTGCTCAAGCGCCTGCATCTGCAAAGGACTACAAGGCTTCTCCCGGTGGATTGCAACCTTCCCTCTGTGTGGGGAGAGCCCATTTCTAATGGAGGAGAGGCAAGAAGGGAAGGCTAAGAGGCATTCCCTGCCCGCTTGGGCTCTGATCTCGCCCAGGCAGGGAAGGGAAGGCTCCTCACGAGGAGGCATCTGATCTCGCCCAACTCTCAGATTCTAAGGTCTATCCACCTAGCCTCTGTTTTAGCTTGGGACTAGGGTCCCCTTTCTCTGCCTCCTTCTGCCATGCAGGAACTCCCTAATCAAAGGGCTCAAGCAGAGGCTGGGTGGGCATGTGTCATTGGGGATGCTTTGACAGAGAGTTCCTGCGTGGCAGAAGGGAGGGATTGGACTAGAAGGCTCTTCCTGGGGTCCCTTCCAACTCTCAGATTCTAAGGTCTATCCACCCAGCCTCTGTTTTAGCTTGGAGGTAGCGGCCCCTTTCTCTGCTTCCTTCTGCCATGCAGGAACTCCCTAATCAAAGGGCTCAAGCAGAGGCTGGGTGGGCATGTGTCATTGGGGATGCTTTGACAGAGAGTTCCTGCGTGGCAGAAGGGAGGGATTGGACTAGAAGGGATTCAAGGGATTCTGCCTGACTGTCTTGGTGGGAGACATGAAGAAAACCTATCCCATAGTTCCTCTGGAAAGAGCTTCGGTTTCTTAC